>NC_090270.1:80659313-80976813 GCF_040414725.1 Anabrus simplex
CAGAGGGGAGAATTGTCCCGATTTAATCAGTATCACTGAAGGGCGGTACACGAGAATATGGTCCTGTAACGTAATTAACAGATTTTTAAAGAACGCATGAATTTGATTACATTTAATGTGGGCACTCGTACGATGGTAGAACCGGAAAGGCACTGTAGGCGACCGTGGAGACTTTGTTTCGCTCGTTTCAAAAATATTCAGGTAAATGCTGAGGGCGTACTAAATTTGAGCACAATGTTGCCTTCGTAAATAAAAAATTTAAACGAATTAGTGCTACGTTAAACGAATCACAATATAAATAACAAATAATTAGATAAATAGATATATAAATAAATAAGTAAATAAATTAATAAACAAATAAATAAACTAATAAAAGTTCGAAATCTATTGTCAAATGTCCTGAAAATGTATTTCCGTGGTTTGCCATTTTCAATAATTTTATGGACATGCGGAGGTGATATATTGAAATGGTTGATCGCCACGCTTTTTGGGGAGCGGGCTGGGGCTCCCCAAGCCACACATTACCCCAAAGGTTTTGTGTGCGCTTACTTCTCTAGGGTTATCTGGGACGAAAAAAATTAGCCGTTAAGAAGGGAATTTATTTACATCCAAACATTCACAAATTACCAACTGTATCAAAGGTAAAATATGTTACCACTAAATGGCAATTCAAAACGGAGTATAGGCACGTATGTTGCTGGTCTTAATTAGTTTCCCTCCTCTGAGTCAGGAATATGTTAGGACCCCACTGCTATAGAGACAAGTCGATTACACATTGGGAATTTCGCGAAAATTTGTCGGCCCCAAGTTTAACTGTAACGGAGGTTAGTTCATCATATATTTGAATACCGAATTCATACCGAAATATATTGTTGGATATTGTATCTTATAAATGTATTTGTGGTACTGAGTTCGATTACGAGCCCTCTACAGGGTTCTTCATCGCTGTGGTGTCTGAGGAGCACGACTCACAGATTGGAATGAAATAATCGAGGTACTACCAATACATACGGTACGGAATTTCGTAAAGCGGAAAAGAATTAAGGATATAGCATCAGAGGGGAGAATTGTCTCGATATAATCAGTATCACTGAAGGGCGGTACACGAGAATATGGTCCTGTAATGGAATTAACAGATTATTAAAGAACGCATGAATTTGATTACATTTAATGTGGGCACTCGTACGATGGTAGAACCAGAAAGGCACTGTAGGCGACCGTGGTGACCTTGTTTCGCTCGTTTCGAAAATATTCAGGTAAATGCTGAGGGCGTACTTAAATTTGAGCACAATGTTGCCTTCGTAAATAAAAAATTTAAACGAATTAGTGCTACGTTAAACGAATCACAATATAAATAAAAAATAATTAGATAAATAGATATATAAATAAATAAGTAAATAAATTAATAAACAAATAAATAAACAAATAAAAGTTCGAAATCTATTGTCAAATGTCCTGAAAATGTATTTCCGTGGTTTTCCATTTTCAATAATTTTATGGACATGCGGAGGTGATATATTGAAATGGTTGATCGCCACGCTTTTTGGCGAGCGGGCTGGGGCTCCCCAAGCCACACATTACCCCAAAGGTTTTGTGTGCGCTTACTTCTCTAGGGTTATCTGGGACGAAAAAAATTAGCCGTTAAGAAGGGAATATATTTACATCCAAACATTCACAAATTACCAACTGTATCACAGGTAAAATATGTTACCACTAAATGGCAAATCAAAACGGAGTATAGGCACTTATGTTGCTGGTCTTAATTAGTTTCCCTCCTCTGAGTCAGGAATATGTTAGGACCCCACTGCTATTGTGACAAGTCGATTACACATTGGGAATTTTGCGAAAATTTGTCGGCCCCAAGTTTAACTGTAACGGAGGTTTGTTCATCATATATTTGAATACCGAATTCATACCGAAATATATTGTTGGATATTGTATCTTATAAATGTATTTGTGGTACTGAGTTCGATTACGAGCCCTCTACAGGGTTCTTCCTCGCTGTGGTGTCTGAGGAGCACGACTCACAGATTGGAATGAAATAATCGAGGTACTACCAATACATACGGTACGGAATTTCGTAAAGCGGAAAAGAATTAAGGATATAGCATCATAGGGGAGAATTGTCGCGATTTAATCAGTATCACTGAAAGGCGGTACACGAGAATATGGTCCTGTAACGGAATTAACAGATTTTTAAAGAACGCATGAATTTGATTACATTTAATGTGGGCACTCGTACGATGGTAGAACCGGAAAAGCACTGTAGGCGACCGTGGAGACTTTGTTTCGCTCGTTTCGAAAATATTCAGGTAAATGCTGAGGGCGTACTTAAATTTGAGCGCAATGTTGCCTTCGTAAATAAAAAATTTAAACGAATTAGTGCTACGTTAAACGAATCACAATATAAATAAAATATAATTAGATAAATAGATATATAAATAAATAAGTAAATAAATTAATAAACAAATAAATAAACTAATAAAAGTTCGAAATCTATTGTCAAATGTCCTGAAAATGTATTTCCGTGGTTTGCCATTTTCAATAATTTTATGGACATGCGGAGGTGATATATTGAAATGGTTGATCGCCACGCTTTTTGGGGAGCGGGCTGGGGCTCCCCAAGCCACACATTACCCCAAGGGTTTTGTGTGCGCTTACTTCACTAGGGTTATCTGGGACGAAAAAATTTAGCGGTTAAGAAGGGAATTTATTTAAATCCAAACCTTCACAAATTAAAAACTGTATCAAAGGTAAAACATGTTACCACTAAATGGCAATTCTAAACGGAGTGTAGGCACGTATGATGCTGGTTTTAAATAGCTTCCCTGTTTTCAGTCAGGAATATGTTGGGACCCCACTGTTATAGTGACAAGTCGATTACACCACTGGGAAATTCGCGGAAATTTGTCGGCCCCAAGTTATACTGTAACGGAGGTTTTTTTAACATATATCTGAATACCGAATTCATACCGAAATATATTGTTGGATATTGTATCTTATAAATGTATTTGTGGTACTGAGTTCGATTACGAGCCCTCTACAGGGTTCTTCCTCGCTGTGGTGTCTGAGGAGCACGACTCACAGATTGGAATGAAATAATCGAGGTACTACCAATACATACGGTACGGAATTTCGTAAAGCGGAAAAGAATTAAGGATATAGCATCAGAGGGGAGAATTGTCTCGATATAATCAGTATCACTGAAGGGCGGTACACGAGAATATGGTCCTGTAACGGAATTAACAGATTATTAAAGAACGCATGAATTTGATTACATTTAATGTGGGCACTCGTACGATGGTAGAACCAGAAAGGCACTGTAGGCGACCGTGGAGACTTTGTTTCGCTCGTTTCCAAAATATTCAGGTAAATGCTGAGGGCGTACTTAAATTTGAGCACAATGTTGCCTTCGTAAATAAAAAATTTAAACGAATTAGTGCTACGTTAAACGAATCACAATATAAATAAAAAGTAATTAGATAAATAGATATATAAATAAATAAGTAAATAAATTAATAAACAGATAAAGAAACTATTAAAAGTTCGAAATCTATTGTCAAATGTCCTGAAAATGTATTTCCGTGGTTTGCCATTTTCAATACTTTTATGGACATGCGGAGGTGATATATTGAAATGGTTGATCGCCACGCTTTTTTGGGAGCGGGCTGGGGCTCCCCAAGCCACACATTACCCCAAAGGTTTTGTGTGTGCTTACTTCTCTAGGGTTATCTGGGACGAAAAAAATTAGCCGTTAAGAAGGGAATTTATTTACATCCAAACATTCACAAATTACCAAATGTATCAAAGGTAAAATATGTTACCACTAAATGGCAATTCAAAACGGAGTATAGGCACGTATGTTGCTGCTCTTAATTAGTTTCCCTCCTCTGAGTCAGGAATATGTTAGGACCCCACTGCTATAGAGACAAGTCGATTACACATTGGGAATTTCGCGAAAATTTGTCGGCCCAAAGTTTAACTGTAACGGAGGTTAGTTCATCATATATTTGAATACCGAATTCATACCGAAATATATTGTTGGATATTGTATCTTATAAATGTATTTGTGGTACTGAGTTCGATTACGAGCCCTCTACAGGGTTCTTCCTCGCTGTGGTGTCTGAGGAGCACGACTCACAGATTGGAATGAAATAATCGAGGTACTACCAATACATACGGTACGGAATTTCGTAAAGCGGAAAAGAATTAAGGATATAGCATCATAGGGGAGAATTGTCGCGATTTAATCAGTATCACTGAAAGGCGGTACACGAGAATATGGTCCTGTAACGGAATTAACAGATTTTTAAAGAACGCATGAATTTGATTACATTTAATGTGGGCACTCGTACGATGGTAGAACCGGAAAAGCACTGTAGGCGACCGTGGAGACTTTGTTTCGCTCGTTTCGAAAATATTCAGGTAAATGCTGAGGGCGTACTTAAATTTGAGCACAATGTTGCCTTCGTAAATAAAAAATTTAAACGAATTAGTGCTACGTTAAACGAATCACAATATAAATAAAAAATAATTAGATAAATAGATATATATAAATATATAAGTAAATAAATTAATAAACAAATAAATAAAGTAATAAAAGTTCGAAATCTATTGTCAAATGTCCTGAAAATGTATTTCCGTGGTTTGCCATTTTCAATAATTTTATGGACATGCGGAGGTGATATATTGAAATGGTTGATCGCCACGCTTTTTGGGGAGCGGGCTGGGGATCCCCAAGCCACACATTACCCCAAGGGTTTTGTGTGCGCTTACTTCACTAGGGTTATCTGGGACGAAAAAATTTAGCGGTTAAGAAGGGAATTTATTTAAATCCAAACCTTCACAAATTACAAACTGTATCAAAGGTAAAATATGTTACCACTAAATGGCAATTCTAAACGGAGTGTAGGCACGTATGATGCTGGTCTTAAATAGTTTCCTTGTTTTCAGTCAGGAATATGTTTGGACCCCACTGTTATAGAGACAAGTCGATTACTCCACTGGGAAATTCGCGGAAATTAGTCGGCCCCAAGTTATACTCTAACGGAGGTTTTTTCATCATATATTTGAATACCGAATTCATACCGAAATATATTGTTGGATATTGTATCTTATAAATGTATTTGTGGTACTGAGTTCGATTACGAGCCCTCTACATGGTTCTTCCTCGCTGTGGTGTCTGAGGAGCACGACTCACAGATTGGAATGAAATAATCGAGGTACTACCAATACATCCCGTACGGAATTTCGTAAAGCGGAAAAGAATTAAGGATATAGCATCAGAGGGGAGAATTGTCCCGATTTAATCAGTATCACTGAAGGGCGGTACACGAGAATATGGTCCTGTAACGTAATTAACAGATTTTTAAAGAACGCATGAATTTGATTACATTTAATGTGGGCACTCGTACGATGGTAGAACCGGAAAGGCACTGTAGGCGACCGTGGAGACTTTGTTTCGCTCGTTTCAAAAATATTCAGGTAAATGCTGAGGGCGTACTAAATTTGAGCACAATGTTGCCTTCGTAAATAAAAAATTTAAACGAATTAGTGCTACGTTAAACGAATCACAATATAAATAACAAATAATTAGATAAATAGATATATAAATAAATAAGTAAATAAATTAATAAACAAATAAATAAACTAATAAAAGTTCGAAATCTATTGTCAAATGTCCTGAAAATGTATTTCCGTGGTTTGCCATTTTCAATAATTTTATGGACATGCGGAGGTGATATATTGAAATGGTTGATCGCCACGCTTTTTGGGGAGCGGGCTGGGGCTCCCCAAGCCACACATTACCCCAAAGGTTTTGTGTGCGCTTACTTCTCTAGGGTTATCTGGGACGAAAAAAATTAGCCGTTAAGAAGGGAATTTATTTACATCCAAACATTCACAAATTACCAACTGTATCAAAGGTAAAATATGTTACCACTAAATGGCAATTCAAAACGGAGTATAGGCACGTATGTTGCTGGTCTTAATTAGTTTCCCTCCTCTGAGTCAGGAATATGTTAGGACCCCACTGCTATAGAGACAAGTCGATTACACATTGGGAATTTCGCGAAAATTTGTCGGCCCCAAGTTTAACTGTAACGGAGGTTAGTTCATCATATATTTGAATACCGAATTCATACCGAAATATATTGTTGGATATTGTATCTTATAAATGTATTTGTGGTACTGAGTTCGATTACGAGCCCTCTACAGGGTTCTTCATCGCTGTGGTGTCTGAGGAGCACGACTCACAGATTGGAATGAAATAATCGAGGTACTACCAATACATACGGTACGGAATTTCGTAAAGCGGAAAAGAATTAAGGATATAGCATCAGAGGGGAGAATTGTCTCGATATAATCAGTATCACTGAAGGGCGGTACACGAGAATATGGTCCTGTAATGGAATTAACAGATTATTAAAGAACGCATGAATTTGATTACATTTAATGTGGGCACTCGTACGATGGTAGAACCAGAAAGGCACTGTAGGCGACCGTGGTGACCTTGTTTCGCTCGTTTCGAAAATATTCAGGTAAATGCTGAGGGCGTACTTAAATTTGAGCACAATGTTGCCTTCGTAAATAAAAAATTTAAACGAATTAGTGCTACGTTAAACGAATCACAATATAAATAAAAAATAATTAGATAAATAGATATATAAATAAATAAGTAAATAAATTAATAAACAAATAAATAAACAAATAAAAGTTCGAAATCTATTGTCAAATGTCCTGAAAATGTATTTCCGTGGTTTTCCATTTTCAATAATTTTATGGACATGCGGAGGTGATATATTGAAATGGTTGATCGCCACGCTTTTTGGCGAGCGGGCTGGGGCTCCCCAAGCCACACATTACCCCAAAGGTTTTGTGTGCGCTTACTTCTCTAGGGTTATCTGGGACGAAAAAAATTAGCCGTTAAGAAGGGAATATATTTACATCCAAACATTCACAAATTACCAACTGTATCACAGGTAAAATATGTTACCACTAAATGGCAAATCAAAACGGAGTATAGGCACTTATGTTGCTGGTCTTAATTAGTTTCCCTCCTCTGAGTCAGGAATATGTTAGGACCCCACTGCTATTGTGACAAGTCGATTACACATTGGGAATTTTGCGAAAATTTGTCGGCCCCAAGTTTAACTGTAACGGAGGTTTGTTCATCATATATTTGAATACCGAATTCATACCGAAATATATTGTTGGATATTGTATCTTATAAATGTATTTGTGGTACTGAGTTCGATTACGAGCCCTCTACAGGGTTCTTCCTCGCTGTGGTGTCTGAGGAGCACGACTCACAGATTGGAATGAAATAATCGAGGTACTACCAATACATACGGTACGGAATTTCGTAAAGCGGAAAAGAATTAAGGATATAGCATCATAGGGGAGAATTGTCGCGATTTAATCAGTATCACTGAAAGGCGGTACACGAGAATATGGTCCTGTAACGGAATTAACAGATTTTTAAAGAACGCATGAATTTGATTACATTTAATGTGGGCACTCGTACGATGGTAGAACCGGAAAAGCACTGTAGGCGACCGTGGAGACTTTGTTTCGCTCGTTTCGAAAATATTCAGGTAAATGCTGAGGGCGTACTTAAATTTGAGCGCAATGTTGCCTTCGTAAATAAAAAATTTAAACGAATTAGTGCTACGTTAAACGAATCACAATATAAATAAAATATAATTAGATAAATAGATATATAAATAAATAAGTAAATAAATTAATAAACAAATAAATAAACTAATAAAAGTTCGAAATCTATTGTCAAATGTCCTGAAAATGTATTTCCGTGGTTTGCCATTTTCAATAATTTTATGGACATGCGGAGGTGATATATTGAAATGGTTGATCGCCACGCTTTTTGGGGAGCGGGCTGGGGCTCCCCAAGCCACACATTACCCCAAGGGTTTTGTGTGCGCTTACTTCACTAGGGTTATCTGGGACGAAAAAATTTAGCGGTTAAGAAGGGAATTTATTTAAATCCAAACCTTCACAAATTACAAACTGTATCAAAGGTAAAATATGTTACCACTAAATGGCAATTCTAAACGGAGTGTAGGCACGTATGATGCTGGTCTTAAATAGTTTCCTTGTTTTCAGTCAGGAATATGTTGGGACCCCACTGTTATAGAGACAAGTCGATTACACCACTGGGAAATTCGCGGAAATTTGTCGGCCCCAAGTTATACTGTAACGGAGGTTTTTTTAACATATATCTGAATACCGAATTCATACCGAAATATATTGTTGGATATTGTATCTTATAAATGTATTTGTGGTACTGAGTTCGATTACGAGCCCTCTACAGGGTTCTTCCTCGCTGTGGTGTCTGAGGAGCACGACTCACAGATTGGAATGAAATAATCGAGGTACTACCAATACATACGGTACGGAATTTCGTAAAGCGGAAAAGAATTAAGGATATAGCATCAGAGGGGAGAATTGTCTCGATATAATCAGTATCACTGAAGGGCGGTACACGAGAATATGGTCCTGTAACGGAATTAACAGATTATTAAAGAACGCATGAATTTGATTACATTTAATGTGGGCACTCGTACGATGGTAGAACCCGAAAGGCACTGTAGGCGACCGTGGAGACTTTGTTTCGCTCGTTTCGAAAATATTCAGGTAAATGCTGAGGGCGTACTTAAATTTGAGCACAATGTTGCCTTCGTAAATAAAAAATTTAAACGAATTAGTGCTACGTTAAACGAATCACAATATAAATAAAAAGTAATTAGATAAATAGATATATAAATAAATAAGTAAATAAATTAATAAACAAATAAATAAACTAATAAAAGTTCGAAATCTATTGTCAAATGTCCTGAAAATGTATTTCCGTGGTTTGCCATTTTCAATACTTTTATGGACATGCGGAGGTGATATATTGAAATGGTTGATCGCCACGCTTTTTGGGGAGCGGGCTGGGGCTCCCCAAGCCACACATTACCCCAAAGGTTTTGTGTGCGCTTACTTCTCTAGGGTTATCTGGGACGAAAAAAATTAGCCGTTAAGAAGGGAATTTATTTACATCCAAACATTCACAAATTACCATCTGTATCAAAGGTAAAATATGTTACAACTAAATGGCAATTCTAAACGGAGTGTAGGCACGTATGATGCTGGTCTTAAATAGTTTCCTAGTTTTGAGTCAGGAATATGTTGGGACCCCACTGTTATAGAGACAAGTCGATTGCACCACTGGGAAATTCGCGGAAATTTGTCGGCCCCAAGTTATACTGTAACGGAGGTTTTTTCATCATATATTTGAATACCGAATTCATACCGAAATATATTGTTGGATATTGTATCTTATAAATGTATTTGTGGTACTGAGTTCGATTACGAGCCCTCTACAGGGTTCTTCCTCGCTGTGGTGTCTGAGGAGCACGACTCACAGATTGGAATGAAATAATCGAGGTACTACCAATACATACGGTACGGAATTTCGTAAAGCGGAAAAGAATTAAGGATATAGCATCAGAGGGGAGAATTGTCCCGATTTAATCAGTATCACTGAAGGGCGGTACACGAGAATATGGTCCTGTAACGGAATTAACAGATTATTAATGAACGCATGAATTTGATCACATTTAATGTGGGCACTCGTACGATGGTAGAACCGGAAAGGCACTGTAGGCGACCGTGGAGACTTTGTTTCGCTCGTTTCGAAAATATTCAGGTAAATGCTGAGGGCGTACTTAAATTTGAGCACAATGTTGCCTTCGTAAATAAAAAATTTAAACGAATTAGTGCTACGTTAAACGAATCACAATATAAATAAAAAATAATTAGATAAATAGATATATAAATAAAAAAGTAAATAAATTAATAAACAAATAAATAAACTAATAAAAGTTCGAAATCTATTGTCAAATGTCCTGAAAATGTATTTCCGTGGTTTGCCATTTTCAATAATTTTATGGACATGCGGAGGTGATATATTGAAATGGTTGATCGCCACGCTTTTTGGGGAGCGGGCTGGGGCTCCCCAAGCCACACATTACCCCAAGGTTTTTTGTGTGCGCTTACTTCTCTAGGGTTATCTGGGACGAAAAAAATTAGCCGTTAAGAAGGGAATTTATTTACATCCAAACATTCACAAATTACCAACTGTATCAAAGGTAAAATATGTTACCACTAAATGGCAATTCAAAACGGAGTATAGGCACGTATGTTGCTGGTCTTAATGAGTTTCCCTCCTCTGAGTCAGGAATATGTTAGGACCCCACTGCTATAGAGACAAGTCGATTACACATTGGGAATTTCGCGAAAATTAGTCGGCCCCAAGTTTAACTGTAACGGAGGTTTGTTCATCATATATTTGAATACCGAATTCATACCGAAATATATTGTTGGATATTGAATCTTATAAATGTATTTGTGGTACTGAGTTCGATTACGAGCCCTCTACAGGGTTCTTCCTCGCTGTGGTGTCTGAGGAGCACGACTCACAGATTGGAATGAAATAATCGAGGTACTACCAATACATACGGTACGGAATTTCGTAAAGCGGAAAAGAATTAAGGATATAGCATCATAGGGGAGAATTGTCGCGATTTAATCAGTATCACTGAAAGGCGGTACACGAGAATATGGTCCTGTAACGGAATTAACAGATTTTTAAAGAACGCATGAATTTGATTACATTTAATGTGGGCACTCGTACGACGGTAGAACCGGAAAGGCACTGTAGGCGACCGTGGAGACTTTGTTTCGCTCGTTTCGAAAATATTCAGGTAAATGCTGAGGGCGTACTTAAATTTGAGCACAATGTTGCCTTCGTAAATAAAAAATTTAAACGAATTAGTGCTACGTTAAACGAATCACAATATAAATAAAAAATAATTAGATAAATAGATATATAAATAAATAAGTAAATAAATTAATAAACAAATAAATAAACTAATAAAAGTTCGAAATCTATTGTCAAATGTCCTGAAAATGTATTTCCGTGGTTTGCCATTTTCAATAATTTTATGGACATGCGGAGGTGATATATTGAAATGGTTGATCGCCACGCTTTTTGGGGAGCGGGCTGGGGCTCCCCAAGCCACACATTACCCCAAGGGTTTGTGTGCGCTTACTTCACTAGGGTTATCTGGGACGAAAAAATTTAGCGGTTAAGAAGGGAATTTATATAAATCCAAACCTTCACAAATTAAAAACTGTATCAAAGGTAAAACATGTTACCACTAAATGGCAATTCTAAACGGAGTGTAGGCATGTATGATGCTGGTTTTAAATAGCTTCCCTGTTTTCAGTCAGGAATATGTTGGGACCCCACTGTTATAGTGACAAGTCGATTACACCACTGGGAAATTCGCGGAAATTTGTCGGCCCCAAGTTTAACTGTAACGGAGGTTTTTTCATCATATATTTGAATACCGAATTCATACCGAAATATATTGTTGGATATTGTATCTTATAAATGTATTTGTGGTACTGAGTTCGATTACGAGCCCTCTACAGGGTTCTTCCTCGCTGTGGTGTCTGAGGAGCACGACTCACAGATTGGAATGAAATAATCGAGGTACTACCAATACATACGGTACGGAATTTCGTAAAGCGGAAAAGAATTAAGGATATAGCATCATAGGGGAGAATTGTCGCGATTTAATCAGTATCACTGAAAGGCGGTACACGAGAATATGGTCCTGTAACGGAAATAACAGATTTTTAAAGAACGCATGAATTTGATTACATTTAATGTGGGCACTCGTACGATGGTAGAACCGGAAAGGCACTGTAGGCGACCGTGGAGACTTTGTTTCGCTCGTTTCGAAAATATTCAGGTAAATGCTGAGGGCGTACTTAAATTTGAGCACAAAGTTGCCTTCGTAAATAAAAAATTTAAACGAATTAGTGCTACGTTAAACGAATCACAATATAAATAAAAAATAATTAGATAAATAGATATATAAATAAATAAGTAAATAAACTAATAAACAAATAAATAAACTAATAAAAGTTCGAAATCTATTGTCAAATGTCCTGAAAATGTATTTCCGTGATTTGCCATTTTCAATAATTTTATGGACATGCGGAGGTGATATATTGAAATGGTTGATCGCCACGCTTTTTGGGGTGCGGGCTGGGGTTCCCCAAGCCACACATTACCCCAAACGTTTTGTGTGCGCTTACTTCTCTAGGGTTATCTGCGACGAAAAAAATTAGCCGTTAAGAAGGGAATTCATTTACATCCAAACATTCACAAATTACCAACTGTATCAAAGGTAAAATATGTTACCACTAAATGGCAATTCAAAACGGAGTATAGGCACGTATGTTGCTGGTCTTAATTAGTTTCCCTCCTCTGAGTCAGGAATATGGTAGGACCCCACTGCTATAGAGACAAGTCGATTACACATTGGGAATTTCGCGAAAATTTGTCGGCCCCAAGTTTAACTGTATCGGAGGTTAGTTCATCATATATTTGAATATAGAATTCATACCGAAATATATTGTTGGATATTGTATCTTATAAATGTATTTGTGGTACTGAGTTCGATTACGAGCCCTCTACAGGGTTCTTCCTCGCTGTGGTGTCGGAGGAGCACGACTCACAGATTGGAATGAAATAATCGAGGTACTACCAATACATACGGTACGGAATTTCGTAAAGCGGAAAAGAATTAAGGATATAGCATCATAGGGGAGAATTGTCGCGATTTAATCAGTATCACTGAAAGGCGGTACAAGAGAATATGGTCCTGTAACGTAATTAACAGATTTTTAAAGAAAGCATGAATTTGATTACATTTAATGTGGGCACTCGTACGATGGTAGAACCGGAAAGGCACTGTAGGCGACCGTGGAGACTTTGTTTCGCTCGTTTCGAAAATATTCAGGTAAATGCTGAGGGCGTACTTAAATTTGAGCACAATGTTGCCTTCGTAAATAAAAAATTTAAACGAATTAGTGCTACGTTAAACGAATCACAATATAAATAAAAAATAATTAAATAAATAGATATATAAATAAATAAGTAAATAAATTAATAAACAAATAAATAAACTAATAAAATTCGAAATCTATTGTCAAATGTCCTAAAAATGTATTTCCGTGGTTTGTCATTTTCAATAATTTTATGGACATGCGGGGGTGATATATTGAAATGGTTGATCGCCACGCTTTTTGGGGAGCGGGCTGGGGCTCCCCAAGCCACACATTACCCCAAGGGTTTTGTGTGCGCTTACTTCACTAGGGTTATCTGGGACGAAAAAATTTAGCGGTTAAGAAGGGAATTTATTTAAATCCAAACCTTCACAAATTAAAAACTGTATCAAAGGTAAAACATGTTACCACTAAATGGCAATTCTAAACGGAGTGTAGGCACGTATGATGCTGGTTTTAAATAGCTTCCCTGTTTTCAGTCAGGAATATGTTGGGACCCCACTGTTATAGTGACAAGTCGATTACACCACTGGGAAATTCGCGGAAATTTGTCGGCCCCAAGTTATACTGTAACGGAGGTTTTTTTAACATATATCTGAATACCGAATTCATACCGAAATATATTGTTGGATATTGTATCTTATAAATGTATTTGTGGTACTGAGTTCGATTACGAGCCCTCTACAGGGTTCTTCCTCGCTGTGGTGTCTGAGGAGCACGACTCACAGATTGGAATGAAATAATCGAGGTACTACCAATACATACGGTACGGAATTTCGTAAAGCGGAAAAGAATTAAGGATATAGCATCAGAGGGGAGAATTGTCTCGATATAATCAGTATCACTGAAGGGCGGTACACGAGAATATGGTCCTGTAACGGAATTAACAGATTATTAAAGAACGCATGAATTTGATTACATTTAATGTGGGCACTCGTACGATGGTAGAACCAGAAAGGCACTGTAGGCGACCGTGGAGACTTTGTTTCGCTCGTTTCCAAAATATTCAGGTAAATGCTGAGGGCGTACTTAAATTTGAGCACAATGTTGCCTTCGTAAATAAAAAATTTAAACGAATTAGTGCTACGTTAAACGAATCACAATATAAATAAAAAGTAATTAGATAAATAGATATATAAATAAATAAGTAAATAAATTAATAAACAGATAAAGAAACTATTAAAAGTTCGAAATCTATTGTCAAATGTCCTGAAAATGTATTTCCGTGGTTTGCCATTTTCAATACTTTTATGGACATGCGGAGGTGATATATTGAAATGGTTGATCGCCACGCTTTTTTGGGAGCGGGCTGGGGCTCCCCAAGCCACACATTACCCCAAAGGTTTTGTGTGTGCTTACTTCTCTAGGGTTATCTGGGACGAAAAAAATTAGCCGTTAAGAAGGGAATTTATTTACATCCAAACATTCACAAATTACCAAATGTATCAAAGGTAAAATATGTTACCACTAAATGGCAATTCAAAACGGAGTATAGGCACGTATGTTGCTGCTCTTAATTAGTTTCCCTCCTCTGAGTCAGGAATATGTTAGGACCCCACTGCTATAGAGACAAGTCGATTACACATTGGGAATTTCGCGAAAATTTGTCGGCCCAAAGTTTAACTGTAACGGAGGTTAGTTCATCATATATTTGAATACCGAATTCATACCGAAATATATTGTTGGATATTGTATCTTATAAATGTATTTGTGGTACTGAGTTCGATTACGAGCCCTCTACAGGGTTCTTCCTCGCTGTGGTGTCTGAGGAGCACGACTCACAGATTGGAATGAAATAATCGAGGTACTACCAATACATACGGTACGGAATTTCGTAAAGCGGAAAAGAATTAAGGATATAGCATCATAGGGGAGAATTGTCGCGATTTAATCAGTATCACTGAAAGGCGGTACACGAGAATATGGTCCTGTAACGGAATTAACAGATTTTTAAAGAACGCATGAATTTGATTACATTTAATGTGGGCACTCGTACGATGGTAGAACCGGAAAAGCACTGTAGGCGACCGTGGAGACTTTGTTTCGCTCGTTTCGAAAATATTCAGGTAAATGCTGAGGGCGTACTTAAATTTGAGCACAATGTTGCCTTCGTAAATAAAAAATTTAAACGAATTAGTGCTACGTTAAACGAATCACAATATAAATAAAAAATAATTAGATAAATAGATATATATAAATATATAAGTAAATAAATTAATAAACAAATAAATAAAGTAATAAAAGTTCGAAATCTATTGTCAAATGTCCTGAAAATGTATTTCCGTGGTTTGCCATTTTCAATAATTTTATGGACATGCGGAGGTGATATATTGAAATGGTTGATCGCCACGCTTTTTGGGGAGCGGGCTGGGGATCCCCAAGCCACACATTACCCCAAGGGTTTTGTGTGCGCTTACTTCACTAGGGTTATCTGGGACGAAAAAATTTAGCGGTTAAGAAGGGAATTTATTTAAATCCAAACCTTCACAAATTACAAACTGTATCAAAGGTAAAATATGTTACCACTAAATGGCAATTCTAAACGGAGTGTAGGCACGTATGATGCTGGTCTTAAATAGTTTCCTTGTTTTCAGTCAGGAATATGTTTGGACCCCACTGTTATAGAGACAAGTCGATTACTCCACTGGGAAATTCGCGGAAATTAGTCGGCCCCAAGTTATACTCTAACGGAGGTTTTTTCATCATATATTTGAATACCGAATTCATACCGAAATATATTGTTGGATATTGTATCTTATAAATGTATTTGTGGTACTGAGTTCGATTACGAGCCCTCTACATGGTTCTTCCTCGCTGTGGTGTCTGAGGAGCACGACTCACAGATTGGAATGAAATAATCGAGGTACTACCAATACATCCCGTACGGAATTTCGTAAAGCGGAAAAGAATTAAGGATATAGCATCAGAGGGGAGAATTGTCCCGATTTAATCAGTATCACTGAAGGGCGGTACACGAGAATATGGTCCTGTAACGTAATTAACAGATTTTTAAAGAACGCATGAATTTGATTACATTTAATGTGGGCACTCGTACGATGGTAGAACCGGAAAGGCACTGTAGGCGACCGTGGAGACTTTGTTTCGCTCGTTTCAAAAATATTCAGGTAAATGCTGAGGGCGTACTAAATTTGAGCACAATGTTGCCTTCGTAAATAAAAAATTTAAACGAATTAGTGCTACGTTAAACGAATCACAATATAAATAACAAATAATTAGATAAATAGATATATAAATAAATAAGTAAATAAATTAATAAACAAATAAATAAACTAATAAAAGTTCGAAATCTATTGTCAAATGTCCTGAAAATGTATTTCCGTGGTTTGCCATTTTCAATAATTTTATGGACATGCGGAGGTGATATATTGAAATGGTTGATCGCCACGCTTTTTGGGGAGCGGGCTGGGGCTCCCCAAGCCACACATTACCCCAAAGGTTTTGTGTGCGCTTACTTCTCTAGGGTTATCTGGGACGAAAAAAATTAGCCGTTAAGAAGGGAATTTATTTACATCCAAACATTCACAAATTACCAACTGTATCAAAGGTAAAATATGTTACCACTAAATGGCAATTCAAAACGGAGTATAGGCACGTATGTTGCTGGTCTTAATTAGTTTCCCTCCTCTGAGTCAGGAATATGTTAGGACCCCACTGCTATAGAGACAAGTCGATTACACATTGGGAATTTCGCGAAAATTTGTCGGCCCCAAGTTTAACTGTAACGGAGGTTAGTTCATCATATATTTGAATACCGAATTCATACCGAAATATATTGTTGGATATTGTATCTTATAAATGTATTTGTGGTACTGAGTTCGATTACGAGCCCTCTACAGGGTTCTTCATCGCTGTGGTGTCTGAGGAGCACGACTCACAGATTGGAATGAAATAATCGAGGTACTACCAATACATACGGTACGGAATTTCGTAAAGCGGAAAAGAATTAAGGATATAGCATCAGAGGGGAGAATTGTCTCGATATAATCAGTATCACTGAAGGGCGGTACACGAGAATATGGTCCTGTAATGGAATTAACAGATTATTAAAGAACGCATGAATTTGATTACATTTAATGTGGGCACTCGTACGATGGTAGAACCAGAAAGGCACTGTAGGCGACCGTGGTGACCTTGTTTCGCTCGTTTCGAAAATATTCAGGTAAATGCTGAGGGCGTACTTAAATTTGAGCACAATGTTGCCTTCGTAAATAAAAAATTTAAACGAATTAGTGCTACGTTAAACGAATCACAATATAAATAAAAAATAATTAGATAAATAGATATATAAATAAATAAGTAAATAAATTAATAAACAAATAAATAAACAAATAAAAGTTCGAAATCTATTGTCAAATGTCCTGAAAATGTATTTCCGTGGTTTTCCATTTTCAATAATTTTATGGACATGCGGAGGTGATATATTGAAATGGTTGATCGCCACGCTTTTTGGCGAGCGGGCTGGGGCTCCCCAAGCCACACATTACCCCAAAGGTTTTGTGTGCGCTTACTTCTCTAGGGTTATCTGGGACGAAAAAAATTAGCCGTTAAGAAGGGAATATATTTACATCCAAACATTCACAAATTACCAACTGTATCACAGGTAAAATATGTTACCACTAAATGGCAAATCAAAACGGAGTATAGGCACTTATGTTGCTGGTCTTAATTAGTTTCCCTCCTCTGAGTCAGGAATATGTTAGGACCCCACTGCTATTGTGACAAGTCGATTACACATTGGGAATTTTGCGAAAATTTGTCGGCCCCAAGTTTAACTGTAACGGAGGTTTGTTCATCATATATTTGAATACCGAATTCATACCGAAATATATTGTTGGATATTGTATCTTATAAATGTATTTGTGGTACTGAGTTCGATTACGAGCCCTCTACAGGGTTCTTCCTCGCTGTGGTGTCTGAGGAGCACGACTCACAGATTGGAATGAAATAATCGAGGTACTACCAATACATACGGTACGGAATTTCGTAAAGCGGAAAAGAATTAAGGATATAGCATCATAGGGGAGAATTGTCGCGATTTAATCAGTATCACTGAAAGGCGGTACACGAGAATATGGTCCTGTAACGGAATTAACAGATTTTTAAAGAACGCATGAATTTGATTACATTTAATGTGGGCACTCGTACGATGGTAGAACCGGAAAAGCACTGTAGGCGACCGTGGAGACTTTGTTTCGCTCGTTTCGAAAATATTCAGGTAAATGCTGAGGGCGTACTTAAATTTGAGCGCAATGTTGCCTTCGTAAATAAAAAATTTAAACGAATTAGTGCTACGTTAAACGAATCACAATATAAATAAAATATAATTAGATAAATAGATATATAAATAAATAAGTAAATAAATTAATAAACAAATAAATAAACTAATAAAAGTTCGAAATCTATTGTCAAATGTCCTGAAAATGTATTTCCGTGGTTTGCCATTTTCAATAATTTTATGGACATGCGGAGGTGATATATTGAAATGGTTGATCGCCACGCTTTTTGGGGAGCGGGCTGGGGCTCCCCAAGCCACACATTACCCCAAGGGTTTTGTGTGCGCTTACTTCACTAGGGTTATCTGGGACGAAAAAATTTAGCGGTTAAGAAGGGAATTTATTTAAATCCAAACCTTCACAAATTACAAACTGTATCAAAGGTAAAATATGTTACCACTAAATGGCAATTCTAAACGGAGTGTAGGCACGTATGATGCTGGTCTTAAATAGTTTCCTTGTTTTCAGTCAGGAATATGTTGGGACCCCACTGTTATAGAGACAAGTCGATTACACCACTGGGAAATTCGCGGAAATTTGTCGGCCCCAAGCTTAACTGTAACGGAGGTTTTTTCATCATATATTTGAATACCGAATTCATACCGAAATACATTGTTGGATATTGTATCTTATAAATGTATTTGTGGTACTGAGTTCGATTACGAGCCCTCTACAGGGTTCTTCCTCGCTGTGGTCTCTGAGGAGCACGACTCACAGATTGGAATGAAATAATCGAGGTACTACCAATACATACGGTACGGAATTTCGTAAAGCGGAAAAGAATTAAGGATATAGCATCAGAGGGGAGAATTGTCTCGATATAATCAGTATCACTGAAGGGCGGTACACGAGAATATGGTCCTGTAACGGAATTAACAGATTATTAAAGAACGCATGAATTTGATTACATTTAATGTGGGCACTCGTACGATGGTAGAACCGGAAAGGCACTGTAGGCGACTGTGGAGACTTTGTTTCGCTCGTTTCGAAAATATTCAGGTAAATGCTGAGGGCGTACTTAAATTTGAGCACAATGTTGCCTTCGTAAATAAAAAATTTAAACGAATTAGTGCTACGTTAAACGAATCACAATATAAATAAAAAATAATTAGATAAATAGATATATATAAATATATAAGTAAATAAATTAATAAACAAATAAATAAAGTAATAAAAGTTCGAAATCTATTGTCAAATGTCCTGAAAATGTATTTCCGTGGTTTGCCATTTTCAATAATTTTATGGACATGCGGAGGTGATATATTGAAATGGTTGATCGCCACGCTTTTTGGGGAGCGGGCTGGGGCTCCCCAAGCCACACATTACCCCAAAGGTTTTGTGTGCGCTTACTTCTCTAGGGTTATCTGGGACGAAAAAAATTAGCGGTTAAGAAGGGAATTTATTTAAATCCAAACGTTCACAAATTACAAACTGTATCAAAGGTAAAATATGTTACCACTAAATGGCAATTCTAAACGGAGTGTAGGCACGTATGATGCTGGTCTTAAATAGTTTCCTTGTTTTCAGTCAGGAATATGTTTGGACCCCACTGTTATAGAGACAAGTCGATTACTCAACTGGGAAATTCGCGGAAATTTGTCGGCCCCAAGTTATACTCTAACGGAGGTTTTTTCATCATATATTTGAATACCGAATTCATACCGAAATATATTGTTGGATATTGTATCTTATAAATGTATTTGTGGTACTGAGTTCGATTACGAGCCCTCTACATGGTTCTTCCTCGCTGTGGTGTCTGAGGAGCACGACTCACAGATTGGAATGAAATAATCGAGGTACTACCAATACATCCCGTACGGAATTTCGTAAAGCGGAAAAGAATTAAGGATATAGCATCAGAGGGGAGAATTGTCCCGATTTAATCAGTATCACTGAAGGGCGGTACACGAGAATATGGTCCTGTAACGTAATTAACAGATTTTTAAAGAACGCATGAATTTGATTACATTTAATGTGGGCACTCGTACGATGGTAGAACCGGAAAGGCACTGTAGGCGACCGTGGAGACTTTGTTTCGCTCGTTTCGAAAATATTCAGGTAAATGCTGAGGGCGTACTTAAATTTGAGCACAATGTTGCCTTCGTAAATAAAAAATTTAAACGAATTAGTGCTACGTTAAACGAATCACAATATAAATAAAAAATAATTAGATAAATAGATATATATAAATATATAAGTAAATAAATTAATAAACAAATAAATAAAGTAATAAAAGTTCGAAATCTATTGTCAAATGTCCTGAAAATGTATTTCCGTGGTTTGCCATTTTCAATAATTTTATGGACATGCGGAGGTGATATATTGAAATGGTTGATCGCCACGCTTTTTGGGGAGCGGGCTGGGGATCCCCAAGCCACACATTACCCCAAGGGTTTTGTGTGCGCTTACTTCACTAGGGTTATCTGGGACGAAAAAATTTAGCGGTTAAGAAGGGAATTTATTTAAATCCAAACCTTCACAAATTACAAACTGTATCAAAGGTAAAATATGTTACCACTAAATGGCAATTCTAAACGTAGTGTAGGCACGTATGATGCTGGTCTTAAATAGTTTCCTTGTTTTCAGTCAGGAATATGTTTGGACCCCACTGTTATAGAGACAAGTCGATTACTCCACTGGGAAATTCGCGGAAATTAGTCGGCCCCAAGTTATACTCTAACGGAGGTTTTTTCATCATATATTTGAATACCGAATTCATACCGAAATATATTGTTGGATATTGTATCTTATAAATGTATTTGTGGTACTGAGTTCGATTACGAGCCCTCTACATGGTTCTTCCTCGCTGTGGTGTCTGAGGAGCACGACTCACAGATTGGAATGAAATAATCGAGGTACTACCAATACATCCCGTACGGAATTTCGTAAAGCGGAAAAGAATTAAGGATATAGCATCAGAGGGGAGAATTGTCCCGATTTAATCAGTATCACTGAAGGGCGGTACACGAGAATATGGTCCTGTAACGTAATTAACAGATTTTTAAAGAACGCATGAATTTGATTACATTTAATGTGGGCACTCGTACGATGGTAGAACCAGAAAGGCACTGTAGGCGACCGTGGTGACCTTGTTTCGCTCGTTTCGAAAATATTCAGGTAAATGCTGAGGGCGTACTTAAATTTGAGCACAATGTTGCCTTCGTAAATAAAAAATTTAAACGAATTAGTGCTACGTTAAACGAATCACAATATAAATAAAAAATAATTAGATAAATAGATATATAAATAAATAAGTAAATAAATTAATAAACAAATAAATAAACAAATAAAAGTTCGAAATCTATTGTCAAATGTCCTGAAAATGTATTTCCGTGGTTTTCCATTTTCAATAATTTTATGGACATGCGGAGGTGATATATTGAAATGGTTGATCGCCACGCTTTTTGGCGAGCGGGCTGGGGCTCCCCAAGCCACACATTACCCCAAAGGTTTTGTGTGCGCTTACTTCTCTAGGGTTATCTGGGACGAAAAAAATTAGCCGTTAAGAAGGGAATATATTTACATCCAAACATTCACAAATTACCAACTGTATCACAGGTAAAATATGTTACCACTAAATGGCAAATCAAAACGGAGTATAGGCACTTATGTTGCTGGTCTTAATTAGTTTCCCTCCTCTGAGTCAGGAATATGTTAGGACCAAACTGCTATTGTGACAAGTCGATTACACATTGGGAATTTCGCGAAAATTTGTCGGCCCCAAGTTTAACTGTAACGGCGGTTTGTTCATCATATATTTGAATACCGAATTCATACCGAAATATATTGTTGGATATTGTATCTTATAAATGTATTTGTGGTACTGAGTTCGATTACGAGCCCTCTACAGGGTTCTTCCTCGCTGTGGTGTCTGAGGAGCACGACTCACAGATTGGAATGAAATAATCGAGGTACTACCAATACATACGGTACGGAATTTCGTAAAGCGGAAAAGAATTAAGGATATAGCATCATAGGGGAGAATTGTCGCGATTTAATCAGTATCACTGAAAGGCGGTACACGAGAATATGGTCCTGTAACGGAATTAACAGATTTTTAAAGAACGCATGAATTTGATTACATTTAATGTGGGCACTCGTACGATGGTAGAACCGGAAAAGCACTGTAGGCGACCGTGGAGACTTTGTTTCGCTCGTTTCGAAAATATTCAGGTAAATGCTGAGGGCGTACTTAAATTTGAGCGCAATGTTGCCTTCGTAAATAAAAAATTTAAACGAATTAGTGCTACGTTAAACGAATCACAATATAAATAAAAAATAATCAGATAAATAGGTATATAAATAAATAAGTAAATAAATTAATAAACAAATAAATAAACTAATAAAAGTTCGAAATCTATTGTCAAATGTCCTGAAAATGTATTTCCGTGGTTTGCCATTTTCAATAATTTTATGGACATGCGGAGGTGATATATTGAAATGGTTGATCGCCACGCTTTTTGGGGAGCGGGCTGGGGCTCCCCAAGCCACACATTACCCCAAGGGTTTTGTGTGCGCTTACTTCACTAGGGTTATCTGGGACGAAAAAATTTAGCGGTTAAGAAGGGAATTTATTTAAATCCAAACCTTCACAAATTACAAACTGTATCAAAGGTAAAATATGTTACCACTAAATGGCAATTCTAAACGGAGTGTAGGCACGTATGATGCTGGTCTTAAATAGTTTCCTTGTCTTCAGTCAGGAATATGTTGGGACCCCACTGTTATAGAGACAAGTCGATTACACCACTGGGAAATTCGCGGAAATTTGTCGGCCCCAAGCTTAACTGTAACGGAGGTTTTTTCATCATATATTTGAATACCGAATTCATACCGAAATACATTGTTGGATATTGTATCTTATAAATGTATTTGTGGTACTGAGTTCGATTACGAGCCCTCTACAGGGTTCTTCCTCGCTGTGTTGTCTGAGGAGCACGACTCACAGATTGGAATGAAATAATCGAGGTACTACCAATACATACGGTACGGAATTTCGTAAAGCGGAAAAGAATTAAGGATATAGCATCAGAGGGGAGAATTGTCTCGATATAATCAGTATCACTGAAGGGCGGTACACGAGAATATGGTCCTGTAACGGAATTAACAGATTATTAAAAAACGCATGAATTTGATTACATTTAATGTGGGCACTCGTACGATGGTAGAACCGGAAAGGCACTGTAGGCGACTGTGGAGACTTTGTTTCGCTCGTTTCGAAAATATTCAGGTAAATGCTGAGGGCGTACTTAAATTTGAGCACAATGTTGCCTTCGTAAATAAAAAATTTAAACGAATTAGTGCTACGTTAAACGGATCACAATATAAATAAAAAATAATTAGATAAATAGATATATATAAATATATAAGTAAATAAATTAATAAACAAATAAATAAAGTAATAAAATTTCGAAATCTATTGTCAAATGTCCTGAAAATGTATTTCCGTGGTTTGCCATTTTCAATAATTTTATGGACATGCGGAGGTGATATATTGAAATGGTTGATCGCCACGCTTTTTGGGGAGCGGGCTGGGGATCCCCAAGCCACACATTACCCCAAGGGTTTTGTGTGCGCTTACTTCACTAGGGTTATCTGGGACGAAAAAATTTAGCGGTTAAGAAGGGAATTTATTTAAATCCAAACCTTCACAAATTACAAACTGTATCAAAGGTAAAATATGTTACCACTAAATGGCAATTCTAAACGGAGTGTAGGCACGTATGATGCTGGTCTTAAATAGTTTCCTTGTTTTCAGTCAGGAATATGTTTGGACCCCACTGTTATAGAGACAAGTCGATTACTCCACTGGGAAATTCGCGGAAATTTGTCGGCCCCAAGTTATACTCTAACGGAGGTTTTTTCATCACATATTTGAATACCGAATTCATACCGAAATATATTGTTGGATATTGTATCTTATAAATGTATTTGTGGTACTGAGTTCGATTACGAGCCCTCTACAGGGTTCTTCCTCGCTGTGGTGTCTGAGGAGCACGATTCACAGATTGGAATGAAATAATCGAGGTACTACCAATACATACCGTACGGAATTTCGTAAATCGGAAAAGAATTAAGGATATAGCATCAGAGGGGAGAATTGTCCCGATTTAATCAGTATCACTGAAGGGCGGTACACGAGAATATGGTCCTGTAACGTAATTAACAGATTTTTAAAGAACGCATGAATTTGATTACATTTAATGTGGGCACTCGTACGATGGTAGAACCGGAAAGGCACTGTAGGCGACCGTGGAGACTTTGTTTCGCTCGTTTCGAAAATATTCAGGTAAATGCTGAGGGCGTACTTAAATTTGAGCACAATGTTGCCTTCGTAAATAAAAAATTTAAACGAATTAGTGCTACGTTAAACGAATCACAATATAAATAAAAAATAATTAGATAAATAGATATATAAATAAATAAGTAAATAAATTAATAAACAAATAAATAAACTAATAAAAGTTCGAAATCTATTGTCAAATGTCCTGAAAATGTATTTCCGTGGTTTGCCATTTTCAATAATTTTATGGACATGCGGAGGTGATGTATTGAAATGGTTGATCGCCACGCTTTTTGGGGAGCGGGCTGGGGCTCCCCAAGCCACACATTACCCCAAAGGTTTTGTGTGCGCTTACTTCTCTAGGGTTATCTGGGACGAAAAAAATTAGCCGTTAAGAAGGGAATTTATTTACATCCAAACATTCACAAATTACCAACTGTATCAAAGGTAAAATATGTTACCACTAAATGGCAATTCAAAACGGAGTATAGGCACGTATGTTGCTGGTCTTAATTAGTTCCCCTCCTCTGAGTCAGGAATATGTCAAGACCCCACTGCTATAGAGACAAGTCGATTACACATTGGGAATTTCGCTAAAATTTGTCGGCCCCAAGTTTAACTGTAACGGAGGTTTGTTCATAATATATTTGAATACCGAATTCATACCGAAATATATTGTTGGATATTGTATCTTATAAATGTATTTGTGGTACTGAGTTCGATTACGAGCCATCTACAGGGTTCTTCCTCGCTGTGGTGTCTGAGGAGCACGACTCACAGATTGGAATGAAATAATCGAGGTACTACCAATACATACGGTACGGAATTTCGTAAAGCGGAAAAGAATTAAGGATATAGCATCATAGGGGAGAATTGTCGCGATTTAATCAGTATCACTGAAAGGCGGTACACGAGAATATGGTCCTGTAACGGAATTAACAGATTATTAAAGAAAGCATGAATTTGATTACATTTAATGTGGGCACTCGTACGATGGTAGAACCGGAAAGGCACTGTAGGCGACCGTGGAGACTTTGTTTCGCTCGTTTCGAAAATATTCAGGTAAATGCTGAGGGCGTACTTAAATTTGAGCACAATGTTGCCTTCGTAAATAAAAAATTTAAACGAATTAGTGCTACGTTAAACGAATCACAATATAAATAAAAAATAATTAGATAAATAGATATATAAATAAATAAGTAAATAAATTAATAAACAAATAAGTAAACTAATAAAAGTTCGAAATCTATTGTCAAATGTCCTGAAAATGTATTTCCGTGGTTTGCCATTTTCAATAATTTTATGGACATGGGGAGGTGATATATTGAAATGGTTGATCGCCACGCTTTTTGGGGAGCGGGCTGGGGCTCCCCAAGCCACACATTACCCCAAAGGTTTTGTGTGCGCTTACTTCTCTAGGGTTATCTGGGACGAAAAAAATTAGCCGTTAAGAAGGGAATTTATTTACATCCAAACATTCACAAATTACCAACTGTATCAAAGGTAAAATATGTTACCACTAAATGGCAATTCAAAACGGAGTATAGGCACGTATGTTGCTGGTCTTAATTAGTTTCCCTCCTCTGAGTCAGGAATATGTTAGGACCCCACTGCTATAGAGACAAGTCGATTACACATTGGGAATTTCGCGAAAATTTGTCGGCCCCAAGTTTAACTGTAACGGAGGTTAGTTCATCATATATTTGAATACCGAATTCATACCGAAATATATTGTTGGATATTGTATCTTATAAATGTATTTGTGGTACTGAGTTCGATTACGAGCCCTCTACAGGGTTCTTCCTCGCTGTGGTGTCTGAGGAGCACGACTCACAGATTGGAATGAAATAATCGAGGTACTTCCAATACATACGGTACGGAATTTCGTAAAGCGGAAAAGAATTAAGGATATAGCATCAGAGGGGAGAATTGTCTCGATATAATCAGTATCACTGAAGGGCGGTACACGAGAATATGGTCCTGTAACGGAATTAACAGATTTTTAAAGAACGCATGAATTCGATTACATTTAATGTGGGCACTCGTACGATGGTAGAACCGGAAAAGCACTGTAGGCGACCGTGGAGACTTTGTTTCGCTCGTTTCGAAAATATTCAGGTAAATGCTGAGGGCGTACTTAAATTTGAGCACAATGTTGCCTTCGTAAATAAAAAATTTAAACGAATTAGTGCTACGTTAAACGAATCACAATATAAATAAAAATAATTAGATAAATAGATATATAAATAAATAAGTAAATAAATTAATAAACAAATAAATAAACTAATAAAAGTTCGAAATCTATTGTCAAATGTCCTGAAAATGTATTTCCGTGGTTTGCCATTTTCAATAATTTTATGGACATGCGGAGGTGATATATTGAAATGGTTGATCGCCACGCTTTTTGGGGAGCGGGCTGGGGCTCCCCAAGCCACACATTACCCCAAAGGTTTTGTGTGCGCTTACTTCTCTAGGGTTATCTGGGACGAAAAAAATTAGCCGTTAAGAAGGGAATTTATTTACATCCAAACATTCACAAATTACCAACTGTATCAAAGGTAAAATATGTTACCACTAAATGGCAATTCAAAACGGAGTATAGGCACGTATGTTGCTGGTCTTAATTAGTTTCCCTCCTCTGAGTCAGGAATATGTTAGGACCCCACTGCTATAGAGACAAGTCGATTACACATTGGGAATTTCGCGAAAATTTGTCGGCCCCAAGTTTAACTGTAACGGAGGTTTGTTCATCATATATTTGAATACCGAATTCATACCGAAGTATATTGTTGGATATTGTATCTTATAAATGTATTTGTGGTACTGAGTTCGATTACGAGCCCTCTACAGGGTTCTTCCTCGCTGTGGTGTCTGAGGAGCACGACTCACAGATTGGAATGAAATAATCGAGGTACTACCAATACATACGGTACGGAATTTCGTAAAGCGGAAAAGAATTAAGGATATAGCATCATAGGGGAGAATTGTCGCGATTTAATCAGTATCACTGAAAGGCGGTACACGAGAATATGGTCCTGTAACGGAATTAACAGATTTTTAAAGAACGCATGAATTCGATTACATTTAATGTGGGCACTCGTACGATGGTAGAACCGGAAAAGCACTGTAGGCGACCGTGGAGACTTTGTTTCGCTCGTTTCGAAAATATTCAGGTAAATGCTGAGGGCGTACTTAAATTTGAGCACAATGTTGCCTTCGTAAATAAAAAATTTAAACGAATTAGTGCTACGTTAAACGAATCACAATATAAATAAAAATAATTAGATAAATAGATATATAAATAAATAAGTAAATAAATTAATAAACAAATAAATAAACTAATAAAAGTTCGAAATCTATTGTCAAATGTCCTGAAAATGTATTTCCGTGGTTTGCCATTTTTAATAATTTTATGGACATGCGGAGGTGATATATTGAAATGGTTGATCGCCACGCTTTTTGGGGAGCGGGCTGGGGCTCCCCAAGCCACACATTACCCCAAAGGTTTTGTGTGCGCTTACTTCTCTAGGGTTATCTGGGACGAAAAAAATTAGCCGTTAAGAAGGGAATTTATTTACATCCAAACATTCACAAATTACCAACTGTATCAAAGGTAAAATATGTTACCACTAAATGGCAATTCTAAACGGAGTGTAGGCACGTATGATGCTGGTCTTAAATAGTTTCCTTGTTTTCAGTCAGGAATATGTTGGGACCCCACTGTTATAGAGACAAGTCGATTACACCACTGGGAAATTCGCGGAAATTTGTCGGCCCCAAGTTTAACTGTAACGGAGGTTTCTTCATCATATATTTGAATACCGAATTCATACCGAAATATATTGTTGGATATTGTATCTTATAAATGTATTTGTGGTACTGAGTTCGATTACGAGCCCTCTACAGGGTTCTTCCTCGCTGTGGTGTCTGAGGAGCACGACTCACAGATTGGAATGAAATAATCGAGGTACTACCAATACATACGGTACGGAATTTCGTAAAGCGGAAAAGAATTAAGGATATAGCATCAGAGGGGAGAATTGTCTCGATATAATCAGTATCACTGAAGGGCGGTACACGAGAATATGGTCCTGTAATGGAATTAACAGATTATTAAAGAACGCATGAATTTGATTACATTTAATGTGGGCACTCGTACGATGGTAGAACCAGAAAGGCACTGTAGGCGACCGTGGTGACCTTGTTTCGCTCGTTTCGAAAATATTCAGGTAAATGCTGAGGGCGTACTTAAATTTGAGCACAATGTTGCCTTCGTAAATAAAAAATTTAAACGAATTAGTGCTACGTTAAACGAATCACAATATAAATAAAAAATAATTAGATAAATAGATATATAAATAAATAAGTAAATAAATTAATAAACAAATAAATAAACAAATAAAAGTTCGAAATCTATTGTCAAATGTCCTGAAAATGTATTTCCGTGGTTTTCCATTTTCAATAATTTTATGGACATGCGGAGGTGATATATTGAAATGGTTGATCGCCACGCTTTTTGGCGAGCGGGCTGGGGCTCCCCAAGCCACACATTACCCCAAAGGTTTTGTGTGCGCTTACTTCTCTAGGGTTATCTGGGACGAAAAAAATTAGCCGTTAAGAAGGGAATATATTTACATCCAAACATTCACAAATTACCAACTGTATCACAGGTAAAATATGTTACCACTAAATGGCAAATCAAAACGGAGTATAGGCACTTATGTTGCTGGTCTTAATTAGTTTCCCTCCTCTGAGTCAGGAATATGTTAGGACCAAACTGCTATTGTGACAAGTCGATTACACATTGGGAATTTCGCGAAAATTTGTCGGCCCCAAGTTTAACTGTAACGGAGGTTTGTTCATCATATATTTGAATACCGAATTCATACCGAAATATATTGTTGGATATTGTATCTTATAAATGTATTTGTGGTACTGAGTTCGATTACGAGCCCTCTACAGGGTTCTTCCTCGCTGTGGTGTCTGAGGAGCACGACTCACAGATTGGAATGAAATAATCGAGGTACTACCAATACATACGGTACGGAATTTCGTAAAGCGGAAAAGAATTAAGGATATAGCATCATAGGGGAGAATTGTCGCGATTTAATCAGTATCACTGAAAGGCGGTACACGAGAATATGGTCCTGTAACGGAATTAACAGATTTTTAAAGAACGCATGAATTTGATTACATTTAATGTGGGCACTCGTACGATGGTAGAACCGGAAAAGCACTGTAGGCGACCGTGGAGACTTTGTTTCGCTCGTTTCGAAAATATTCAGGTAAATGCTGAGGGCGTACTTAAATTTGAGCGCAATGTTGCCTTCGTAAATAAAAAATTTAAACGAATTAGTGCTACGTTAAACGAATCACAATATAAATCAAAAATAATCAGATAAATAGGTATATAAATAAATAAGTAAATAAATTAATAAACAAATAAATAAACTAATAAAAGTTCGAAATCTATTGTCAAATGTCCTGAAAATGTATTTCCGTGGTTTGCCATTTTCAATAATTTTATGGACATGCGGAGGTGATATATTGAAATGGTTGATCGCCACGCTTTTTGGGGAGCGGGCTGGGGCTCCCCAAGCCACACATTACCCCAAGGGTTTTGTGTGCGCTTACTTCACTAGGGTTATCTGGGACGAAAAAATTTAGCGGTTAAGAAGGGAATTTATTTAAATCCAAACCTTCACAAATTACAAACTGTATCAAAGGTAAAATATGTTACCACTAAATGGCAATTCTAAACGGAGTGTAGGCACGTATGATGTTGGTCTTAAATAGTTTCCTTGTCTTCAGTCAGGAATATGTTGGGACCCCACTGTTATAGAGACAAGTCGATTACACCACTGGGAAATTCGCGGAAATTTGTCGGCCCCAAGCTTAACTGTAACGGAGGTTTTTTCATCATATATTTGAATACCGAATTCATACCGAAATACATTGTGGATATTGTATCTTATAAATGTATTTGTGGTACTGAGTTCGATTACGAGCCCTCTACAGGGTTCTTCCTCGCTGTGTTGTCTGAGGAGCACGACTCACAGATTGGAATGAAATAATCGAGGTACTACCAATACATACGGTACGGAATTTCGTAAAGCGGAAAAGAATTAAGGATATAGCATCAGAGGGGAGAATTGTCTCGATATAATCAGTATCACTGAAGGGCGGTACACGAGAATATGGTCCTGTAACGGAATTAACAGATTATTAAAGAACGCATGAATTTGATTACATTTAATGTGGGCACTCGTACGATGGTAGAACCGGAAAGGCACTGTAGGCGACTGTGGAGACTTTGTTTCGCTCGTTTCGAAAATATTCAGGTAAATGCTGAGGGCGTACTTAAATTTGAGCACAATGTTGCCTTCGTAAATAAAAAATTTAAACGAATTAGTGCTACGTTAAACGGATCACAATATAAATAAAAAATAATTAGATAAATAGATATATATAAATATATAAGTAAATAAATTAATAAACAAATAAATAAAGTAATAAAATTTCGAAATCTATTGTCAAATGTCCTGAAAATGTATTTCCGTGGTTTGCCATTTTCAATAATTTTATGGACATGCGGAGGTGATATATTGAAATGGTTGATCGCCACGCTTTTTGGGGAGCGGGCTGGGGATCCCCAAGCCACACATTACCCCAAGGGTTTTGTGTGCGCTTACTTCACTAGGGTTATCTGGGACGAAAAAATTTAGCGGTTAAGAAGGGAATTTATTTAAATCCAAACCTTCACAAATTACAAACTGTATCAAAGGTAAAATATAATACCACTAAATGGCAATTCTAAACGGAGTGTAGGCACGTATGATGCTGGTCTTAAATAGTTTCCTTGTTTTCAGTCAGGAATATGTTTGGACCCCACTGTTATAGAGACAAGTCGATTACTCCACTGGGAAATTCGCGGAAATTTGTCGGCCCCAAGTTATACTCTAACGGAGGTTTTTTCATCACATATTTGAATACCGAATTCATACCGAAATATATTGTTGGATATTGTATCTTATAAATGTATTTGTGGTACTGAGTTCGATTACGAGCCCTCTACAGGGTTCTTCCTCGCTGTGGTGTCTGAGGAGCACGACTCACAGATTGGAATGAAATAATCGAGGTACTACCAATACATACCGTACGGAATTTCGTAAATCGGAAAAGAATTAAGGATATAGCATCAGAGGGGAGAATTGTCCCGATTTAATCAGTATCACTGAAGGGCGGTACACGAGAATATGGTCCTGTAACGTAATTAACAGATTTTTAAAGAACGCATGAATTTGATTACATTTAATGTGGGCACTCGTACGATGGTAGAACCGGAAAGGCACTGTAGGCGACCGTGGAGACTTTGTTTCGCTCGTTTCGAAAATATTCAGGTAAATGCTGAGGGCGTACTAAATTTGAGCACAATGTTGCCTTCGTAAATAAAAAATTTAAACGAATTAGTGCTACGTTAAACGAATCACAATATAAATAAAAAATAATTAGATAAATAGATATATAAATAAATAAGTAAATAAATTAATAAACAAATAAATAAACTAATAAAAGTTCGAAATCTATTGTCAAATGTCCTGAAAATGTATTTCCGTGGTTTGCCATTTTCAATAATTTTATGGACATGCGGAGGTGATATATTGAAATGGTTGATCGCCACGCTTTTTGGGGAGCGGGCTGGGGCTCCCCAAGCCACACATTACCCCAAAGGTTTTGTGTGCGCTTACTTCTCTAGGGTTATCTGGGACGAAAAAAATTAGCCGTTAAGAAGGGAATTTATTTACATCCAAACATTCACAAATTACCAACTGTATCAAAGGTAAAATATGTTACCACTAAATGGCAATTCAAAACGGAGTATAGGCACGTATGTTGCTGGTCTTAATTAGTTTCCCTCCTCTGAGTCAGGAATATGTTAGGACCCCACTGCTATAGAGACAAGTCGATTACACATTGGGAATTTCGCGAAAATTTGTCGGCCCCAAGTTTAACTGTAACGGAGGTTAGTTCATCATATATTTGAATACCGAATTCATACCGAAATATATTGTTGGATATTGTATCTTATAAATGTATTTGTGGTACTGAGTTCGATTACGAGCCCTCTACAGGGTTCTTCCTCGCTGTGGTGTCTGAGGAGCACGACTCACAGATTGGAATGAAATAATCGAGGTACTACCAATACATACGGTACGGAATTTCGTAAAGCGGAAAAGAATTAAGGATATAGCATCAGAGGGGAGAATTGTCTCGATATAATCAGTATCACTGAAGGGCGGTACACGAGAATATGGTCCTGTAATGGAATTAACAGATTATTAAAGAACGCATGAATTTGATTACATTTAATGTGGGCACTCGTACGATGGTAGAACCAGAAAGGCACTGTAGGCGACCGTGGTGACCTTGTTTCGCTCGTTTCGAAAATATTCAGGTAAATGCTGAGGGCGTACTTAAATTTGAGCACAATGTTGCCTTCGTAAATAAAAAATTTAAACGAATTAGTGCTACGTTAAACGAATCACAATATAAATAAAAAATAATTAGATAAATAGATATATAAATAAATAAGTAAATAAATTAATAAACAAATAAATAAACAAATAAAAGTTCGAAATCTATTGTCAAATGTCCTGAAAATGTATTTCCGTGGTTTTCCATTTTCAATAATTTTATGGACATGCGGAGGTGATATATTGAAATGGTTGATCGCCACGCTTTTTGGCGAGCGGGCTGGGGCTCCCCAAGCCACACATTACCCCAAAGGTTTTGTGTGCGCTTACTTCTCTAGGGTTATCTGGGACGAAAAAAATTAGCCGTTAAGAAGGGAATATATTTACATCCAAACATTCACAAATTACCAACTGTATCACAGGTAAAATATGTTACCACTAAATGGCAAATCAAAACGGAGTATAGGCACTTATGTTGCTGGTCTTAATTAGTTTCCCTCCTCTGAGTCAGGAATATGTTGGGACCCCACTGTTATAGAGACAAGTCGATTACACCACTGGGAAATTCGCGGAAATTTGTCGGCCCCAAGCTTAACTGTAACGGAGGTTTTTTCATCATATATTTGAATACCGAATTCATACCGAAATACATTGTTGGATATTGTATCTTATAAATGTATTTGTGGTACTGAGTTCGATTACGAGCCCTCTACAGGATTCTTCCTCGCTGTGGTCTCTGAGGAGCACGACTCACAGATTGGAATGAAATAATCGAGGTACTACCAATACATACGGTACGGAATTTCGTAAAGCGGAAAAGAATTAAGGATATAGCATCAGAGGGGAGAATTGTCTCGATATAATCAGTATCACTGAAGGGCGGTACACGAGAATATGGTCCTGTAACGGAATTAACAGATTATTAAAGAACGCATGAATTTGATTACATTTAATGTGGGCACTCGTACGATGGTAGAACCGGAAAGGCACTGTAGGCGACTGTGGAGACTTTGTTTCGCTCGTTTCGAAAATATTCAGGTAAATGCTGAGGGCGTACTTAAATTTGAGCACAATGTTGCCTTCGTAAATAAAAAATTTAAACGAATTAGTGCTACGTTAAACGAATCACAATATAAATAAAAAATAATTAGATAAATAGATATATATAAATATATAAGTAAATAAATTAATAAACAAATAAATAAAGTAATAAAAGTTCGAAATCTATTGTCAAATGTCCTGAAAATGTATTTCCGTGGTTTGCCATTTTCAATAATTTTTGGACATGCGGAGGTGATATATTGAAATGGTTGATCGCCACGCTTTTTGGGGAGCGGGCTAGGGATCCCCAAGCCACACATTACCCCAAGGGTTTTGTGTGCGCTTACTTCACTAGGGTTATCTGGGACGAAAAAATTTAGCGGTTAAGAAGGGAATTTATTTAAATCCAAACCTTCACAAATTACAAACTGTATCAAAGGTAAAATATGTTACCACTAAATGGCAATTCTAAACGGAGTGTAGGCACGTATGATGCTGGTCTTAAATAGTTTCCTTGTTTTCAGTCAGGAATATGTTTGGACCCCACTGTTATAGAGACAAGTCGATTACTCCACTGGGAAATTCGCGGAAATTTGTCGGCCCCAAGTTATACTCTAACGGAGGTTTTTTCATCATATATTTGAATACCGAATTCATACCGAAATATATTGTTGGATATTGTATCTTATAAATGTATTTGTGGTACTGAGTTCGATTACGAGCCCTCTACAGGGTTCTTCCTCGCTGTGGTGTCTGAGGAGCACGACTCACAGATTGGAATGAAATAATCGAGGTACTACCAATACATACCGTACGGAATTTCGTAAAGCGGAAAAGAATTAAGGATATAGCATCAGAGGGGAGAATTGTCCCGATTTAATCAGTATCACTGAAGGGCGGTACACGAGAATATGGTCCTGTAACGTAATTAACAGATTTTTAAAGAACGCATGAATTTGATTACATTTAATGTGGGCACTCGTACGATGGTAGAACCGGAAAGGCACTGTAGGCGACCGTGGAGACTTTGTTTCGCTCGTTTCGAAAATATTCAGGTAAATGCTGAGGGCGTACTAAATTTGAGCACAATGTTGCCTTCGTAAATAAAAAATTTAAACGAATTAGTGCTACGTTAAACGAATCACAATATAAATAAAAAATAATTAGATAAATAGATATATAAATAAATAAGTAAATAAATTAATAAACAAATAAATAAACTAATAAAAGTTCGAAATCTATTGTCAAATGTCCTGAAAATGTATTTCCGTGGTTTGCCATTTTCAATAATTTTATGGACATGCGGAGGTGATATATTGAAATGGTTGATCGCCACGCTTTTTGGGGAGCGGGCTGGGGCTCCCCAAGCCACACATTACCCCAAAGGTTTTGTGTGCGCTTACTTCTCTAGGGTTATCTGGGACGAAAAAAATTAGCCGTTAAGAAGGGAATTTATTTACATCCAAACATTCACAAATTACCAACTGTATCAAAGGTAAAATATGTTACCACTAAATGGCAATTCAAAACGGAGTATAGGCACGTATGTTGCTGGTCTTAATTAGTTCCCCTCCTCTGAGTCAGGAATATGTTAAGACCCCACTGCTATAGAGACAAGTCGATTACACATTGGGAATTTCGCTAAAATTTGTCGGCCCCAAGTTTAACTGTAACGGAGGTTTGTTCATAATATATTTGAATACCGAATTCATACCGAAATATATTGTTGGATATTGTATCTTATAAATGTATTTGTGGTACTGAGTTCGATTACGAGCCATCTACAGGGTTCTTCCTCGCTGTGGTGTCTGAGGAGCACGACTCACAGATTGGAATGAAATAATCGAGGTACTACCAATACATACGGTACGGAATTTCGTAAAGCGGAAAAGAATTAAGGATATAGCATCATAGGGGAGAATTGTCGCGATTTAATCAGTATCACTGAAAGGCGGTACACGAGAATATGGTCCTGTAACGGAATTAACAGATTATTAAAGAAAGCATGAATTTGATTACATTTAATGTGGGCACTCGTACGATGGTAGAACCGGAAAGGCACTGTAGGCGACCGTGGAGACTTTGTTTCGCTCGTTTCGAAAATATTCAGGTAAATGCTGAGGGCGTACTTAAATTTGAGCACAATGTTGCCTTCGTAAATAAAAAATTTAAACGAATTAGTGCTACGTTAAACGAATCACAATATAAATAAAAAATAATTAGATAAATAGATATATAAATAAATAAGTAAATAAATTAATAAACAAATAAGTAAACTAATAAAAGTTCGAAATCTATTGTCAAATGTCCTGAAAATGTATTTCCGTGGTTTGCCATTTTCAATAATTTTATGGACATGGGGAGGTGATATATTGAAATGGTTGATCGCCACGCTTTTTGGTGAGCGGGCTGGGGCTCCCCAAGCCACACATTACCCCAAAGGTTTTGTGTGCGCTTACTTCTCTAGGGTTATCTGGGACGAAAAAAATTAGCCGTTAAGAAGGGAATTTATTTACATCCAAACATTCACAAATTACCAACTGTATCAAAGGTAAAATATGTTACCACTAAATGGCAATTCAAAACGGAGTATAGGCACGTATGTTGCTGGTCTTAATTAGTTTCCCTCCTCTGAGTCAGGAATATGTTAGGACCCCACTGCTATAGAGACAAGTCGATTACACATTGGGAATTTCGCGAAAATTTGTCGGCCCCAAGTTTAACTGTAACGGAGGTTAGTTCATCATATATTTGAATACCGAATTCATACCGAAATATATTGTTGGATATTGTATCTTATAAATGTATTTGTGGTACTGAGTTCGATTACGAGCCCTCTACAGGGTTCTTCCTCGCTGTGGTGTCTGAGGAGCACGACTCACAGATTGGAATGAAATAATCGAGGTACTACCAATACATACGGTACGGAATTTCGTAAAGCGGAAAAGAATTAAGGATATAGCATCAGAGGGGAGAATTGTCTCGATATAATCAGTATCACTGAAGGGCGGTACACGAGAATATGGTCCTGTAACGGAATTAACAGATTATTAAAGAACGCATGAATTCGATTACATTTAATGTGGGCACTCGTACGATGGTAGAACCGGAAAAGCACTGTAGGCGACCGTGGAGACTTTGTTTCGCTCGTTTCGAAAATATTCAGGTAAATGCTGAGGGCGTACTTAAATTTGAGCACAATGTTGCCTTCGTAAATAAAAAATTTAAACGAATTAGTGCTACGTTAAACGAATCACAATATAAATAAAAATAATTAGATAAATAGATATATAAATAAATAAGTAAATAAATTAATAAACAAATAAATAAACTAATAAAAGTTCGAAATCTATTGTCAAATGTCCTGAAAATGTATTTCCGTGGTTTGCCATTTTCAATAATTTTATGGACATGCGGAGGTGATATATTGAAACGGTTGATCGCCACGCTTTTTGGGGAGCGGGCTGGGGCTCCCCAAGCCACACATTACCCCAAAGGTTTTGTGTGCGCTTACTTCTCTAGGGTTATCTGGGACGAAAAAAATTAGCCGTTAAGAAGGGAATTTATTTACATCCAAACATTCACAAATTACCAACTGTATCAAAGGTAAAATATGTTACCACTAAATGGCAATTCAAAACGGAGTATAGGCACGTATGTTGCTGGTCTTAATTAGTTTCCCTCCTCTGAGTCAGGAATATGTTAGGACCCCACTGCTATAGAGACAAGTCGATTACACATTGGGAATTTCGCGAAAATTTGTCGGCCCCAAGTTTAACTGTAACGGAGGTTTGTTCATCATATATTTGAATACCGAATTCATACCGAAGTATATTGTTGGATATTGTATCTTATAAATGTATTTGTGGTACTGAGTTCGATTACGAGCCCTCTACAGGGTTCTTCCTCGCTGTGGTGTCTGAGGAGCACGACTCACAGATTGGAATGAAATAATCGAGGTACTACCAATACATACGGTACGGAATTTCGTAAAGCGGAAAAGAATTAAGGATATAGCATCATAGGGGAGAATTGTCGCGATTTAATCAGTATCACTGAAAGGCGGTACACGAGAATATGGTCCTGTAACGGAATTAACAGATTTTTAAAGAACGCATGAATTCGATTACATTTAATGTGGGCACTCGTACGATGGTAGAACCGGAAAAGCACTGTAGGCGACCGTGGAGACTTTGTTTCGCTCGTTTCGAAAATATTCAGGTAAATGCTGAGGGCGTACTTAAATTTGAGCACAATGTTGCCTTCGTAAATAAAAAATTTAAACGAATTAGTGCTACGTTAAACGAATCACAATATAAATAAAAATAATTAGATAAATAGATATATAAATAAATAAGTAAATAAATTAATAAACAAATAAATAAACTAATAAAAGTTCGAAATCTATTGTCAAATGTCCTGAAAATGTATTTCCGTGGTTTGCCATTTTTAATAATTTTATGGACATGCGGAGGTGATATATTGAAATGGTTGATCGCCACGCTTTTTGGGGAGCGGGCTGGGGCTCCCCAAGCCACACATTACCCCAAAGGTTTTGTGTGCGCTTACTTCTCTAGGGTTATCTGGGACGAAAAAAATTAGCCGTTAAGAAGGGAATTTATTTACATCCAAACATTCACAAATTACCAACTGTATCAAAGGTAAAATATGTTACCACTAAATGGCAATTCTAAACGGAGTGTAGGCACGTATGATGCTGGTCTTAAATAGTTTCCTTGTTTTCAGTCAGGAATATGTTGGGACCCCACTGTTATAGAGACAAGTCGATTACACCACTGGGAAATTCGCGGAAATTTGTCGGCCCCAAGTTTAACTGTAACGGAGGTTTCTTCATCATATATTTGAATACCGAATTCATACCGAAATATATTTTTGGATATTGTATCTTATAAATGTATTTGTGGTACTGAGTTCGATTACGAGCCCTCTACAGGGTTCTTCCTCGCTGTGGTGTCTGAGGAGCACGACTCACAGATTGGAATGAAATAATCGAGGTACTACCAATACATACGGCACGGAATATCGTAAAGCGGAAAAGAATTAAGGATATAGCATCAGAGGGGTGAATTGTCTCGATATAATCAGTATCACTGAAGGGCGGTACACGAGAATATGGTCCTGTAACGGAATTAACAGATTATTAAAGAACGCATGAATTTGATTACATTTAATGTGGGCACTCGTACGATGGTAGAACCGGAAAGGCACTGTAGGCGACCGTGGAGACTTTGTTTCGCTCGTTTCGAAAATATTCAGGTAAATGCTGAGGGCGTACTTAAATTTGAGCACAATGTTGCCTTCGTAAATAAAAAATTTAAACGAATTAGTGCTACGTTAAACGAATCACAATATAAATAAAAATAATTAGATAAATTGATATATAAATAAATAAGTAAATAAATTAATAAACAAATAAATAAACTAATAAAAGTTCGAAATCTATTGTCAAATGTCCTGAAAATGTATTTCCGTGGTTTGCCATTTTCAATAATTTTATGGACATGCGGAGGTGGTATATTGAAATGGTTGATCGCCACGCTTTTTGGGGAGCGGGCTGGGGCTCCCCAAGCCACACATTACCCCAAAGGTTTTGTGTGCGCTTACTTCTCTAGGGTTATCTGGGACGAAAAAAATTAGCCGTTAAGAAGGGAATTTATTTAAATCCAAACATTCACAAATTACAAACTGTATCAAAGGTAAAATATGTTACCACTAAATGGCAATTCTAAACGGAGTATAGGCACGTATGATGCTGGTCTTAATTAGTTTCCCTCCTCTGAGTCAGGAATATGTTAGGACCCCACTGCTATAGAGACAAGTCGATTACACATTGGGAATTTCGCGAAAATTTGTCGGCCCCAAGTTTAACTGTAACGGAGGTTTGTTCATCATATATTTGAATACCGAATTCATACCGAAATATATTGTTGGATATTGTATCTTATAAATGTATTTGTGGTACTGAGTTCGATTACGAGCCCTCTACAGGGTTCTTCCTCGCTGTGGTGTCTGAGGAGCACGACTCACAGATTGGAATGAAATAATCGAGGTACTACCAATACATACGGTACGGAATTTCGTAAAGCGGAAAAGAATTAAGAATATAGCATCATAGGGGAGAATTGTCGCGATTTAATCAGTATCACTGGAAGGCGGTACACGAGAATATGGTCCTGTAACGGAATTAACAGATTTTTAAAGAACGCATGAATTTGATTACATTTAATGTGGGCACTCGTACGATGGTAGAACCGGAAAGGCACTGTAGGCGACCGTGGATACTTTGTTTCGCTCGTTTCGAAAATATTCAGGTAAATGCTGAGGGCGTACTTAAATTTGAGCACAATGTTGCCTTCGTAAATAAAAAATTTAAACGAATTAGTGCTACGTTAAACGAATCACAATATAAATAAAAAATAATTAGATAAATAGATATATAAATAAATAAGTAAATAAATTAATAAACAAATAAATAAAGTAATAAAAGTTCGAAATCTATTGTCAAATGTCCTGAAAATGTATTTCCGTGGTTTGCCATTTTCAATAATTTTATGGACATGCGGAGGTGATATATTGAAATGGTTGATCGCCACGCTTTTTGGGGAGCGGGCTGGGGCTCCCCAAGCCACACATTACCCCAAGGGTTTTGTGTGCGCTTACTTCACTAGGGTTATCTGGGACGAAAAAATTTAGCGGTTAAGAGGGGAATTTATTTAAATCCAAACCTTCACAAATTACAAACTGTATCAAAGGTAAAATATGTTACCACTAAATGGTAATTCTAAACGGAGTATAGGCACGTATGTTGCTGGTCTTAATTAGTTTCCCTCCTCTGAGTCGGGAATATGTTAGGACCCCACTGCTATAGTGACAAGTCGATTACACATTGGGAATTTCGCGAAAATTTGTCGGCCCCAAGTTTAACTGTATCGGAGGTTAGTTCATCATATATTTGAATATAGAATTCATACCGAAATATATTGTTGGATATTGTATCTTATAAATGTATTTGTGGTACTGAGTTCGATTACGAGCCCTCTACAGGGTTCTTCCTCGCTGTGTTGTCTGAGGAGCACGACTCACAGATTGGAATGAAATAATCGAGGTACTACCAATACATACGGTACGGAATTTCGTAAAGCGGAAAAGAATTAAGGATATAGCATCAGAGGGGAGAATTGTCTCGATATAATCAGTATCACTGAAGGGCGGTACACGAGAATATGGTCCTGTAACGGAATTAACAGATTATTAAAGAACGCATGAATTTGATTACATTTAATGTGGGCACTCGTACGATGGTAGAACCGGAAAGGCACTGTAGGCGACCGTGGAGACTTTGTTTCGCTCGTTTCGAAAATATTCAGGTAAATGCTGAGGGCGTACTTAAATTTGAGCACAATGTTGCCTTCGTAAATAAAAAATTTAAACGAATTTGTGCTACGTTAAACGAATCACAATATAAATAAAAATAATTAGATAAATAGATATATAAATAAATAAGTAAATAAATTAATAAACAAATAAATAAACTAATAAAAGTTCGAAATCTATTGTCAAATGTCCTGAAAATGTATTTCCGTGGTTTGCCATTTTCAATAATTTTATGGACATGCGGAGGTGATATATTGAAATGGTTGATCGCCACGCTTTTTGGGGAGCGGGCTGGGGCTCCCCAAGCCACACATTACCCCAAAGATTTTGTGTGCGCTTCCTTCACTAGGGTTATCTAGGACGAAAAAAATTAGCCGTTAAGAAGGGAATTTATTTACATCCAAACATTCACAAATTACCAAGTGTATCAAAGGTAAAATATGTTACCACTAAATGGCAATTCAAAACGGAGTATAGGCACGTATGTTGCTGGTCTTAATTTGTTTCCCTCCTCTGAGTCAGGAATATGTTAGGACCCCACTGCTATAGTGACAAGTCGATTACACATTGGGAATTTCGCGAAAATTTGTCGGCTCCAAGTTTAACTGTAACGGAGGTTTGTTCATCATATATTTGAATACCGAATTCATACCGAAATATATTGTTGGATATTGTATCTTATAAATGTATTTGTGGTACTGAGTTCGATTACGAGCCCTCTACAGGGTTCTTCCTCGCTGTGGTGTCTGAGGAGCACGACTCACAGATTGGAATGAAATAATCGAGGTACTACCAATACATACGGTACGGAATTTCGTAAAGCGGAAAAGAATTAAGGATATAGCATCATAGGGGAGAATTGTCGCGATTTAATCAGTATCACTGAAGGGCGGTACACGAGAATATGGTCCTGTAACGGAATTAACAGATTATTAAATAAAGCATGAATTTGATTACATTTAATGTGGGCACTCGTACGATGGTAGAACCGGAAAGGCACTGTAGGCGACCGTAGAGACTTTGTTTCGCTCGTTTCGAAAATATTCATGTAAATGCTGAGAGCGTACTTAAATTTGAGCACAATGTTGCCTTCGTAAATAAAAAATTTAAACGAATTATTGCTACGTTAAACGAATCACAATATAAATAAAAAATAATTAGATAAATAGATATATAAATAAATAAGTAAATAAATTAATAAACAAATGAATAAACTAATAAAAGTTCGAAATCTATTGTCAAATGTCCTGAAAATGTATTTCCGTGGTTTGCCATTTTCAATAATTTTATGGACATGCGGAGGTGATATATTGAAATGGTTGATCGCCACGCATTTTGGGGAGCGGGCTGGGGCTCCCCAAGCCACACATTACCCCAAGGGTTTTGTGTGCGCTTACTTCACTAGGGTTATCTGGGACGAAAAAATTTACTGGTTAAGGAGGGAATTTATTTAAATCCAAACCTTCACAAATTACAAACTGTATCAAAGGTAAAATATGTTACCACTAAATGGCAATTCTAGACGGAGTGTAGGCACGTATGATGCTGGCCTTAAATAGCTTCCTTGTTTTGAGTCAGGAATATGTTGGGACCCCACTGCTACAGAGACAAGTCGATTACACATTGGAAATTTCGCGAAAATTTGTCGGCCCCAAATTTAACTGTAACGGAGGTTTTATCATCATATATCTGAATACCGAATTCATACCGAAATATATTGTTGGATATTGTATCTTATAAATGTATTTGTGGTACTGAGTTCGATTACGAGCCCTCTACAGCGTTCTTCCTCGCTGTGGTGTCTGAGGAGCACGACTCACAGATTGGAATGAAGTAATCGAGGTACTACCAATACATACGGTACGGAATTTCGTAAAGCAGAAAAGAATTAAGGATATAGCATCAGAGGGGAGAATTGTCCCGATTTAATCAGTATCACTGAAGGGCGGTACACGAGAATATGGTCCTGTAACGGAATTGGCAGATTTTTAAAGAACGCATGAATTTGATTACATTTAATGTGGGCACTCGTACGATGGTAGAACCGGAAAGGCACTGTAGGCGACCGTGGAGACTTTGTTTCGCTCGTTTCGAAAATATTCAGGTAAATGCTGAGGGCGTACTTAAATTTGAGCACAATGTTGCCTTCGTAAATAAAAAATTTAAAAGTATTAGTGCTACGTTAAACGAATCACAATATAAATAAAAAATAATTAGATAAATAGGTATATAAATAAATAAGTAAATAAATTAATAAACAAATAAATAAACTAATAAAAGTTCGAAATCTATTGTCAAATGTCCTGAAAATGTATTTCCGTGGTTTGCCATTTTCAATAATTTTATGGACATGCGGAGGTGATATATTGAAATGGTTGATCGCCACGCTTTTTGGGGAGCGGGCTGGGGCTCCCCAAGCCACACATTACCCCAGGGGTTTTGTGTGCGCTTACCTCACTAGGGTTATCTGGGACGAAAAAATTTAGCGGTTAAGAAGGGAATTTATTTAAATCCAATCCTTCACAAATTACAAACTGTATCAAAGGTAAAATATGTTACCACTAAATGGCAATTCTAAACGGAGTGTAGGCACGTATGATGCTGGTCTTAAATAGTTTCCTTGTTTTCAGTCAGGAATATGTTTGGACCCCACTGTTATAGAGACAAGTCGATTACACCACTGGGAAATTCGCGGAAATTTGTCGGCCCTAAGTTTAACTGTAACGGAGGTTTTTTCATCATATATTTGAATACCGAATTCATACCGAAATATATTGTTGGATATTGTATCTTATAAATGTATTTGTGGTACTGAGTTCGATTACGAGCCCTCTACAGGGTTCTTCCTCGCTGTGGTGTCTGAGGAGCACGACTCACAGATTGGAATGAAATAATCGAGGTACTACCAATACATACGGTACGGAATTTCGTAAAGCGGAAAAGAATTAAGGATATAGCATCATAGGGGAGAATTGTCGCGATTTAATCAGTATCACTGAAAGGCGGTACACGAGAATATGGTCCTGTAACGGAATTAGCAGATTTTTAAAGAACGCATGAATTTGATTACATTTAATGTGGGCACTCGTACGATGGTAGAAACGGAAATGCACTGTAGGCGACCGTGGAGACTTTGTTTCGCTCGTTTCGAAAATATTCAGGTAAATGCTGAGGGCGTACTTAAATTTGAGCACAATGTTGCCTTCGTAAATAAAAAATTTAAACGAATTTGTGCTACGTTAAACGAATCACAATATAAATAAAAATAATTAGATAAATAGATATATAAATAAATAAGTAAATAAATTAATAAACAAATAAATAAACTAATAAAAGTTCGAAATCTATTGTCAAATGTCCTGAAAATAATTTTCAATAATTTTATGGACATGCGGAGGTGATATATTGAAATGGTTGATCGCCACGCTTTTTGGGGAGCGGGCTGGGGCTCCCCAAGCCACACATTACCCCAAAGATTTTGTGTGCGCTTCCTTCACTAGGGTTATCTAGGACGAAAAAAATTAGCCGTTAAGAAGGGAATTTATTTACATCCAAACATTCACAAATTACCAACTGTATCAAAGGTAAAATATGTTACCACTAAATGGCAATTCAAAACGGAGTATAGGCACGTATGTTGCTGGTCTTAATTAGTTTCCCTCCTCTGAGTCAGGAATATGTTAGGACCCCACTGCTATAGAGACAAGTCGATTACACATTGGGAATTTCGCGAAAATTTGTCGGTCCCAAATTTAACTGTAACGGAGGTTTTTTCATCATATATTTGAATACCGAATTCATACCGAAATATATTGTTGGATATTGTATCTTATAAATGTATTTGTGGTACTGAGTTCGATTACGAGCCCTCTACAGGGTTCTTCCTCGCTGTGGTGTCTGAGGAGCACGACTCACAGATTGGAATGAAATAATCGAGGTACTACCAATACATACGGTACGGAATTTCGTAAAGCGGAAAAGAATTAAGGATATAGCATCATAGGGGAGAATTGTCGCGATTTAATCAGTATCACTGAAAGGCGGTACACGAGAATATGGTCCTGTAACGGAATTAGCAGATTTTTAAAGAACGCATGAATTTGATTACATTTAATGTGGGCACTCGTACGATGGTAGAACCGGAAATGCACTGTAGGCGACCGTGGAGACTTTGTTTCGCTCGTTTCGAAAATATTCAGGTAAATGCTGAGGGCGTACTTAAATTTGAGCACAATGTTGCCTTCGTAAATAAAAAATTTAAACGAATTAGTGCTACGTTAAACGAATCACAATATAAATAAAAAATAATTAGATAAATAGATATATAAATAAATAAGTAAATAAATTAATAAACAAATAAATAAACTAATAAAAGTTCGAAATCTATTGTCAAATGTCCTGAAAATGTATTTCCGTGGTTTGCCATTTTCAATAATTTTATGGACATGCGGAGGTGTTATATTGAAATGGTTGATCGCCACGCTTTTTGGGGAGCGGGCTGGGGCTCCCCAAGCCACACATTACCCCACAGGTTTTGTGTGCGCTTCCTTCACTAGGGTTATCTAGGACGAAAAAAATTAGCCGTTAAGAAGGGAATTTATTTACATCCAAACATTCACAAATTACCAACTGTATCAAAGGTAAAATATGTTACCACTAAATGGCAATTCAAAACGGAGTATAGGCACGTATGTTGCTGGTCTTAATTAGTTTCCCTCCTCTGAGTCAGGAATATGTTAGGACCCCACTGCTATAGTGACAAGTCGATTACACATTGGGAATTTCGCGAAAATTTGTCGGCCCCAAGTTTAACTGTAACGGAGGTTTTTTCATCATATATTTGAATACCGAATTCATACCGAAATATATTGTTGGATATTGTATCTTATAAATGTATTTGTGGTACTGAGTTCGATTACGAGCCCTCTACAGGGTTCTTCCTCGCTGTGGTGTCTGAGGAGCACGACTCACAGATTGGAATGAAATAATCGAGGTACTACCAATACATACGGTACGGAATTTCGTAAAGCGGAAAAGAATTAAGGATATAGCATCATAGGGGAGAATTGTCGCGATTTAATCAGTATCACTGAAGGGCGGTACACGAGAATATGGTCCTGTAACGGAATTAACAGATTATTAAATAAAGCATGAATTTGATTACATTTAATGTGGGCACTCGTACGATGGTAGAACCGGAAAGGCACTGTAGGCGACCGTAGAGACTTTGTTTCGCTCGTTTCGAAAATATTCAGGTAAATGCTGAGGGCGTACTTAAATTTGAGCACAATGTTGCCTTCGTAAATAAAAAATTTAAACGAATTATTGCTACGTTAAACGAATCACAATATAAATAAAAAATAATTAGATAAATAGATATATAAATAAATAAGTAAATAAATTAATAAACAAATGAATAAACTAATAAAAGTTCGAAATCTATTGTCAAATGTCCTGAAAATGTATTTCCGTGGTTTGCCATTTTCAATAATTTTATGGACATGCGGAGGTGATATATTGAAATGGTTGATCGCCACGCATTTTGGGGAGCGGGCTGGGGCTCCCCAAGCCACACATTACCCCAAGGGTTTTGTGTGCGCTTACTTCACTAGGGTTATCTGGGACGAAAAAATTTACTGGTTAAGGAGGGAATTTATTTAAATCCAAACCTTCACAAATTACAAACTGTATCAAAGGTAAAATATGTTACCACTAAATGGCAATTCTAGACGGAGTGTAGGCACGTATGATGCTGGCCTTAAATAGCTTCCTTGTTTTGAGTCAGGAATATGTTGGGACCCCACTGCTACAGAGACAAGTCGATTACACATTGGAAATTTCGCGAAAATTTGTCGGCCCCAAATTTAACTGTAACGGAGGTTTTTTCATCATATATTTGAATACCGAATTCATACCGAAATATATTGTTGGATATTGTATCTTATAAATGTATTTGTGGTACTGAGTTCGATTACGAGCCCTCTACAGCGTTCTTCCTCGCTGTGGTGTCTGAGGAGCACGACTCACAGATTGGAATGAAGTAATCGAGGTACTACCAATACATACGGTACGGAATTTCGTAAAGCAGAAAAGAATTAAGGATATAGCATCAGAGGGGAGAATTGTCCCGATTTAATCAGTATCACTGAAGGGCGGTACACGAGAATATGGTCCTGTAACGGAATTGGCAGATTTTTAAAGAACGCATGAATTTGATTACATTTAATGTGGGCACTCGTACGATGGTAGAACCGGAAAGGCACTGTAGGCGACCGTGGAGACTTTGTTTCGCTCGTTTCGAAAATATTCAGGTAAATGCTGAGGGCGTACTTAAATTTGAGCACAATGTTGCCTTCGTAAATAAAAAATTTAAACGCATTAGTGCTACGTTAAACGAATCACAATATAAATAAAAAATAATTAGATAAATAGATATATAAATAAATAAGTAAATAAATTAATAAACAAATAAATAAACTAATAAAAGTTCGAAATCTATTGTCAAATGTCCTGAAAATGTACTTCCGTGGTTTGCCATTTTCAATAATTTTATGGACATGCGGAGGTGATATATTGAAATGGTTGATCGCCACGCTTTTTGGGGAGCGGGCTGGGGCTCCCCAAGCCACACATTACCCCAAAGGTTTTGTGTGCGCTTCCTTCACTAGGGTTATCTAGGACGAAAAAAATTAGCCGTTAAGAAGGGAATTTATTTACATCCAAACATTCACAAATTACCAACTGTATCAAAGGTAAAATATGTTACCACTAAATGGCAATTCAAAACGGAGTATAGGCACGTATGTTGCTGGTCTTAATTAGTTTCCCTCCTCTGAGTCAGGAATATGTTAGGACCCCACTGCTATAGTGACAAGTCGATTACACATTGGGAATTTCGCGAAAATTTGTCGGCCCCAAGTTTAACTGTAACGGAGGTTTGTTCATCATATATTTGAATACCGAATTCATACCGAAATATATTGTTGGATATTGTATCTTATAAATGTATTTGTGGTACTGAGTTCGATTACGAGCCCTCTACAGGGTTCTTCCTCGCTGTGGTGTCTGAGGAGCACGACTCACAGATTGGAACGAAGTAATCGAGGTACTACCAATACATACGGTACGGAATTTCGTAAAGCGGAAAAGAATTAAGGATATAGCATCAGAGGGGAGAATTGTCCCGATTTAATCAGTATCACTGAAGGGCGGTACACGAGAATATGGTCCTGTAACGGAATTGGCAGGTTTTTAAAGAACGCATGAATTTGATTACATTTAATGTGGGCACTCGTACGATGGTAGAACCGGAAAGGCACTGTAGGCGACCGTGGAGACTTTGTTTCGCTCGTTTCGAAAATATTCAGGTAAATGCTGAGGGCGTACTTAAATTTGAGCACAATGTTGCCTTCGTAAATAAAAAATTTAAAAGAATTAGTGCTACGTTACACGAATCACAATATAAATAAAAAAATAATTAGATAAATAGGTATATAAATAAATAAGTAAATAAATTAATAAACAAATAAATAAACTAATTAAAGTTCGAAATCTATTGTCAAATGTCCTGAAAATGTATTTCCGTGGTTTGCCATTTTCAATAATTTTATGGACATGCGGAGGTGATATATTGAAATGGTTGATCGCCACGCTTTTTGGGGAGCGGGCTGGGGCTCCCCAAGCCACACATTACCCCAAAGGTTTTGTGTGCGCTTACTTCTCTAGGGTTATCTGGGACGAAAAAAATTAGCCGTTAAGAAGGGAATTAATTTACATCCAAACATTCATAATTTACCAACTGTATCAAAGGTAAAATATGTTGCCACTAAATGGCAATTCAAAACGGAGTATAGGCACGTATGTTGCTGGTCTTAATTAGTTTCCCTCCTCTGAGTCAGGAATATGTTAGGACCCCACTGCTACAGAGACAAGTCGATTACACATTGGGAATTTCGCGAAAATTTGTCGGCCCCAAGTTTAACTGTAACGGAGGTTTGTTCATCATATATTTGAATACCGAATTCATACCGAAATATATTGTTGGATATTGTATCTTATAAATGTATTTGTGGTACTGAGTTCGATTACGAGCCCTCTACAGGGTTCTTCCTCGCTGTGGTGTCTGAGGAGCACGACTCACAGATTGGAATGAAATAATCGAGGTACTACCAATACATACGGTACGGAATTTCGTAAATCGGAAAAGAATTAACGATAATGCATCAGAGGGGAGAATTGTCTCGATATAATCAGTATCACTGAAGGGCGGTACACGAGAATATTGTCCTGTAACGGAATTAACAGATTATTAAAGAAGGCATGAATTTGATTACATTTAATGTGGGCACTCGTACGATGGTAGAACCAGAAAGGCACTGTAGGCGACCGTGGAGACTTTGTTTCGCTCGTTTCGAAAATATTCAGGTAAATGCTGAGGGCGTACTTAAATTTGAGCACAATGATGCCTTCGTAAATAAAAAATTTAAACGAATTAGTGCTACGTTAAACGAATCACAATATAAATAAAAAATAATTAGATAAATAGATATATAAATAAATAAGTAAATAAATTAATAAACAAATAAATAAACTAATAAAAGTTCGAAATCTATTGTCAAATGTCCTGAAAATGTATTTCCGTGGTTTGCCATTTTCAATAATTTTATGGACATGCGGAGGTGATATATTGAAATGGTTGATCGCCACGCTTTTTGGGGAGCGGGCTGGGGCTCCCCAAGCCACACATTACCCCAAAGCATTTGTGTGCGCTTACTTCTCTAGGGTTATCTGGGACGAAAAAAATTAGCTGTTAAGAAGGGAATTTATTTACATCCAAACATTCACAAATTACCAAATGTATCAAAGGTAAAATATGTTACCACTAAATGGCAATTCAAAACGGAGTATAGGCACGTATGTTGCTGGTCTTAATTAGTTTGCCTCCACTGAGTCAGGAATATGTTAGGACCCCACTGCTATAGAGACAAGTCGATTACACATTGGGAATTTCGCGAAAATTTGTCGGCCCCAAGTTTAACTGTAACGGAGGTTTGTTCATCATATATTTGAATACCGAATTCATACCGAAATATATTGTTGGCTATTGTATCTTATAAATGTATTTGTGGTACGGAGTTCGATTACGAGCCCTCTACAGGGTTCTTCCTCGCTGTGGTGTCTGAGGAGCACGACTCACTGATTGGAATGAAATAATCGAGGTACTACCAATACATACGGTACGGAATTTCGTAAAGCGGAAAAGAATTAAGGATATAGCATCATAGGGGAGAATTGTTGCGATTTAATCAGTATCACTGGAAGGCGGTACACGAGAATACGGTCCTGTAACGGAATTAACAGATTTTTAAAGAACGCATGAATTTGATTACATTTAATGTGGGCTCTCGTACGATGGTGGAACCGGAAAGGCACCGTAGGCGACCGTGGAGACTTTGTTTCGCTCGTTTCGAAAATATTCAGGTAAATGCTGAGGGCGTACTTAAATTTGAGCACAATGTTGCCTTCGTAAATAAAAAATTTAAACGAATTAGTGCTACGTTAAACGAATCACAATATAAATAAAAAATAATTAGATAAATAGATATATATAAATAAATAAGTAAATAAATTAATAAAGAAATAAATAAAGTAATAAAAGTTCGAAATCTATTATCAAATGTCCTGAAAATGTATTTCCGTGGTTTGCCATTTTCAATAATTTTATGGACATGCGGAGGTGATATATTGAAATGGTTGATCGCCACGCTTTTTAGGGAGGGGGCTGGGGCTCCCCAAGCCACACATTACCCCAAGGGTTTTGTGTGCGCTTACTTCACTAGGGTTATCTGGGACGAAAAAATTTAGCGGTTAAGAAGGGAATTTATTTAAATCCAAACCTTCACAAATTACAAACTGTATCAAAGGTAAAATATGTTACCACTAAATGGCAATTCTAAACGGAGTGTAGGCACGTATGATGCTGGTCTTAAATAGTTTCTTTGTTTTGAGACAGGAATATGTTGGGACCCCACTGTTATAGAGACTAGTCGATTACACCACTGGGAAATTCGCGGAAATTTGTCGGCCCCAAGTTTAACTGTAACGGAGGTTTTTTCATCATATATTTGAATACCGAATTCATACCGAAATATATTGTTGGATATTGTATCTTATAAATGTATTTGTGGTACTGAGTTCGATTACGAGCCCTCTACAGGGTTCTTCCTCGCTGTGGTGTCTGAGGAGCACGACTCACAGATTGGAATGAAATAATCGAGGTACTACCAATACATACGGTACGGAATTTCGTAAAGCGGAAAAGAATTAAGGATATAGCATCAGAGGGGAGATTTGTCCCAATTTAATCAGTATCACTGAAGGGCGGTACACGAGAATATGGTCCTGTAAGGGAATTAACAGATTCTTAAAGAACGCATGAATTTGATTAAATTTAATGTGGGCACTCGTACGATGGTAGAACCGGAAAGGCACTGTAGGCGACCGTGGAGACTTTGTTTCGCTCGTTTCGAAAATATTCAGGTAAATGCTGAGGGCGTACTTAAATTTGAGCACAATGTTGCCTTCGTAAATAAAAAATTTAAACGAATTAGTGCTACGTTAAACGAATCACAATATAAATAAAAAATAATTAGATAAATAGATATATAAATAAATAAGTAAATAAATTAATAAACAAATAAATAAACTATTAAAAGTTCGAAATCTATTGTCAAATGTCCTGAAAATGTATTTCCGTGGTTTGCCATTTTCAATAATTTTATGGACATGCGGAGGTGATATATTGAAATGGTTGATCGCCACGCTTTTTGGGGAGCGGTCTGGGGCTCCCCAAGCCACACATTACCCCAAAGGTTTTGTGTGCGCTTACATCTCTAGGGTTATCTGGGACGAAAAAAATTAGCCGTTAAGAAGGGAATTTATTTACATCCAAACATTCACAAATTACCAACTGTATCAAAGGTAAAATATGTTACCACTAAATGGCAATTCAAAACGGAGTATAGGCACGTATGTTGCTGGTCTTAATTAGTTTTCCTCCTCTGAGTCAGGAATATGTTAGGACCCCACTGCTATAGAGACAAGTCGATTACACATTGGGAATTTCGCGAAAATTTGTCGGCCCCAAGTTTAACTGTAACGGAGGTTTGTTCATCATATATTTGAATACCGAATTCATACCGAAATATATTGTTGGATATTGTATCTTCAAATGTATTTGTGGTACTGAGTTCGATTACGAGCCCTCTACAGGGTTCTTCCTCGCTGTGGTGTCTGAGGAGCTCGACTCACAGATTGGAATGAAATAATCGAGGTACTACCAATACATACGGTACGGAATTTCGTAAAGCGGAAAAGAATTAAGGATATAGCATCAGAGGGGAGAATTGTCCCGATTTAATCAGTATCACTGAAGGGCGGTACACGAGAATATGGTCCTGTAACGGAATTAACAGATTATTAAAGGACGTATGAATTTGATTACATTTAATGTGGGCACTCGTATAATGGTAGAACCGGAAAGGCACTGTAGGCGACCGTGGAGACTTTGTTTCGCTCGTTTCGAAAATATTCAGGTAAATGCTGAGGGCGTACTTAAATTTGAGCACAATGTTGCCTTCGTAAATAAAAAATTTAAACGAATTAGTGCTACGTTAAACGAATCACAATATAAATAAAAATAATTAGATAAATAGATATATATTAATAAATAAGTAAATAAATTAATAAACAAATAAATAAACTAATAAAAGTTCGAAATCTATTGTCAAATGTCCTGAAAATGTATTTCCGTGGTTTGCCATTTTCAATAATATTATGGTTATGCGGAGGTGATATATTGAAGTGGTTGATCGCCACGCTTTTTGGGGAGCGGGCTGGGGCTCCCCAAGCCACACATTACCCCAAAGGTTTTGTGTGTGCTTACTTCACTAGGGTTATCTGGGACGAAAAAAATTAGCCGTTAAGAAGGGAATTTATTTACATCCAAACATTCACAAATTACCAACTGTATCAAAGGTAAAATATGTTACCACTAAATGGCAATTCAAAACGGAGTATAGGCACGTATGTTGCTGGTCTTAATTAGTTTCCCTCCTCTGAGTCAGGAATATGTTAGGACCCCACTGCTATAGAGACAAGTCGATTACACATTGGGAATTTCGCGAAAATTTGTCGGTCCCAAGTTTAACTGTAACGGAGGTTTGTTCATCATATATTTGAATACCGAATTCATACCGAAATATATTGTTGGATATTGTATCTTATAAATGTATTTGTGGTACTGAGTTCGATTACGAGCCCTCTACAGGGTTCTTCCTCGCTGTGGTGTCTGAGGAGCACGACTCACAGATTGGAATGAAATAATCGAGGTACTACCAATACATACGGTACGGAATTTCGTAAAGCGGAAAAGAATTAAGGATATAACATCAGAGGGGAGAATTGTCCCGATTTAATCAGTATCACTGAAGGGCGGTACACGAGAATATGGTCCTGTAACGGAATTAACAGATTATTAAATAAAGCATGAATTTGATTACATTTAATGTGGGCACTCGTACGATGGTAGAACCGGAAAGGCACTGTAGGCGACCGTAGAGACTTTGTTTCGCTCGTTTCGAAAATATTCAGGTAAATGCTGAGGGCGTACTTAAATTTGAGCACAATGTTGCCTTCGTAAATAAAAAATTTAAACGAATTATTGCTACGTTAAACGAATCACAATATAAATAAAAAATAATTAGATAAATAGATATATAAATAAATAAGTAAATAAATTAATTAACAAATGAATAAACTAATAAAAGTTCGAAATCTATTGTTAAATGTCCTGAAAATGTATTTCCGTGGTTTGCCATTTTCAATAATTTTATGGACATGCGGAGGTGATATATTGAAATGGTTGATCGCCACGCTTTTTGGGGAGCGGGCTGGGGCTCTCCAAGCCACACATTACCCCAAGGGTTTTGTGTGCGCTTACTTCACTAGGGTTATCTGGGACGAAAAAATTTACTGGTTAAGGAGGGAATTTATTTAAATCCAAACCTTCACAAATTACAAACTGTATCAAAGGTAAAATATGTTACCAATAAATGGCAATTCTAGACGGAGTGTAGGCACGTATGATGCTGGCCTTAAATAGCTTCCTTGTTTTGAGTCAGGAATATGTTGGGACCCCACTGCTACAGAGACAGGTCGATTACACATTGGAAATTTCGCGAAAATTTGTCGGCCCCAAATTTAACTGTAACGGAGGTTTTTTCATCATATATTTGAATACCGAATTCATACCGAAATATATTGTTGGATATTGTATCTTATAAATGTATTTGTGGTACTGAGTTCGATTACGAGCCCTCTACAGCGTTCTTCCTCGCTGTGGTGTCTGAGGAGCACGACTCACAGATTGGAATGAAGTAATCGAGGTACTACCAATACATACGGTACGGAATTTCGTAAAGCAGAAAAGAATTAAGGATATAGCATCAGGGGGGAGAATTGTCCCGATTTAATCAGTATCACTGAAGGGCGGTACACGAGAATATGGTCCTGTAACGGAATTGGCAGATTTTTAAAGAACGCATGAATTTGATTACATTTAATGTGGGCACTCGTACGATGGTAGAACCGGAAAGGCACTGTAGGCGACCGTGGAGACTTTGTTTCGCTCGTTTCGAAAATATTCAGGTAAATGCTGAGGGCGTACTTAAATTTGAGCACAATGTTGCCTTCGTAAATAAAAAATTTAAATGTATTAGTGCTACGTTAAACGAATCACAATATAAATAAAAAATAATTAGATAAATAGGTATATAAATAAATAAGTAAATAAATTAATAAACAAATAAATAAACTAATTAAAGTTCGAAATCTATTGTCAAATGTCCTGAAAATGTATTTCCGTGGTTTGCCATTTTCAATAATTTTATGGACATGCGGAGGTGATATCTTGAAATGGTTGATCGCCACGCTTTTTGGGGAGCGGGCTGGGGCTCCCCAAGCCACACATTACCCCAAAGGTTTTGTGTGCGCTTACTTCTCTAGGGTTATCTGGGACGAAAAAAATTAGCTGTTAAGAAGGGAATTTATTTACATCCAAACATTCACAAATTACCAACTGTATCAAAGGTAAAATATGCTACCACTAAATGGGAATTCAAAACGGAGTATAGGCACGCATGTTGCTGGCCTTAATTATTTTCGCTCCTCTGAGTCAGGAATATGTTAGGACCCCACTGCTATAGAGACAAGTCGATTACACACTGGGAATTTCGCGAAAATTTGTCGACCCAAGTTTAACTGTAACGGAGGTTTGTTCATCATATATTTGAATACCGAATTCATACCGAAATATATTGTTGGATATTGTATCTTATAAATGTATTTGTGGTACTGAGTTCGATTACGAGCCCTCTAGAGGGTTCTTCCTCGCTGTGGTGTCTGAGGAGCACGACTCAGAGATTGGAATGAAATAATCGAGGTACTACCAATACATACGGTACGGAATTTCGTAAAGCGGAAAAGAATTAAGGATATAGCATCAGAGGGGAGAACTGTCCCGATTTAATCAGTATCACTGAAGGGCGGTACACGAGAATATAGTCCTGTAACGGAATTAGATGATTATTAAGTAACACATGAATTTGATTACATTTAATGTGGGCACTCGTACGATGGTAGAACCGGAAAGGCACTGCAGGCGACCGTGGAGACTTTGTTTCGCTCGTTTCAAAAATATTCAGGTAAATGCTGAGGGCGTACTTAAATTTGAGCACAATGTTGCCTTCGTAAATAAAAAATTTAAACGAATTATTGCTACGTTAAACGAATCACAATATAAATAAAAAATAATTAGATAAATAGATATATAAATAAATAAGTAAATAAATTGATAAACAAATAAATAAACTAATAAAAGTTCGAAATCTATTGTCAAATGTCCTGAAAATGTATTTCCGTGGTTTGCCATTTTCAATAATTTTATGGACATGCGGAGGTGATATATTGAAATGGTTGATCGCCACGCTTTTTGGGGAGCGGGCTGGGGCTCCCCAAGCCACACATTACCCCAAGGGTTTTGTGTGCGCTTACTTCACTAGGGTTATCTGGGACGAAAAAATTTACTGGTTAAGGAGGGAATTTATTTAAATCCAAACCTTCACAAATTACAAACTGTATCAAAGGTAAAATATGTTACCACTAAATGGCAATTCTAAACGGAGTGTAGGCACGTATGATGCTGGTCTTAAATAGTTTCCTTGTTTTGAGTCAGGAATATGTTGGGACCCCACTGTTATAGAGACAAGTCGATTACACCACTGGGAAATTCGCGGAAATTTGTCGGCCCCAAGTTTAACTGTAACGGAGGTTTTTTCATCATATATTTGAATACCGAATTCATACCGAAATATATTGTTGGATATTGTATCTTATAAATGTATTTGTGGTAGTGAGTTCGATTACGAGCCCTCTACAGCGTTCTTCCTCGCTGTGGTGTCTGAGGAGCACGACTCACAGATTGGAACGAAGTAATCGAGGTACTACCAATACATACGGTACGGAATTTCGTAAAGCGGAAAAGAATTAAGGATATAGCATCAGAGGGGAGAATTGTCCCGATTTAATCAGTATCACTGAAGGGCGGTACACGAGAATATGGTCCTGTAACGGAATTGGCAGGTTTTTAAAGAACGCATGAATTTGATTACATTTAATGTGGGCACTCGTACGATGGTAGAACCGGAAAGGCACTGTAGGCGACCGTGGAGACTTTGTTTCGCTCGTTTCGAAAATATTCAGGTAAATGCTGAGGGCGTACTTAAATTTGAGCACAATGTTGCCTTCGTAAATAAAAAATTTAAAAGAATTAGTGCTACGTTACACGAATCACAATATAAATAAAAAAATAATTAGATAAATAGGTATATAAATAAATAAGTAAATAAATTAATAAACAAATAAATAAACTAATTAAAGTTCGAAATCTATTGTCAAATGTCCTGAAAATGTATTTCCGTGGTTTGCCATTTTCAATAATTTTATGGACATGCGGAGGTGATATATTGAAATGGTTGATCGCCACGCTTTTTGGGGAGCGGGCTGGGGCTCCCCAAGCCACACATTACCCCAAAGGTTTTGTGTGCGCTTACTTCTCTAGGGTTATCTGGGACGAAAAAAATTAGCCGTTAAGAAGGGAATTAATTTACATCCAAACATTCATAATTTACCAACTGTATCAAAGGTAAAATATGTTGCCACTAAATGGCAATTCAAAACGGAGTATAGGCACGTATGTTGCTGGTCTTAATTAGTTTCCCTCCTCTGAGTCAGGAATATGTTAGGACCCCACTGCTACAGAGACAAGTCGATTACACATTGGGAATTTCGCGAAAATTTGTCGGCCCCAAGTTTAACTGTAACGGAGGTTTGTTCATCATATATTTGAATACCGAATTCATACCGAAATATATTGTTGGATATTGTATCTTATAAATGTATTTGTGGTACTGAGTTCGATTACGAGCCCTCTACAGGGTTCTTCCTCGCTGTGGTGTCTGAGGAGCACGACTCACAGATTGGAATGAAATAATCGAGGTACTACCAATACATACGGTACGGAATTTCGTAAAGCGGAATAGAATTAAGGATATAGCATCATTGGGGAGAATTGTCGCGATTTAATCAGTATCACTGAAAGGCGGTACACGAGAATATGGTCCTGTAACAGAATTAACAGATTTTTAAAGAACGCATGAATTTGATTACATTTAATATGGGCACTCGTACGATGGTAGAACCGGAAAGGCACTGTAGGCTACCGTGGAGACTTTGTTTCGCTCGTTTCGAAAATATTCAGGTAAATGCTGAGGGCGTACATAAATTTGAGCACAATGTTGCCTTCGTAAATAAGAAATTTAAACGAATTAGTGCTACGTTAAACGAATCACAATAGAAATAAAAAATAATTAGATAAATAGATATATAAATAAATAAGTAAATAAATTAATAAACAAATAAATAAACTAATAAAAGTTCGAAATCTATTGTCAAATGTCCTGAAAATGTATTTCCGTGGTTTGCCATTTTCAATAATTTTATGGACATGCGGAGGTGATATATTGAAATGGTTGATCGCCACGCTTTTTGGGGAGCGGGCTGGGGCTCCCCAAGCCACACATTACCCCAAGGGTTTTGTGTGCGCTTACTTCTCTAGGGTTATCTGGGACGAAAAAATTTAGCGGTTAAGAAGGGAATTTATTTAAATCCAAACCTTCACAAATTACAAACTGTGTCAAAGGTAAAATATGTTACCACTAAATGGCAATTCTAAACGGAGTATAGGCACGTATGTTGCTGGTCTTAATTAGTTTCCCTCCTCTGAGTCAGGAATATGTTAGGACCCCACTGCTATAGAGACAAGTCGATTACACATTGGGAATTTCGCGAAAATTTGTCGGCCCCAAGTTTAACTGTAACGGAGGTTTTTTCATCATATATTTGAATACCGAATTCATACCGAAATATATTGTTGGATATTGTATCTTATAAATGTATTTGTGGTACTGAGTTCGATTACGAGCCCTCTACAGGGTTCTTCCTCTCTGTGGTGTCTGAGGAGCACGACTCACAGATTGGAATGAAATAATCGAGGTACTACCAATACATACGGTACGGAATTTCGTAAAGCGGAAAAGAATTAAGGATATAGCATCAGAGGGGAGAATTGTCGCGATTTAATCAGTATCACTGAAAGGCGGTACACGAGAATATGGTCCTGTAACGGAATTAACAGATTTTTAAAGAACGCATGAATTTGATTACATTTAATGTGGGCACTCGTACGATGGTAGAACCGGAAAGGCACTGTAGGCGACCGTGGAGACTTTGTTTCGCTCGTTTCGAAAATATTCAGGTAAATGCTGAGGGCTTACTTAAATTTGAGCACAATGTTGCCTTCGTAAATAGAAAATTTAAACGAATTAGTGCTACGTTAAACGAATCACAATATAAATAAAAAATAATTAGATAAATAAATATATAAATAAATAAGTAAATAAATTAATAAACAAATAAATAAACTATTAAAAGTTCGAAATCTATTGTCAAATGTCCTGAAAATGAATTTCCGTGGTTTGCCATTTTCAATAATTTTATGGACATGCGGAGGTGATATATTGAAATGGTTGATTGCCACGCTTTTTGGGGAGCGGGCTGGGGCTACCCAAGCCACACATTACCCCAAAGGTTTTGTGTGCGCTTACTTCTCTAGGGTTATCTGGGACGAAAAAAATTAGCCGTTAAGAAGGGAATTTATTTACATCCAAACATTCACAAATTACCAACTGTATCAAATGTAAAATATGTTACCACTAAATGGCAATTCAAAACGGAGTATAGGCACGTATGTTGCTGGTCTTAATTAGTTTCCCTCCTCTGAGTCAGGAATATGTTAGGACCCCACTGCTATAGAGACAAGTCGATTACACATTGGGAATTACGCGAAAATTTGTCGGCCCCAAGTTTAACTGTAACGGAGGTTTTTTCATCATATATTTGAATACCGAATTCATACCGAAATATATTGTTGGATATTGTATCTTCAAATGTATTTGTGGTACTGAGTTCGATTACGAGCCCTCTACAGGGTTCTTCCTCGCTGTGGTGTCTGAGGAGCACGACTCACAGATTGGAATCAAATAATCGAGGTACTACCAATACATACGGTACGGAATTTCGTAAAGCGGAAAAGAATTAAGGATATAGCATCATAGGGGAGAATTGTCCCGATTTAATCAGTATCACTGAAAGGCGGTACACGAGAATATGGTCCTGTAACGGAATTAACAGGTTTTTAAAGAACGCATGAATTTGTTTACATTTAATGTGGGCACTCGTACGATGGTAGAACCGGAAAGGCACTGTAGGCGACCGTGGAGACTTTGTTTCGCTCGTTTCGAAAATATTCAGGTAAATGCTGAGGGCGTACTTAAATTTGAGCAAAATGTTGCCTTCGTAAATAAAAAATTTAAACGAAATAGTGCTACGTTAAACGAATCACAATATAAATAAAAAATAATTAGATAAATAGATATATAAATAAATAAGTAAATAAATTAATAAACAAATAAATAAACTAATAAAAGTTCGAAATCTATTGTCAAATGTCCTGAAAATGTATTTCCGTGCTTTGCCATTTTCAATAATTTTATGGACATGCGGAGGTGATATATTGAAATGGTTGATCGCCACGCTTTTTGGGGAGCGGGCTGGGGCTCCCCAAGCCACACATTACCCAAAGGGTTTTGTGTGCGCTTACTTCACTAGGGTTATCTGGGACGAAAAAATTTAGCGGTTAAGAAGGGAATTTATTTAAATCCAAACCTTCACAATTTACCAACTGTATCAAAGGTAAAATATGTTACCACTAAATGGCAATTCTAAACGGAGTGTAGGCACGTATGATGCTGGTCTTAAATAGTTTCTTTGTTTTGAGACAGGAATATGTTGGGACCCCACTGTTATAGAGACTAGTCGATTACACCACTGGGAAATTCGCGGAAATTTGTCGGCCCCAAGTTTAACTGTAACGGAGGTTTTTTCATCATATATTTGAATACCGAATTCATACCGAAATATATTGTTGGATATTGTATCTTATAAATGTATTTGTGGTACTGAGTTCGATTACGAGCCCTCTACAGGGTTCTTCCTCGCTGTGGTGTCTGAGGAGCACGACTCACAGATTGGAATGAAATAATCGAGGTACTACCAATACATACGGTACGGAATTTCGTAAAGCGGAAAAGAATTAAGGATATAACATCAGAGGGGAGAATTGTCCCAATTTAATCAGTATCACTGAAGGGCGGTACACGAGAATATGGTCCTGTAACGGAATTAACAGATTCTTAAAGAACGCATGAATTTGATTAAATTTAATGTGGGCACTCGTACGATGGTAGAACCGGAAAGGCACTGTAGGCGACCGTGGAGACTTTGTTTCGCTCGTTTCGAAAATATTCAGGTAAATGCTGAGGGCGTACTTAAATTTGAGCACAATGCTGCCTTCGTAAATAAAAAATTTAAACGAATTAGTGCTACGTTAAACGAATCACAATATAAATAAAAATAATTAGATAAATAGATATATAAATAAATAAGTAAATAAATTAATAAACAAATAAATAAACTATTAAAAGTTCGAAATCTATTGTCAAATGTCCTGAAAATGTATTTCCGTGGTTTGCCATTTTCAATAATTTTATGGACATGCGGAGGTGATATATTGAAATGGTTGATCGCCACGCTTTTTGGGGAGCGGGCTGGGGCTCCCCAAGCCACACATTACCCAAAGGGTTTTGTGTGCGCTTACTTCACTAGGGTTATCTGGGACGAAAAAATTTAGCGGTTAAGAAGGGAATTTATTTAAATCCAAACCTTCACAAATTACAAACTGTATCAAAGGTAAAATATGTTACCACTAAATGGCAATTCTAAACGGAGTGTAGGCACGTATGATGCTGGTCTTAAATAGTTTCCTTGTTTTGAGTCAGGAATATGTTGGGACCCCACTGCTATAGAGACAAGTCGATTACACATCGGGAATTTCGCGAAAATTTGTCGGCCCCAAGTTTAACTTTAACGGAGGTTTGTTCACCATATATTTGAATACCGAATTCATACCGAAATATATTGTTGGATATTGTATCTTCAAATGTATTTGTGGTACTGAGTTCGATTACGAGCCCTCTACAGGGTTCTTCCTCGCTGTGGTGTCTGAGGAGCACGACTCACAGATTGGAATCAAATAATCGAGGTACTACCAATACATACGGTACGGAATTTCGTAAAGCGGAAAAGAATTAAGGATATAGCATCATAGGGGAGAATTGTCCCGATTTAATCAGTATCACTGAAAGGCGGTACACGAGAATATGGTCCTGTAACGGAATTAACAGGTTTTTAAAGAACGCATGAATTTGTTTACATTTAATGTGGGCACTCGTACGATGGTAGAACCGGAAAGGCACTGTAGGCGACCGTGGAGACTTTGTTTCGCTCGTTTCGAAAATATTCAGGTAAATGCTGAGGGCGTACTTAAATTTGAGCAAAATGTTGCCTTCGTAAATAAAAAATTTAAACGAAATAGTGCTACGTTAAACGAATCACAATATAAATAAAAAATAATTAGATAAATAGATATATAAATAAATAAGTAAATAAATTAATAAACAAATAAATAAACTAATAAAAGTTCGAAATCTATTGTCAAATGTCCTGAAAATGTATTTCCGTGCTTTGCCATTTTCAATAATTTTATGGACATGCGGAGGTGATATATTGAAATGGTTGATCGCCACGCTTTTTGGGGAGCGGGCTGGGGCTCCCCAAGCCACACATTACCCCAAGGGTTTTGTGTGCGCTTACTTCACTAGGGTTATCTGGGACGAAAAAATTTAGCGGTTAAGAAGGGAATTTATTTAAGTCCAAACCTTCACAAATTACAAACTGTATCAAAGGTAAAATATGTTACCACTAAATGGCAAATCTAAACGGAGTGTAGGCACGTATGATGCTGGTCTTAAATAGCTTCCTTGTTTTGAGTCAGGAATATGTTGGGACCCCACTGTTATAGAGACAAGTCGATTACACCACTGGGAAATTCGCGGAAATTTGTCGGCCCCAAGTTTAACTGTAACGGAGGCTTTTTCATCATATATTTGAATACCGAATTCATACCGAAATATATTGTTGGATATTGTATCTTATAAATGTATTTGTGGTACTGAGTTCGATTACGAGCCCTCTACAGGGTTCTTCCTCGCTGTGGTGTCTGAGGAGCACGACTCACAGATTGGAATGAAATAATCGAGGTACTACCAATACATACGGTACGGAATTTCGTAAAGCGGAAAAGAATTAAGGATATAGCATCATAGGGGAGAATTGTCGAGATTTAATCAGTATCACTGAAAGGCGGTACACGAGAATATGGTCCTGTAACGGAATTAACAGATTTTTAAAAAACGCATGAATTTGATTACATTTAATGTGGGCACTCGTACGATGGTAGAACCGGAAAGGCACTGTAGGCGACCGTGGAGACTTTGTTTCGCTCGTTTCGAAAATATTCAGGTAAATGCTGAGGGCGTACTTAAATTTGAGCACAATGTTGCCTTCGTAAATAAAAAATTTAAACGAATTAGTGCTACGTTAAACGAATCACAATATAAATAAAAAATAATTAGATAAATAGATATATAAATAAATAAGTAAATAAATTAATAAACAAATAATTAAAGTAATAAAAGTTCGAAATCTATTGTCAAATGTCCTGAAAATGTATTTCCGTGGTTTGACATTTTCAATAATTTTATGGACATGCGGAGGTGATATATTGAAATGGTTGATCGCCATGCTTTTTGGGGAGCGGGCTGGGGCTCCCCAAGCCACACATTACCCCAAGGGTTCTGTGTGCGCTTACTTCACTAGGGTTATCTGGGACGAAAAAATTTAGCGGTTAAGAAGGGAATTTATTTAAATCCAGACCTTCACATTTTACAAACTGTATCAAAGGTAGAATATGTTAAAACTAAATGGCAATTCTAAACGGAGTGTAGGCACGTATGATGCTGGTCTTAAATAGTTTCCTTGTTTTGAGTCAGGAATATGTTGGGACCCCACTGTTATAGAGACAAGTCGATTACACCACTGGGAAATTCGCGGAAATTTGTCGGCCCCCAGTTTAACTGTAACGGAGGTTTTTTCATCATATATTTGAATACCGAATTCATACCGAAATATATTGTTGGATATTGTATCTTATAAATGTATTGGTGGTACTGAGTTCGATTACGAGCCCTCTACAGGGTTCTTCCTCGCTGTGGTGTCTGAGGAGCACGACTCACAGATTGGAATGAAATAATCGAGGTACTACCAATACATACGGTACGGAATTTCGTAAAGCGGAAAAGAATTAGGGATATAGCATCAGAGGGGAGAATTGTCCCGATTTAATCAGTATCACTGAAGGGCGGTACACGAGAATATGGTCCTGTAACGGAATTAACAGATTTTTAAAGAACGCATGAATTTGATTACATTTAATGTGGGCACTCGTACGATGGTAGAACCGGAAAGGCACTGTAGGCGACCGTGGAGACTTTGTTTCGCTCGTTTCGAAAATATTCAGGTAAATGCTGAGGGCGTACTTAAATTTGAGCACAATGTTGCCTTCGTAAATAAAAAATTTAAACGAATTAGTGCTACGTTAAACGAATCACAATATAAATAAAAAATAATTAGATAAATAGATATATAAATAAATAAGTAAATAAATTAATAAACAAATAATTAAAGTAATAAAAGTTCGAAATCTATTGTCAAATGTCCTGAAAATGTATTTCCGTGGTTTGACATTTTCAATAATTTTATGGACATGCGGAGGTGATATATTGAAATGGTTGATCGCCACGCTTTTTGGGGAGCGGGCTGGGGCTCCCCAAGCCACACATTACCCCAAAGGTTTTGTGTGCGCTTACATCTCTAGGGTTATCTGGGACGAAAAAAATTAGCCGTTAAGAAGGGAATTTATTTACATCCAAACATTCACAAATTACCAACTGTATCAAAGGTAAAATATGTTACCACTAAATGGCAATTCAAAACGGAGTATAGGCACGTATGTTGCTGGTCTTAATTAGTTTCCCTCCTCTGAGTCAGGAATATGTTAGGACCCCACTGCTATAGAGACAAGTCGATTACACATTGGGAATTTCGCGAAAATTTGTCGGCCCCAAGTTTAACTGTAACGGAGGTTTGTTCATCATATATTTGAATACCGAATTCATACCGAAATATATTGTTGGATATTGTATCTTCAAATGTATTTGTGGTACTGAGTTCGATTACGAGCCCTCTACAGGGTTCTTCCTCGCTGTGGTGTCTGAGGAGCTCGACTCACAGATTGGAATGAAATAATCGAGGTACTACCAATACATACGGTACGGAATTTCGTAAAGCGGAAAAGAATTAAGGATATAACATCAGAGGGGAGAATTGTCCCGATTTAATCAGTATCACTGAAGGGCGGTACACGAGAATATGGTCCTGTAACGGAATTAACAGATTATTAAAGGACGTATGAATTTGATTACATTTAATGTGGGCACTCGTATGATGGCAGAACCGGAAAGGCACTGTAGGCGACCGTGGAGACTTTGTTTCGCTCGTTTCGAAAATATTCAGGTAAATGCTGAGGGCGTACTTAAATTTGAGCACAATGTTGCCTTCGTAAATAAAAAAATTAAACGAATTAGTGCTACGTTAAACGAATCACAATATAAATAAAAAATAATTAGATAAATAGATATATAAATAAATAAGTAAATAAATTAATAAACAAATAAATAAACTAATAAAAGTTCGAAATCTATTGTCAAATGTCCTGAAAATGTATTTCCGTGGTTTGCCATTTTCAATAATTTTATGGACATGCGGAGGTGATATATTGAAATGGTTGATCGCCACGCTTTTTGGGGAGCGGGCTGGGGCTCCCCAAGCCACACATTACCACAAAAGGTTTTGTGTGCGCTTACTTCTCTAGGGTTATCTGGGACGAAAAAAATTAGCCGTAAAGAAGGGAATTTATTTACATCCAAACATTCACAAATTACCAACTGTATCAAAGGTAAAGTATGTTACCACTAAATAGCAATTCAAAATGTAGTATAGGCACGTATGTTGCTGGTCTTAATTAGTTTCCCTCCTCTGAGTCAGGAATATGATAGGACCCCACTGCTATAGAGACAAGTCGATTACACATTGGGAATTTCGCGAAAATTTGTCGGCCCCAAATTTAACTGTAACGGAGTTTTGTTCACCGTATATTTGAATACCGAATTCATACCGAAATATATTGTTGGATATTGTATCTTATAAATGTATTTGTGGTACTGAGTTCGATTACGAGCCCTCTACAGGGTTCTTCCTCGCTGTGGTGTCTGAGGAGCACGACTCACAGATTGGAATGAAATAATCGAGGTACTACCAATACATACGGTACGGAATTTCGTAAAGCGGAAAAGAATTAAGGATATAGCATCAGAGGGGAGAATTGTCCCGATTTAATCAGTATCACTGAAGGGCGGTACACGAGAATATGGTCCTGTAACGGAATTAACAGATTTTTAAAGAACGCATGTATTTGATTACATTTAATGTGGGCACTCGTACGATGGTAGAACCGGAAAGGCACTGTAGGCGACCGTGGAGACTTTGTTTCGCTCGTTTCGAAAATATTCAGGTAAATGCTGAGGGCGTACTTAAATTTGAGCACAATGTTGCCTTCGTAAATGAAAAATTTAAACGAATTAGTGCTACGTTAAACGAATCACAATACAAATAAAAAATAATTAGATAAATAGATATATAAATAAATAAGTAAATAAATTAATAAACAAATAAATAAATAATAAAAGTTCGAAATCTATTGTCAAATGTCCTGAAAAATGTATTTCCGTGGTTTGCCATTTTCAATAATTTTATGGACATGCGGAGGTGATATATTGAAATGGTTGATCGCCACGCTTTTTGGGGAGCGGGCTGGGGCTCCCCAAGCCACACATTACCCCAAGGGTTTTGTGTGCGCTTACATCTCTAGGGTTATCTGGGACGAAAAAATTTAGCGGTTAAGAAGGGAATTTATTTAAATCCAAACATTCACAAATTACAAACTGTATCAAAGGTAAAGTATGTTACCACTAAATGGCAATTCTAAACGGAGTGTAGGCACGTATGATGCTGGTCTTAAATAGTTTCCTTGTTTTGAGTCAGGAATATGTTGGGACCCCACTGTTATAGAGACACCACTGGGAAATTCGCGGAAATTTGTCGGCCCCAAGTTTAACTGTAACGGAGGTATTTCATCATATATTTGAATACCGAATTCATACCGAAATATATTGTTGGATATTGTATCTTATAAAAGTATTTGTGGTACTGAGTTCGATTACGAGCCCTCTACAGGGTTCTTCCTCGCTGTGGTGTCTGAGGAGCACGACTCACAGATTGGAATGAAATAATCGAGGTACTACCAATACATACGGTACGGAATTAAGAAAAGCGGAAAAAAATTAAGGATAGAGCATCAGAGGGGAGAATTGTCCCGATTTCATCAGTATCACTGAAGGGTGGTACACGAGAATATGGTCCTGTAACGGAATTAATAGATTTTTAAAGAACGCATGAATTTGATTACATTTAATGTGGGCACTCGTACGATGGTAGAACCGGAAAGGCACTGTAGGCGACCGTGGAGACTTTGTTTCGCTCGTTTCGAAAATATTCAGGTAAATGCTGAGGGCGTACTTAAATTTGAGCACAATGTTGCCTTCGTAAATGAAAAATTTAAATGAATTAGTGCTACGTTAAACGAATCACAATATAAATAAAAAATAATTAGATAAATAGATGTATAAATAAATAAGTAAATAAATGAATAAACAAATAAATAAACTAATAAAAGTTCGAAATCTATTGTCAAATATCCTGAAAATATATTTCCGTGGTTTGCCATTTTCAATAATTTTATGGACATGCGGAGGTGATATATTGAAATGGTTGATCGCCACGATTTTCGGGGAGCGGGCTGGGGCTCCCCAAGCCACACATTACCCCAAAGGTTTTGTGTCCGCTTACTTCTCTAGGGTTATCTGGGACGAAAAAAATTAGCCGTTAAGAAGGGAATTTATTTACATCCAAACATTCACAAATTACCAACTGTATCAAAGGTAAAATATGTTACCACTAAATGGCAATTCAAAACGGAGTATAGGCACGTATGTTGCTGCTCTTAATTAGTTTCCCTCCTCTGTGTCAGGAATATGTTAGGACCCCACTGCTATAGAGAAAAGTCGATTACACATTGGGAATTTCGCGAAAATTTGTCGGCCCCAAGTTTAACTGTAACGGAGGTTTGTTCATCACATATTTGAATACCGAATTCATACCGAAATATATTGTTGGATATTGTATCTTATAAATGTATTTGTGGTACTGAGTTCGATTACGAGCCCTCTACAGGGTTCTTCCTCGCTGTGGTGTCTGAGGAGCACGACTCACAGATTGGAATGAAATAATCGAGGTACTACCAATACATACGGTACGGAATTTCGTAAAGCGAAAAAGAATTAAGGATATAGCATCAGAGGGGAGAATTGTCCCGATTTAATCAGTATCACTGAAGGGCGGTACACGAGAATATGGTCCTGTAACGGAATTAACAGATTTTTAAAGAACGCATGAATTTGATTACATTTAATGTGGGCACTAGTACGATGGTAGAACCGAAAAAGGCACAGCAGGCGACCGTGGAGACTTTGTTTGGCTCGTTTCGAAAATATTCATGTAAATGCTGAGGGCGTACTTAAATTTGTGCACAATGTTGCCTTCGTAAATAAAAAAATTTAAACGAATTAGTGCTACGTTAAACGAATCACAATATAAATAAAAATAATAAGATAAATAGATATATAAATAAATAAGTAAATAAATTAATAAACAAATAAATAAACTAATAAAAGTACAAAATCTATTGTCAAATGTCCTGAAAATGTATTTCCGTGGTTTGCCATTTTCAATAATTTTATGGACATGCGGAGGTGATATATTGAAATGGTTGATCGCTACGCTTTTTGGGGAGCGGGCTGGGGCTCCCCAAGCCACACATTACCCCAAGGGTTTTGTGTGCGCTTACTTCACTAGGGTTATCTGGGACGAAAAAATTTAGCGGTTAAGAAGGGAATTTATTTAAATCCAAACCTTCACAAATTACAAACTGTATCAAAGGTAAAGTATGTTACCACTAAATGGCAATTCTAAACGTAGTGTAGGCACGTATGATGCTAGTCTTAAATAGTTTCCTTGTTTTGAGTCAGGAGTATGTTGGGACCCCACTGTTATAGAGACAAGTCGATTACACCACTGGGAAATTTGCGGAAATTTGTCGGCCCCAAGTTTAACTGTAACGGAGGTTTTTTCATCATATATTTGAATACCGAATTCATACCGAAATATATTGTTGGATATTGTATGTTATAAATGTATTTGTGGTACTGAGTTCGATTACGAGCCCTCTACAGGGTTCTTCCTCGCTGTGGTGTCTGAGGAGCACGACTCACAGATTGGAATTAAATAATCGAGGTACTACCAATACATACGGTACGGAATTTCGTAAAGCGGAAAAGAATTAAGGATATAGCATCAGAGGGGAGAATTGTCCCGATTTAATCAGTACCACTGAAGGGCGGTACACGAGAATATGGTCCTGTAACGTTATTAACAGATTATTAAATAACGCATGAATTTGATTACATTTAATGTGGGCACTCGTACGATGGTAGAACCGGAAAGGCACTGTAGGCGACCGTGGAGACTTTGTTTCGCTCGTTTCGAAAATATACAGGTAAATGCTGAGGGCGTACTTAAATTAGAGCTCAATGTTGCCTTCGTAAATAAAATATTTACACGAATTAGTGCTACGTCAAACGAATCACAAAATAAATAAAAAATAATTAGATAAATAGATATATAAATAAATAAGTATGTAAATTAATAAACAAGAAAATAAACTAATAAAATTTCGAAATCTATTGTCAAATGTCCTGAAAATGTATTTCCGTGGTTTGCCATTTTCAATAATTTTATGGACATGCGGAGGTGATATATTGAAATGGTTGATCACCACGCTTTTTGGGGAGCGGGCTGGGGCTCCCCAAGCCACACATTACCCCAAAGGTTTTGTGTGCGCTTACTTCTCTAGGGTTATCTGGGACGAAAAGAAGGGAATTTATTTACATCCAAACATTCACAAATTACCAACTGTATCAAAGGTAAAATATGTTACCACTAAATGGCAATTCAAAACGGAGTATAGGCACGTATGTTGCTGGTCTTAATTAGTTTCCCTCCTCTGAGTCAGGAATATGTTAGGACCCCACTGCTAGAGAGACAAGTCGATTACACACTGGGAATTTCGCGAAAATTTGTCGACCCAAGTTTAACTGTAACGGAGGTTTGTTCATCATATATTTGAATACCGAATTCATACCGAAATATATTGTTGGATATTGTATCTTATAAATGTATTTGTGGTACTGAGTTCGATTACGAGCCCTCTACAGGGTTCTTCCTCGCTGTGGTGTCTGAGCAGCACGACTCACAGATTGGAATGAAGTAATCGAGGTACTACCAATACATACGGTACGGAATTTCGTAAAGCGGAAAAGAATTAAGGATATAGCATCAGAGGGGAGAATTGTCCCGATTTAATCAGTATCACTGAAGGGCGGTACACGAGAATATGGTCCTGTAACGTATTTAACAGATTTTTAAAGAACGCATGAATTTGATTACATTTAATGTGGGCACTCGTACAATGGTAGAACCGGAAAGGCACTGTAGGCGACCGTGGAGACTTTGTTTCGCTCGTTTCGAAAATATACAGGTAAATGCTGAGGGCGTACTTAAATTTGAGCACAATGTTGCCTTCGTAAATTAAAAATTTAAACGAATTCGTGCTACGTTAAACGAATCACAATATAAATAAAAAATAATTAGATAAATAGTAAATAAATTAATAAACAAATAAATAAACTAATAAAAGTTCGAAATCTATTGTCAAATGTCCTGAAAATGTATTTCCGTGGTTTGCCATTTTCAATAATTTTATGGACATGCGGAGGTGATATATTGAAATGGTTGATCGCCACGCTTTTTGGAGAGCGGGCTGGGGCTCCCCAAGCCACACATTACCCCAAGGGTTTTGTGTGCGCCTACTTAACTAGGGTTATCTGGGACGAAAAAAATTTAGCGGTTAAGAAGGGAATTTATTTAAATCCAAAACTTCACAAATTACAAACTGTATCAAAGGTAAAATATGTTACCACTAAATGGCAATTCTAAACGGAGTGTAGGCACGTATGATGCTGGTCTTAAATAGTTTCCTTGTTTTGAGTCAGGAATATGTTGGGACCCCACTGTTATAGAGACACCACTGGGAAAATCGCGGAAATTTGTCGGCCCCAAGTTTAACTGTAACGGAGGTTTTTTCATCATATATTTGAATACCGAATTCATACCGTAATATATTGTTGGATATTGTATCTTATAAATGTATTTGTGGTTCTGAGTTCGATTACGAGCCCTCTATAGGGTTCTTCCTCGCTGTGGTGTCTGAGGAGCACGACTCACAGATTGGAATGAAATAATCGAGGTACTACCATTACATACGGTACGGAATTTCGTAAAGCGGAAAAGAATTAAGGATATAGCATCAGAGGGGAGAATTGTCCCGATTTAATCAGTATCACTGAAGGGCGGTACACGAGAATATGGTCCTGTAACGGAATTAACAGATTTTTAAAGAACGCATGAATTTGATTACATTTAATGTGGGCACTAGTACGATGGTAGAACCGGAAGGGCACTGTAGGCGACCGTGGAGACTTTGTTTCGCTCGTTTCGAAAATATTCAGGAAAATGCTGAGGGCGTACTTAAATTTGAGCACAATGTTGCCTTCGTAAATAAAAAATTTAAACGAAGTAGTGCTACGTTAAATGAATCACAATATAAATAATAAATAATTAGATAAATGGATATATAAATAAGTAAATAAATGAATAAACAAATAAATAAACTAATAAAAGTTGGAAATCTATTGTCAAATGTCCTGAAAATGTATTTCCGTGGTTTGTAATTTTCAATAATTTTATGGACATGCGGATGTGATATATTGAAATGGTTGACCGCCACGCTTTTTGGGGAGCGGGTTGGGGCTCCCCAAGCCACACACGTTACCCCACAGGTTTTCTGTGCGCTTGCTTCTCTAGGGTTATCTGGGACGAAAAAAATTTGCCGTTAAAAAGGGAATTTATTTACATACAAACACTCACAAATTACCAACTGTATCAAAGGTAAAATATGTTACCACTAAATGGGAATTCAAAACGGAGTATAGGCACGTATGTTGCTGGTCTTAATTAGTTTCCTTCCTCTGAGTCAGGAATATGTTAGGACCCCACTGCTATAGAGACAAGTCGACTACACATTGGGAATTTCGCGAAAATTTGCCGGCGCCAAGTTTAACTGTAACGGAGGTTTTTTCATCATATATTTGAATACTGAATTCATACCGAAATATATTGTTGGATATTGTATCTTATAAATGTATTTGTGGTACTGAGTACGATTACGAGCCTTCTACAGGGTTCTTCCTCGCTGTGGTGTCTGAGAAGCACGACTCACGGCCTTGGAATGAAATAATCGAGGTACTACCAATACATACGGTACGGAATTTCGTAAAGCGGAAAAGAATTAAGGATATAGCATCATATTGGAGAATTGTCCCGATTTAATCAGTATCACTGAAGGGCGGTGCACGAGAATATAGTCCTGTAACGGAATTCAGAGATTTTTAAAGAACGCATGAATTTGATTACATTTAATGTGGGCACTCGTACGATGGTTGAACCGGAAGGGCACTGTAGACGACCGTGGAGACTTTGTTTCGCTCGTTTCGAAAATATTCAGGTAATTGCTGAGGGCGTACTTAAATTGGAGCACAATGTTGCCTTCGTGAATAAAAAATTTAAACGAATTAGTGCTACGTTAAACGAATCACAATATAAATAATAAATAATTAGATAAATGGATATATTTATATATATATATAAATAAGTAAATAAATTAATAAACAAATAAATAAACTAATAAATTTCGACATATATTGTCAAATGTCGTGAAAATGTTTTCCCGTGGTTTGCCATTTTCAATAATTTAATGGACATGCGGAGGTGATATACTGAAATGGTTGATCGCCACGCTTTTTGGGGAGCGGGCTGGGGCTCCCCAAGCCACACATTACCCCTAGGGTTTTGTGTGCGCTTTCTTCTCTAGGGTTATCAGGGACGAAAAAATTTAGCGGTTAAGAACGGAATTTATTTAAATCCAAACCTTCACAAATTACAAGCTGTATCAAGGTAAAATATGTTACCACTAAATGGCAATTCAAAACGGAGTGTAGGCACGTATGATAGTGGTATAATAAGCGGGTTCGGCGGCCGCCACCGCCGCACGCCTCCTCCTCCGCCGCCTCCTCCGCCGCCGTCCGCGGGAAATTTGAATTTTGGCGGGAAATTTGAATTTTGGCGGGAGATTTGAATTTGTAAACAAAGCCACGTGCTTTTGACAGCTGTCATCGACAACAACGCATCGCTAACCTCACTGCTGCCATCTTGACGGGCCTAAACCTCACTAGTTCCAACTTAACCTAACTAGCGTGAGGTAAACAAAGCCACGTGTTTTTTGACAGCCACGTGCTTTTTGACAGACAACAACGCATCGCTAACCTCAGTACTACCATCTTGACGGGCCTAAACCTCAGCAGTGCCAACTTAACCTCACTAGCGCGAGGTAAACAAAGCCACGTGTTTTTTGACAGCCACGTGCTTTTTGACAGATTTGTAAACAAAGCCACGTGCTTTTTGACAGCTCTCATCATCAAAAGCGCATCGCAAACCTCAGTACTACCATCTTGACGGGCCTAAACCTTAGTGGTACCAACTTAACCTAACTAGCATGAGGTAAACAAAGCCACGTGTTTTTTTGACAGCCACGTGCTTTTCGACAGATTTGTAAACAAAGCCACGTGCTTTTTGACAGCTGTCATCGACAACAACGCATCGCTAACCCCAGTACTGCCATCTTGACGGGCCTAAACCTCAGTAGTACCAACTTAACCTAACTAGCGCGAGATAAACAAAGCCACGTGCTTTTTGACAGCCACGTGCTTTTTTGACAGCTGTCATCCGCCATCTTTAAACTACAGAGCACCGTGCTGCCCTCTTTCGTCACCTGTCATCGGCAGTGCTGCCATCTTGACGGGCCTAAACCTTAGTGCTACCAACTTAACCTCACTAGCTCGAGATAAACAAATCCACGTGCTTTTTGACAGCTACGTGCTTTTTTGATAGCTGTCATCCGCCATCTTTAATCTATAGAGCACAGTGCTGCCCTCTTTAGCTACTTACCTTTGAAATGTGGTGGCGGATAATTTGAAAAATGCTTTTCGACAAGCAGCCATCTTTAATCCAGAGAGAACAGTGCTGCCCTCTATGTGGTGGCGGCAAATTGAAAAATTCCACGTGCTCTTGTTTGAAAACAAACTCACGTGCTTTTTTGACAGCTGTCATCTGCCATCTTTAATCTATAGAGCACAGTGCTGCCCTCTTTAGTTTGAAATGTGGTGGTGGTAAATTCCACGTGCTCTTGTTTGGAAACAAAGCCACGTGCAGCTGTCATCCGCCATCTTTAATCAACAGAGCACTGTGCTACTATCATGCGGGCAATTTCATCACCTGTCATCCGCCATCTTTAATCCACAGAACACCGTGCTGCCCTCTTTATGGCTACTACCTTAAGCACGTAGTAGCGGACAATTTGAAAGTTCTGTTAGCTATCATCCGCCATCTTTAATCAAGAGAGCACCGTGCTGCCATCTTTAGCTAGATACCTTTGAAATGTGGTGGCGGCAAATTGAAAAATTCCACGTGCTCTTGTTTGGAAACAAACTCACGTGCTTTTTCGACAGCTACCATCCGCCATCTTTAATCAACAGAGCATAGTGCTGCCCTCTTTAGTTTGAAATGTGATGGCGGCAAATTCCACGTGCTCTTGTTTGGTAAACATAGCCATGTGCTTTTTTGACAGCTGTCATCCGCCATCTTTAATACAGAGAGCACCGTGCTGCCCTCTTTATCGTAGTAGATGTAAATTCGTCACCTGTCATCCGCGGTGCTGCCATCTTTAGCTAGATACCTTTGAAAAGTGGTGGCGGATAATTTAAAAAGAAAAATTCTACAGCAGCCCTCTCTCGACGCTAATTGCATAAGATGGTGGCTATACATGACTCCTTAAGGGTGCTTACGCAAGATGGCTGCTATACACAGGTTCTTATGAGACGCCCTTGGGATGCTTGCGCAAGATGGCAGTTATACATGGCTCCTTATGAGATACCCTAGGGATGCTTGCGCAAGATAGCGGCTGATCTTATGGGATGGCTTAAGGGTCCTTGCACAAGATGGCTTGAGACGCCCTAAGGATGCTTGCGCAAGATGGCGGACACAGGATGGCAGCTATACATAACTCCTTATGAGACGCTTTAAGGGTGCTTGCGCAAGATAGTTGCTACTCTTAGCTTAGAGGCTAACGTGTCGTGATAGTTCGATTCATTAAATTTAGGGCTTAAATGCAAAATGTTAAATATATCGAAAACGGTGCACCGTAGAGCAAAACGGACAAAATTTTTCTGCCTAATACCTAGGTTCGCAGTATGAGGAACAAGAAAATCATAGTCTAATGATGGGATCAACGGTTCGGTTCCTACTTAGGCCCTTTGGCATTTGCTCTGTTTTAGCTTGTATTGAAGCGAGTCTTCGTAACATGATCAGGTCTAGCTATGGTAGAGAGTATAACGTACCGTGCAGGTTCGATTCATTAAATTTGGAGGCTTAAATGCAAAATGTTAAATATCTCGAAAACGATGCATCGTAGAGCAAAACGGACAAAATTTTTCCGCCTAATACGTAGGTTCGTAGTATCAGGAAAAAAAGCATAGTCTAATGATGAGATCAACGGTTCGATTCCTACTTAAGCCCTTTGGCATTCGCAGCTATCTATTTCTACAAGATGGTGGCTGCTCTTATGAGAAACAAGATGCCTTGAGACGTCCTAAGGATGCTTACGCAAGATGGCAGACACAAAATGGTGACTATACATAGCTCCTTATGAGACGGCCTAGGGGTGCTCGCACAAGATGGCGGCTACTCTTATGAAGAAAGCTAGCTTAGAGGCTACTGCGCAAGATAACAGCTGCTGTTATGCATGTGGTGGAGGGCAATTTGAAATTCTATGTGCTTAATCAACAGAGCACCCTGCTGCCCTCTAGCTGAAATGTGGTGGTGGATAATTTGAAAAATTCTTTTGACAGCTATCATCTTTAAAAACAATGGCGACTATACATAGGCTGTTAAGGTCTTATCATTCTCCTCCTCCTCCCCCTCCTCCTTCTCTACCTCCTCCTCCGCCTCTTATGTCAAGGCATAGCTTTATATCGAACAAGTTTAAACCTGCATCGCGAAGGCAAGCGTGTGCAGCGATAACATTATTGTGCATGTTTAGACTTTCGAAACATAAGAAGAGTAGAATCAAACGCTGTACTCGATACGACATGTGATCAGAACATTGATTGATGCGTTCAGAAAAATAAAATAAGTGATCAAGACTAGAATCGAACAATGTACTTAATACATCATGTGTTTAGAATATGTCAGGGGATACGCTTGTTCTAAGAAGATCAGATTGAAACATAACAAGACTAGAATAGAACACTGTAATCGATGTTGTTAACTTCAACATGTGATCAGAACATTGATTGATGTGTTCAGAACACAAAATAAGTGATCATGACTAGAATCGAACACTGTACTCGATACAACATGTGATCAGAACATTGATCGATGTGTTCAGAACACGAAATAAGTGATCAAGACTAGAATCGAACACTGTACTCAATACAACATGTGTTTAGAACATGTTAGGGGGTACCCTTGTTCTAAGAAGATCAGAATGAAACATAACAAGACTAGAATCGAACACTGTAATCGATATTGTTAACCTCAACATATGATCAGAACATTGTTTGATGTGTTCAGAGCAAAAGTACAATTTTGATGATTTGCTTAGTGTAAAATCAAAAACTATGGAAACACACTGTGCACATATCGCGTAGCTAACTCGCTCAGTAAGCAATATTGCAAAACTACAACTTCAATGATTTGCATAGTGTAAAAATCAAAAACACACTGTACCCATACTGCGCAGCTAACTCGCTCGGTAAACGATATAGCCAAAGTATAACTTCAAATTATTTACCTTCCATCATTCGTCTTGTGTGTAAAAATCAGTCGAACAAGTTATCGCATAAACATGGCTGAAAAAAAATCGTGATGGGTATGGAACCCAGGGGTTACATCTTATCAGAAGGGCAAAAAGGATGAAAGGACTCTTCCTCCTCCTTACCGCACATTCCTTGAAGGGCTAATTGGCTGAAGGGCTAATGGGCTGAAGGGCTAAAGGGCTAATGGGCTAAAGGGCTAATGGGCTAAAGGACTAAAGGAGCAACAACCTCGTCGATCGCTATCAGCAAGAACGCTTGTACTTTGTTAAGTGTAGAAAATTAATCTTTATTTGTAAATGGTTTCATGTTCAGAACAAGGAATGGAAAATCCCCGAGGTGCGATGAGTTACGTTTTTCGAACTAGTGTTTGGAACACTGAACTTTTCAAGATGATAGCAGAGAGTTTAGCAATGTTCTGTTGTTGGATTTTAAATTCCGCGCTACAACATGCATAAGGTGGTAGCCTTGAGGTTTACCGCCGTAAAGATGGCAAGAGTGAGGTTAACAATGTTCTGTTGTTGGATTTTAAATTCCGCGCTACAACATGCATAAGGTGGCAGCCTTGAGGATAACCGCCGTAAAGATGGCAAGAGTGAGGTTAACAATGTTCTGCTGTTGGATTTTAAATTCCGCGCTATAACATGCATAAGGTGGCAGCCTTGAGGTTTACCGCCGTAAAGATGGCAGCAGTGAGGTTAGCGACGCTCTATTGTCCTTCAAAGTGAGGTTAGGGTTCGTCAAGAAGATAGCTGTCAAAAAAGCACGTGGCTATGTTTACCAAACAAGAGCACGTGGTCGTGACGTCACGGTCACGTAGTATGTTGCCTCAGCATGTAAAGTTCAATGTCTACACCTACGTAGTTAACACTCTGCTATGTTCACAAGATTTTTTACACATATCTATTCTTTATGCTTTAAGTTCATGCACATAGGCTATGCTAAGATAGCAGTACAAACACATGCGAACATTCTAATGGAATAAGTTTAGTACTGTGTGCATCATGGATACATGATGTGTGCACGCATTTAATCTTGACTATACGTAATGCTGCTGCTTTGTTTACAAGATTTTTATACATTGCTATTCTTTATGCTTTAAGTTCGTGCACGCACAAGCGATACTCGTACGCTCTAGCAGGAGAAGTTTAGTACGATATTCGATACATACATTATCGATAGGTGATGTGTACACGCTTTAGAACATAGCTCATCTTTATGCTTTAAGTTCGTGCACATGGGTTAGGGATACACAAAAGCGATTGCTACATGCTCTAGCGGAAGAAGTCTAGTACGATAGTAGATGCATGTAAAATCGATAGGTTATGCTAAGATAGCAGCACACTTACATGATTTTAGCACAATCTAGTGGGAAATGTTTAGTATGATAGTCGTTTCGTGCAAAATCATTAGGTAATGTGTAAACGCTTCGAAACAAGGCTATTCTTTGTACTTTAAGTTCATGCGTACAGGTTATGCCAAGATAGCGGCACAATCTAGCGCAAGAAGTTTAGTACGAGAGTCGATGTATGTAAAATCGATAAGTAATGAGTACACGCTTTAAAACATGGTTATTCTTCGTACTTTCAGTTCATGCATCTTAGTTATGCTAAGATAGCAGCACAATCTAGCGGAAGAAGTTTAGTACGATATTTGTTGCATGCAAATCGATAGGTGATGTGTACACACTTTGAAACATGGCTATTCTTTTTACTTTAAGGTCATGCGTATAGGTTATGCTAGGATAGCAGCACAATCTAGCGGGAGGAGATTAGTACGAGAGTCAATGCATGCAAAATCCATAGGTAATGTGTACATGCTTTGAAACATGGCTATTCTTTGTACTTTTAAGTTCATGTGTATAAGTTATGCTAAGATGCCAGCACAATCTAGCGGAAGAAGTTTAGTACGAGAGTCAATGCATGCAAAATCGATAGGTAATGTGTACACGCTTTGAAACATGGCTATTCTTTGTACCTTAAGGCCATGCGTATAGGTTACGCTAAGATAGCAGCACAATCTAGCGGAAGAAGTTTAGTACGAGAGTCGATGCTTGCAAAATCGATAGGTAATGTGTACACGTTTTGAGACATAGCTCTTCTTTGTTCTTTAAGTTCATGCGTCTTAGTTATGCTGAGATAGCAGCACAATCTACCTGCAGAACTTTAGTACGAGAGTCGATACATGCAAATTCGATAGTTGATGTGTACACGCTTTGAAACATGACTATTCATTATACTTTAATTTTATGGGTATAGGTTATGCTAAGATAGCAGCACGATCTAGCGGATGAAGTTTAGTTCGATGGTCGATGCATGTAAAATCGATAGGTCATGTGTACACGCTTTGAAACATAGCAATTCATACTGCTGCTCTGTTCCCAAGACTTTTAAGCATAGCTAACCCTAATACTGCTCTTAACGACGTCGAGCTAAGGATTGATTACGTGACCGTGACGTCACGACCACGTGCTCTTGTTTGGTAAACATAGCCACGTGCTTTTTTGACAGCTGTCTTCTTGACGAACCCTAACCTCACTTTGAAGGACAATAGAGCGTCGCTAACCTCACTGCTGCCATCTTTACGGTGGTAAACCTCAAGGCTGCCACCTTATGCATGTTATAGCGCGGAATTTAAAATCCAACAGCAGAACATTGTTAACCTCACTCTTGCCATCTTTACGGCGGTAAACCTCAAAGCTGCCACCTTATGCATGTTGTAGCGCGGAATTTAAAATCCAACAACAGAACATTGTTAACCTCACTCTTGCCATCTCTACGGCGGTAAACCTCAAGGCTACCACCTTATGCATGTTGTAGCGCGAAATTTAAAATCCAACATCAGAACATTGCTAAACTCTCTGCTATCATCTTGAAAAGTTCAGTGTTCCAAACACTAGTTCGAAAAACGTAACTCATCGCACCTCAGGGATTTTCCATTCCTTGTTCTGAACATGAAACCATTTACAAATAAAGATTAATTTTCTACACTTAACAAAGTACAAGCGTTCTTGCTGATAGCGATCGACAAGGTTGTTGCTCCTTTAGCCCTTTAGCCCTTTAGCCCATTAGCCCTTTAGCCCATTAGCCCTTCAGCCAATTAGCCCTTCAAGGAATGTGCGGTAAGGAGGAGGAAGAGTCCTTTCATCCTTTTTGCCCTTCTGATAAGATGTAACCCCTGGGTTCCATACCCTATCACGATTTTTTTCAGCCATGTTTATGCGATAACTTGTTCGACTGATTTTTACACACAAGACGAATGATGGAAGGTAAATAATTTGAAGTTATACTTTGGCTATATCGTTTACCGAGCGAGTTAGCTGCGCAGTATGGGTACAGTGTGTTTTTGATTTTTACACTATGCAAATCATTGAAGTTGTAGTTTTGCAATATTGCTTACTGAGCGAGTTAGCTACGCGATATGTGCACAGTGTGTTTCCATAGTTTTTGATTTTACACTAAGCAAATCATCAAAATTGTACTTTTGCTCTGAACACATCAAACAATGTTCTGATCATATGTTGAGGTTAACAACATCGATTACAGTGTTCGATTCTAGTCTTGTTATGTTTCATTCTGATCTTCTTAGAACAAGGGTACCCCCTAACATGTTCTAAACACATGTTGTATTGAGTACAGTGTTCGATTCTAGTCTTGATCACTTATTTCGTGTTCTGAACACATCGATCAATGTTCTGATCACATGTTGTATCGAGTACAGTGTTCGATTCTAGTCATGATCACTTATTTTGTGTTCTGAACACATCAATCAATGTTCTGATCACATGTTGAAGTTAACAACATCGATTACAGTGTTCTATTCTAGTCTTGTTATGTTTCAATCTGATCTTCTTAGAACAAGCGTATCCCCTGACATATTCTAAACACATGATGTATTGAGTACATTGTTCGATTCTAGTCTTGATCACTTATTTTGTTTTTCTGAACGCATCAATCAATGTTCTGATCACATGTCGTATCGAGTACAGCGTTTGATTCTACTCTTCTTATGTTTCGAAAGTCTAAACATGCACAATAATGTTATCGCTGCACACGCTTGCCTTCGCGATGCAGGTTTAAACTTGTTCGATATAAAGCTATGCCTTGACATAAGAGGCGGAGGAGGAGGTAGAGAAGGAGGAGGGGGAGGAGGAGGAGGAGGAGGAGAATGATAAGACCTTAACAGCCTATGTATAGTCGCCATTGTTTTTAAAGATGATAGCTGTCAAAAGAATTTTTCAAATTATCCACCACCACATTTCAGCTAAAGAGGGCAGCAGGGTGCTCTGTTGATTAAGCACATAGAATTTCAAATTGCCCTCCACCACATGCATAACAGCAGCTGTTATCTTGCGCAGTAGCCTCTAAGCTAGCTTTCTTCATAAGAGTAGCCGCCATCTTGTGCGAGCACCCCTAGGCCGTCTCATAAGGAGCTATGTATAGTCACCATTTTGTGTCTGCCATCTTGCGTAAGCATCCCTAGGACGTCTCAAGGCATCTTGTTTCTCATAAGAGCAGCCACCATCTTGTAGAAATAGATAGCTGCGAACGCCAAAGGGCTTAAGTAGGAATCGAACCGTTGATCTCATCATTAGACTATGTTTTTTCTTGTTCCCGATACTACGAACCTACGTATTAGGCGGAAAAATTTTGTCCGTTTTGCTCTACGATGCATCGTTTTCGAGATATTTAACATTTTGCATTTAAGCCTCCAAATTTAATGAATCGAACCTGCACGGTACGTTATACTCTCTACCATAGCTAGACCTGATCATGTTACGAAGACTCGCTTCAATACAAGCTAAAACAGAGCAAATGCCAAAGGGCCTAAGTAGGAACCGAACCGTTGATCCCATCATTAGACTATGATTTTCTTGTTCCTCATACTGCGAACCTAGGTATTAGGCAGAAAAATTTTGTCCGTTTTGCTCTACGGTGCACCGTTTTCGATATATTTAACATTTTGCATTTAAGCCCTAAATTTAATGAATCGAACTATCACGACACGTTAGCCTCTAAGCTAAGAGTAGCAACTATCTTGCGCAAGCACCCTTAAAGCGTCTCATAAGGAGTTATGTATAGCTGCCATCTTGTGTCCGCCATCTTGCGCAAGCATCCTTAGGGCGTCTCAAGCCATCTTGTGCAAGGACCCTTAAGCCATCCCATAAGATCAGCCGCTATCTTGCGCAAGCATCCCTAGGGTATCTCATAAGGAGCCATGTATAACTGCCATCTTGCGCAAGCATCCCAAGGGGGTCTCATAAGAACCTGTGTATAGCAGCCATCTTGCGTAAGCACCCTTAAGGAGTCATGTATAGCCACCATCTTATGCAATTAGCGTCGAGAGAGGGCTGCTGTAGAATTTTTCTTTTTAAATTATCCGCCACCACTTTTCAAAGGTATCTAGCTAAAGATGGCAGCACCGCGGATGACAGGTGACGAATTTACATCTACTACGATAAAGAGGGCAGCACGGTGCTCTCTGTATTAAAGATGGGGGATGACAGCTGTCAAAAAAGCACATGGCTATGTTTACCAAACAAGAGCACGTGGAATTTGCCGCCATCACATTTCAAACTAAAGAGGGCAGCACTATGCTCTGTTGATTAAAGATGGCGGATGGTAGCTGTCGAAAAAGCACGTGAGTTTGTTTCCAAACAAGAGCACGTGGAATTTTTCAATTTGCCGCCACCACATTTCAAAGGTATCTAGCTAAAGATGGCAGCACGGTGCTCTCTTGATTAAAGATGGCGGATGATAGCTAACAGAACTTTCAAATTGTCCGCTACTACGTGCTTAAGGTAGTAGCCATAAAGAGGGCAGCACGGTGTTCTGTGGATTAAAGATGGCGGATGACAGGTGATGAAATTGCCCGCATGATAGTAGCACAGTGCTCTGTTGATTAAAGATGGCGGATGACAGCTGCACGTGGCTTTGTTTCCAAACAAGAGCACGTGGAATTTACCACCACCACATTTCAAACTAAAGAGGGCAGCACTGTGCTCTATAGATTAAAGATGGCAGATGACAGCTGTCAAAAAAGCACGTGAGTTTGTTTTCAAACAAGAGCACGTGGAATTTTTCAATTTGCCGCCACCACATAGAGGGCAGCACTGTTCTCTCTGGATTAAAGATGGCTGCTTGTCGAAAAGCATTTCTCAAATTATCCGCCACCACATTTCAAAGGTAAGTAGCTAAAGAGGCCAGCACTGTGCTCTACAGATTAAAGATGGCGCATGACAGCTATCAAAAAAGCACGTAGCTGTCAAAAAGCACGTGGATTTGTTTATCTCGAGCTAGTGAGGTTAAGTTGGTAGCACTAAGGTTTAGGCCCGTCAAGATGGCAGCACTGCCGATGACAGGTGACGAAAGAGGGCAGCACGGTGCTCTGTAGTTTAAAGATGGCGGATGACAGCTGTCAAAAAAGCACGTGGCTGTCAAAAAGCACGTGGCTTTGTTTATCTCGCGCTAGTTAGGTTAAGTTGGTACTACTGAGGTTTAGGCCCGTCAAGATGGCAGTACTGGGGTTAGCGATGCGTTGTTGTCGATGACAGCTGTCAAAAAGCACGTGGCTTTGTTTACAAATCTGTCGAAAAGCACGTGGCTGTCAAAAAAACACGTGGCTTTGTTTACCTCATGCTAGTTAGGTTAAGTTGGTACCACTAAGGTTTAGGCCCGTCAAGATGGTAGTACTGAGGTTTGCGATGGGTTGTTGTTGATGAGAGCTGTCAAAAAACACGTGGCTTTGTTTACAAATCTGTCAAAAAGCACGTGGCTGTCAAAAACACGTGGCTTTGTTTACCTCGCGCTAGTCAGGTTAAGTTGGCACTACTGAGGTTTAGCCCCGTCAAGATGGTAGTACTGAGGTTAGCGATGCGTTGTTGTCTGTCAAAAAGCACGTGGCTGTCAAAAAACACGTGGCTTTGTTTACCTCACGCTAGTTAGGTTAAGTTGGAACTAGTGAGGTTTAGGCCCGTCAAGATGGCAGCAGTGAGGTTAGCGATGCGTTGTTGTCGATGACAGCTGTCAAAAGCACGTGGCTTTGTTTACAAATTCAAATCTCCCGCCAAAATTCAAATTTCCCGCCAAAATTCAAATTTCCCGCGGGCGGCGGCGGCGGAGGAGAAGGCGTGCGGCGGCGGCGGCCGCCGAACCCGCTTATTATACTACTTATGATGATGGTCTTAATTAGTTTCCTTGTTTTGAGTCAGGAATATGTTGGGACCCCACTGTTATAGAGACAAGTCGATTACACCACTGGGAATTTCGCGGAAATTTTCTGGCCCCAAGTTTAACTGTAACGGAGGTTTTTTCATCATACATTTGAATACCGAATTCATACCGAAATATAATGTTTGATATTGTATCTTGTAAATGTATTTGTGGTACTGAGTTCGATTACGAGCCCTCTACAGGGTTCTTCCTCGCTGTGGTGTCTGAGGAGCACGACTCACAGCCTTGGAATGAAATAATCGAGGTACTACCAATACATACGGTACGGAATTTCGTAAAGCGGAAAAGTATTAAGGATATAGCATCATAGGGGAGAATTGTCCCTATTTAATCAGTATCACTGAAGGGCGGTGCACGAGAATATGGTCCTGTAACGGAATTAAGAGATTTTTAAAGAACGCATGAATGTGATTACATTTAATGTGGGCACTCGTACGATGGTAGAACCGGAAGGGCACTGTAGACGACCGTGGAGGCTTTGTTTCGCTCGTTTCGAAAATATTCAGGTAATTGCTGAGGGCGTACTTAAATTTGAGCACAATGTTGCCTTTTTAAATGATAAATTTAAACGAATTAGAGTTATGTTAAACGAATCACAATATAAATAATAAATTATTAGATAAATTGTGATATAAATAAATAAGAAACTAAATTAATAAACAAATAAATAAACTAACAAAAGTTCGAAATCTATTGTCAAATGTCCTGAAAATGTTTTCCCGTGGTTTGCCATTTTCAATAACTTTATGGACATGCGGATGTGATATATTGAAATGGTTGACCGCCACGCTTTTTGGGGAGCGGGCTGGGGCTCCCCAAGCCACACATTACCCCAAAGGTTTTGTGTGCGCTTGCTTCTCTAGGGTTATCTGGGACGAAAAAAATTAGCCGTTAAGAAGGGAATTTATTTACATCCAAACACTCACAAATCACCAACTGTATCAAAGGTAAAATATGTTACCACTAAATGGGAATTATAAACGGATTATAGGCACGTATGTTGCTGGTCTTAATTAGTTTCCCTCCTCTGAGTCAGGAATATGTTAGGACCCCACTGCTATAGAGACAAGTCTACTACACATTGGGAATTTCGCGAAAATTTGCCGGCTCCAAGTTTAACTGTAACGGAGGTTTTTTCATCATATATTTGAATACTGAATTCATACCGAAATATATTGTTGGATATTGTATCTTATAACTGTATTTGTGGTACTGAGTTCGACCACGAGCCCTCTACAGGGTTCTTCCTCGCTGTGGTGTTTGAGGAGCACGACTCACAGCCTTGGAATGAAATAATCGAGGTACTACCAATACATACGGTACGGAATTTCGTAAAGCGGAAAAGAATTAAGGATATAGCATCATAGGGGAGAATTGTCCCTATTTAATCAGTATCACTGAAGGGCGGTGCACGAGAATATGGTCCTGTAACGGAATTAAGAGATTTTTAAAGAACGCATGAATTTGATTACATTTAATGTGGGCACTCGTACGATGGTAGAACCGGAAGGGCACTGTAGACGACCGTGGAGGCTTTGTTTCGCTCGTTTCGAAAATATTCAGGTAATTGCTGAGGGCGTACTTAAATTGGAGCACAATGTTGCCTTCGTGAATAAAAAATTTAAACGAATTAGTGCTACGTTAAACGAATCACAATATAAATAATAAATAACTAGATAAATGGATATATATATATAAGTAAATAAATTAATAAACAAATAAATATACTAATAAATTTCGACATATATTGTCAAATGTTCTGAAAATGTTTTCCCGTGGTTTGCCATTTTCAATAATTTAATGGACATGCGGAGGTGATATACTGAAATGGTTGATCGCCACGCTTTTTGGGGAGCGGGCTGGGGCTCGCCAAGCCACACATTACCCCTAGGGTTTTGTGTGCGCTTTCTTCTCTAGGGTTATCAGGGACGAAAAAATTTAGGGGTTAAGAACGGAATTTATTTAAATCCAAACCTTTACAAATTACAATCTGTATAAAAGGTAAAATATGTTACCACTAAATGGCAATTCAAAACGGAGTGTAGGCACGTATGATGCTTGTCTTAAATAGTTTCCTTGTTTTGAGTCAGGAATATGTTGGGACCCCACTGATATAGAGACAAGTCTATTACACCACTGGGAAATTCGCGGAAATTTGTCGGCCCCATGTTTAACTCTAACGGAGGTTTTTATCATCATATATTTGAATACCGAATTCATACCGAAATATATTGTTGGATATTGTATGTTATAAATGTATTTGTGGTACTGAGTTCGATTACGAGCCCTCTACAGGGTTCTTCCTCGCTGTGGTGTCTGAGGAGCTCGACACACAGCCTTGGAATGAAATAATCGAGGTACTACCAATACATACGGTACGGAATTTCGTAAAGCCGAAAAGAATTAAGGATATAGCATCATAGGGGAGAGTTGTCGCGATTTAATCAGTATCACTGAAAGGCGGAACACGAGAATATGGTCCTGTAACGGAATTAACAGATTTTTAAAGAACGCATGAATTTGATTATATTTAATGTGGGCACTCGTACGATGGTAGAACCGAAAAAGGCACAGTAGGCGACCGTGGGGACTTTGTTTGGCTCGTTCGAAAATATTCAGGTAAATGATGAGGGCGTACTTAAATTTGAGCACAATGTTGCCTTCGTAAATAAAAAATTTTAACGCAGTAGTGCTACGTTAAGCGAATCACAATATAAATTATAAATAATTAGATAAATGGATATATAAATAAATAAGTAAATAAATTAATAAACAAATAAATAAACTAATAAACGATGGAAATCTATTGTCAGATGTCCTGAAAATGTTTTTCCGTGTTTTGCCATTTTCAATAATTTTATGGACATGCGGAGGTGATATATTGAAATGGTTGATCGCCACGCTTTTTGGGGAGCGGGCTGGGGCTCCCCAAGCCACACATTACCGCAAAGGTTTTGTGTGCGCTTACTCCTCTAAGGTTATATTTGACGAAAAATTTTAGCCGTTAAGAAGGGAATTTATTTACATCCAAACCTTCATAAATTACAAACTGTATCAAAGGTAAAATATGTTACCACTAAATGGCAATTCTAAACGGAGTGTAGGCACGTATGATGCTGGTTTAAATAGTTTCCTTCTTTTGAGTCAGGAATATGTTGGGACCCCACTGTTATAGAGACAAGTCGATTACACATTGGGAATTTCGCGGAAATTTGTCGGCCCCAAGTTTAACTGTAAGGGAGGTTTTTTCATCATATATTTGAATACCGAATTCATACCGAAATATATTGTTGGATATTGTATCTTATAAATGTATTTGTGGTACTGAGTTCGATTACGAGCCCTCTACAGGGTTCTTCCTCGCTGTGGTGTCTGAGGAGCACGACTCACAGCCTTGGAATGAAATAATCGAGGTACTACCAATACATACGGTACGGAATTTCGTAAGGCGGAAAATAATTAAGGATATAGCATCAGAGGGGAGAATTGTCCCGATTTAATCAGTATCACTGAAAGGCGGTACACGAGAATATGGTCCTGTAACGGAATTAACAGATTTTTAAAGAACGCATGAATTTGATTACATTTAATGATGGCACTCGTACGATGGTAGAACCGGAAACGCACAGTAGGCGACCGTAGTGACTTTGTTTCGCTCGTTTCCAAAATATTCAGAAAAATGCTAGGGCGTACAATGAGCACAATGTTGTCTTCGTAAATGAAAAATTTAAACCAATTAGTGTTACGTTAAACGAATCACAATATAAATAATAAATTATTAGATAAATAGTGATATAAATAAGAAACTAAATTAATAAGCAAGTAAATAAACTAGTGAAAGTTCGAAATGTATTGTTAGTTGTCCTGAAAATGTTTTTCCGTGGTTTGCCATTTTCAGTAATCTTACGGACATGCGGAGGTGATATATTGAAATGGTTGATCGCCACCCTTTCTTTGGACAGGGCTGGGGCTCCCCAAGCCACACATTACCGCAAAGGTTTTGTGTGCGCTTACTCCTCTAAGGTAATATGGGACGAAAAAATTTAGCCTTTAAGAAGGGAACTTATTTACATCGAACCTTCACAAATTACAAACTGTATCAAAGGTAAAATATGTTACCACTAAATTGGAATTCTATACGTAGTGTAGGCGCGTATGATGGTGGTCGTATTTAGTTACCCTGTTTTGAGTCAGGAAATTGGTGGGACCCCTCTGTTCTAGTGGCAACGTCATGAAACCACTTGGAATTTTGTAGAAATTTGTCGCCGCCAAGTGTAACTCTAAGGAAGATTTTTCATTATGTATTTGAATACCCAATTCATTCCGACTAACATTGCTGGATATCTTATCTGATAAATGTATTTGTGGTACTGAGATCAATTACGAGCCCTCTACAGGGTTCTTCCTCGCTGTGGTGTCCGAGGAGCTCGACTCACAGCCTTGGAATTAAATAATCGAGGTACTGCCAATACAAACGGTACAGACTTTCGTAACGCGGAGATAATTAAGGATATAGCATCAATGGGGAGAATTGGCCCGATTTCAACGGTAATCATTGACAGGCGGAACACGAGAACTTGGTCCTGTAACGGAATTAACTGATTTTCAAAAGAGCGCATGAATTTAATTACACTTAACATGGGCACTCGTACGATGGTAGAATCGGAAACGAAGGGTAGGCCACCGAGATCACTGTAGTTCGCTCGTTTCGACAATATTCAGAAAAATGCTGGGTATGTACTTCAATTTGACCACGAATGTTGCCTTCGTAAATGAAAAATTGAAGTGAATTAGTGCTATGTTGAACGAATCGCAAGATAAATAATAAGTAATTAATTAAATAAACAAATTGAGGCATAATAAAATAAATAAATTAATTCCAGTTCGAAATCAATTGTCAGTTGTCCTGAAATATTTTTTTCTGTGGTTTGCCATTTTCAATAATTGTATGGTCATGCGGAGATGATATATATTGGAATGGTTGATCGCCACGCTTTTTGGGGAGCGGGCTGGGGCTCCCCAGCCACACATCCCCGCAAATGTTTTGTGTGCGCTTACTCCTCTAGGGTTATATGTGACGGAACAGTTTAGACGTTATGAAGGGCAATTATTTACATACAAACCTTCACAAATTACAAACTGTATCCAAGGTAAAATATGTTACCCCTAAGTGGTATTTCTTAAAGGAATATACGCACGTATGATGGTGGTTTTATTTAGTTTCCCTGTTTTGAGTCAGGAAAGTGTTGGGACCCCACTGTTATAGAGACGACTTGATTAAACTCCTTGGACCGAGCTCGATAGCTGCAGTCGCTTAAGTGCGGCCAGTATCCAGTATTGGGGAGATAGTAGGTTCTAACCCCACTGTCGGGGAGACCTGAAAATTGTTTCCCGTGGTTTCCCATTTTCACACCAGGCAAATGCTGGCGCTGTACCTTAATTAAGGCCACGGCCGCTTCCTTCCCACTCCTAGCCGTTCCCTGTCCCATCGTCGCCATAAGACCTATCTGTGTCGGTTCGACGTTAAGCAACTAGAAAAAAAACCTCTAGGAATTTCGTAGAAATTTGTCGCCGCCATGTTTAACTGTAAGGGAGGTGTTTTCATTGTATATTTGAATACCGAATTCATACCGAATAATATGCCGGATATCGTATCTTATAAATGTTTTTTTGGTACTGAGGTCGATTACGAGCCCTCTACAGGGTTCTTCCTCGTTGTGGTGTCTGTGGCGCACTAATCACGGCTGTGGAATGAAATAATCGAGGTACTACCAATACATACTGTGGCCGTGAGTAGGTCACAGCTGACTGGACAGGTGTTGGTGTGTGGCTTGTGTTCGCTTGTCGGCGAGAGGGAGTGTGCGCAACCTTGGCTCGGGGACGAGAACAAGTTTTTTTTACGTGAAGAGGGTGGCCGGCCGACTAACAAAAAAAAAAAATGAAGGTTGGCGAGAGAAAAAAAAGTTGCTAGCGCGTGTCTCTTGTAATTGCGAGGAACGATATGAATGAAATATTTATAATATCTTTGGTGGCATGACCTGCATAATTACGAAATGTTCATGGATTAAATTAAAATAAAGTGGATAAATAATAGCACATTTAGATGATATAAATTAAAAACTAAAATTTTGAACTAATTTACACTGTGTCATATTATGTTATTCTTTGATCTAACCACTGATGAAGGGAATGGTTGAGATTTCCCGAAACATGTATGGTTTAATAAATAATGTTTCTTTCATTTAATGAGTGTATTGATCAAGGCGGATTTAAATAAACTATTATAAATAGTTATATTGTACATACTAATTTACACGACCTTTTGGCTAAAATGGTGATAAAATTGTATATTCATACGGTAGAAGAATTTAGTATCTAAATTGACTTTACTTCCGTGCATGTGTACCAGACAGGACATTTAAGTCATGTGATAAGAGTACTCACTCTCACATACTGACGTGTTCCCGAACTATCATCTTCAGTCGCTCAGAGCCCTTGCCAGCAAGATTTTCAACGTAGAACATCGTGAGTACTGTCGTCAGGAATAGTGGCTTCACTCCTGTGCTCTACACTTCTGATAATTGTCTACTACGTAGAACAGTGCTGTGATCAGACGTCGAATGTGCAGATATTAATCCCTTAAGTACGTGTCATTTCCAAAATACAGTTACGTGTGCGTTTGGAGTTTATTATAAAACACTTTGTGTAAGTTTCAGCTTTCTCACGAGTGAACGTGGAGGACCTGAACGTGATCATTTCCAGAAGAGGACGGAACTTCGTGTTATGGATTACCTGTGCTTCACCATGAAGTTCTAAACCATCGACCACCGTCGGCGGCGTCGGGATGCAGATTCTTTCATCCTAGCATGGCTGATTGAGAATCCAGACTTCCAGATGTGAAGATATCTCCTTAAGTCGATTACGTCTCATTTATATCTGTTCTATGTAGTTTTGTTCTATTCTTTCTTTCTTCTTAGTAATTTATTTTGACACATTTTATGGTTGTATCTTTCGCTCGGATATGTCGTAAAATTAGCACATACGATTGCTTAATGACCATGTGGCTTTGAATTTGACAGCGAGGGTTCTGATAGAGTTATCCATGTGTTATCGAAACCATCTTTGCTTATCGAGTGAATTTCGTTACGAATATGAGTTGATTTATGTCCGATGGATTTAATGAAAGGATATTTTGTCAATATTTTCAATATTTTCCCTGAAATGGAACTTCTACTTGTACCTCGTGTTTGAGATAACGTGTCATCGGGATATTAAGTCTGAATTCTATGTATGAATTTAATGAGAATATGTGCATTGTGGCATGTGATAATTAATTGGATTAATTAATCATCGAGACACATTTAAGTGGATATTATGTAATTGTAGGACGATGGTAGGTTCTTATATTTCGTGGCTACACATATTTGATATTAGGATGCGACAAGTTAGAGTCGTCACTGTGGTACACTGTACATGTAAAGTATATGGAATAATTGCGCATGATATGAATCTTCGTGAAACTGAGTTTTTCACATGTTAGTGTTGTAATATTATTAAGCCTGATGTTGATTAGGTTGTAATGTGAATATGGATTATTCGAGACGAATGCAGTGTAGTCTAATATTAGTGTCTTCAGATGAAGAAAATGAAAGTCCATGTTAATCGATGTACTTCTTAATTCGTGAGAAAATCCCAATTTGCTCAAGTAATTCAATAATTTCAAGTTGAAGGTACAGGTGAATGTTTGCGAAGGCCTTAGGTCTGAAGAACAGATCTTCGATGAAATATCTCAATAATATGTGATTCGTGACTAGGCAAGTTCATTCGTTAATGCTATTTTTCGCTCTCATGAGGTAACTCGATCTTGTTGGAACGTAATAAATCTGTTAACAGGAGAGTGATATAGTTGATCGACACTCGTCGACATGTAGATATTGTAGATACTTTCTTCATGATAATCACAGTCTTCTTGATAATTTCCGTAGTTAGCTGTAGATGTAGTAATTTGCTAGTAGTTAGAGAATTATTTTCTATGTGTTTTGTTTTGATAATGTGTGACACTTTGATATTATCGATGGATAGTGGATGGGATTTCCACATGGATGATATTCTCTCCATTTATGAATGTTCGTAAGCTCAGAAGGCGTTTTATTTTGTACAATTATTGATCAGATGCTTAAAGTTCAGTATTAATTCTCATGAAAAGAGATGTGGGACGACGTGAACAGATATATCCGACGTCTCGGATTAACTTAAAAGGCAAATTCAACTTTTCATTTTATAACTACAAAATTGTTAATATAACGAATGTAAATTTTATTTTGCTATAACTGTTAACTTATTGAATCTAGGATATTTTTTATTATACTCGTTCATACAATTACTGCATTTTTTCCAGATTGTCGATGAAAGCTTGGCCCAGACCTCATTTTTCTGAATAACAATTTTTGATTCAACTTTAAAGTAATAATTTAATGATTTTAAAGACGATAAAGTAAATTAACAATGTAAAATACTCTGTTAGAATGTTAGGGAAAACAACTGCCGTGTGCCATCCCATTTGTTTGCATTTAAGTTTGTTACATCAAGAGCCATATTAAATTACACAAAGTAGTGATCATAGTCATAATCACAGACTTCAGGATGGCTAATATTTCAATTAATTCAATAAAAGTGTCATATTTGTTTTATACCTTGAACATGCTTATTTTTCGAACCCTATGTTAATCCTGACACATTCATTTATTTTTATAAGCCTACAGCCATCGAACTGAGCACCCCTGGGGTGTCTCGTGTTCGCTGACTGACTACGTCGGGGACAATACGGTACAGACTTTCGTAACGCGGAAAATAATTAATGATATAGCATCAGAGGGGAGAATTGGCCCGATTTAAACAGTAATCATTGACAGGCGGAACACGAGATCTTGGTCCTGTAACGGCAATATGTTATTTTTAAGGAGCGCATGTATTCAGTTTCATTTAATATGGGCACTCGTACGATGGTAGAATCGGAAACGAAGAGTAGGCCACCGTGAAGACTGTATTTCGCTCGTTTCGACAATATTCAGGGAAATGCTTGGGATGTACTTATATTTAACCACGAATATTGCCTTTCTAATTGTTTTCCTCATCAGTTCACCCCCTCCTGCTCTATATTCTGCAACTGTTCTTTGTTAGTTCTCAATCTCTTCCCATTTTTCATCTTTGTCCCACTGTATGGGTAAATGGTTAGCGTGATTGCCTTTCGTCACAGGGGTCCCAGGTGGGATTCCCGGTAGGGTGGGCAATCTTTACCATCGTTGGTAAATTTCGCTGACAAAAGGGATGGATGTATGTGTCGTCATCATCATCACGACGCGCATGTGCCTTCGGGCGTCAAATCGGAAGACCTGCACCTGGCGAGCCGAACATGTCCTCGGAAACTCCTGACACTAAAAGCCATACGTCATTTCATTTCATCTTTGGGCCCAGAATTCACCTGACCATTTCTCTTCAAGCGTTGCCTATCATATTCATGCAAATTGTTGTTCTTTCTGATGTTTACCTCTCCCTCTGTGGTTGGGGGGATAGAATAATACCTACGGTAACCCCTGCCGGCCATAAAATTGTCGGATCCCTTCTATTTTTTCTCTCTGGTTAGCAGTAATTGAGGATGGTTGCCTAGCTGCACTTCAACTTAAAGCAATAATCACCACCACCACCACTTTCTACTCTAACGGCCGAATTTCGAATTCGAATTCAAGGGTGCAATGTTTACGTGAAAAGCACCCTGGCATCCGCAATGGCATTCGACCTTCAGCTAACCAAGACATAAACGGGATACGTAGAAAATAGAACTCGAAGCCTTCGTAATGAAATACGCGATCCATGTTGCACTGATCATGGACACATTCTCCCTCCCCGTTCCCTTTCTAGCACCGAGAGGGTAAATATCCGATATACAGGACGTTGCCCTACTCAACCATATCCTCATGGAGTACTGTACAGAATGAAGGTGAAAAATTACCTTCGATCAAGACACTAGCCATTGCTATTAATACTGGATGCGAACCCAGAGGGATATACATTTAACTCCAAGCCAAGGTTGAACTACAAAGCAGCCGAATGGGACGAATTCGAAAGGAAACTCAATACGTAACTATAGGGAACTCCAAGCCAAGGTTGAACTACAAAGCAGCCGAATGGGACGAATTCGAAAGGAAACTCAATACGTAACTATAGGGAATGGAAAATGCCACCCTAGAAAGCCCTGCGCAAATAAACGAGGTAGTTAAAACCCCTCGTCAAAGCAATACAGGATGCAGCGAAAGGGAGCACACCGATCTTTACAGAAAGAGCAGGCAGTCGAAATGTTGAACGTTTTAAAAGTACTCATACGAAAACCGAATCGCCGTCGGGGCTCTGACACACACGCGAGGCGACCTTCACTCCGTCGGACCCCGAATTCACCAAGCAAATAGAGGCAACGGTCGAGGCATTTTTCACCAACACGCCTAGGCCCGAGGTTAAGAAGTCACATTGATAATAGATCACCTTGGCCCCAAAATAGGCCCCCGGCACAGACGAAGCCCAGAATCTAGTGCTTAAGAAAGTAAATAAAAATCCCTTTCAATTGTCATTATCACAATTAGGTTGCAATACTTCCCTGAACAATGGAAGCCCCAGGGGCTCTGAACTTTGGAGCGTGGGTTGGCGACCACGGGGCTCTCAGCTGAGTCCTGGCATTGCTTCCACTTACTTATGCCAGGCTCCTCACTTTCATCTCTCCTATCCTACCTCCCTTGGTCAACTCTTGTTCTTTTCCGACGCCGACGCTATTAGGTTTGCGAGGGCTAGGGAGTCTTTCAATTTCACGCCCTTTGTGGGCCCTTGTCTTCCTTTGGCCGATATCTTCATTTTTCGAAGTGTCGGATCCCTTCAATTTTTTCCCTCTGATTAGTGTTATATAGAGGATGGTTGCCTAGTTGTACTTCCTCTTAAAACAATAATCACCACCACTGAACAATGGCAACGAGTTAAAATACTGGTGTTCTGGAAACTAGCGAAAGACAAATCGGACCCCAACAACTACCGTCCAATATGCCTTCTAGACGCAATTAGCAAATAATTCAGAACATAACTGACATAATAACGTAGAACACATCAGGATAACCCGGAACGAACAATTCAAATTCCGAAACGGACATCCCTCCACACAGCTCCTTATGCAGTTTCTTGAGCACGCCACCTTCGGTTTCAACAAACAAAGAGACATGGTCACGGTCTTCTTAGATATCCAAAAGGCCTTCGATAATGTATGGCACGGTCTCCTAGCAAAACTAATAGACTACGAGTTCTATCCTGGATACGTAAGACTTATCAAGTCATACCTGGAAGATCGAAAATTTCAAGGAGACGTGCACGCGAAATATCAGTGCGGGGATAGCCCAAGGCTCACTGTTTGTCCTCAATATAAACGATATGCCAATTGCGGAACTCACTACCGCGTATTTCTACGCTGATTATACTTCCATATCAGTCCAGAATCCTTAGCTCACGAGGACCCAGGTCTCACAAAATGGCGCATTAAAGTCAATGTAGACAAAATAATGCCAAGCAGTGATGCTCACAAGGGAAAAGAGACACAAACCTGCTAACATAAAACTTCTGACTCTATTTAATAAGCAAATAGAATGGCACGAACAAGCTAAACACCTAGGGGTATTCAAGGCAAGGCAAGGTCACTTCCGTACAGGCCATGAAGGCCCTTGGAGGGGTGGAATGTAAACGATTCTACAATCCGTAACCTCGGCACTTGGTGGAGCAGAGTGGTTAGCTGTACGCCCGGCCAACTTTGCCCCCGGGAATTAATCTGGTACTCATTTATGGTGTAGGCTGAGTGAACCTCAGGGCCATGTGCACCTCCGAAAGTGGAAATCTCGTTTCTTAAATTTTTACCTGACGAACCCACGTCCTTCTGGGTGAACCGAGCACACCTTTACAGCCTCGGCCAGGTATCTCCTACCTAGGGATAGGACTAGACAAAAGACTTACAATGCTACATCACGTCAGAGACATATGACGAAAAGTACACATAAGACTGGTAAAACTCTATCAAATACTGAACAGAAGGTCCAGTGTAAGATAAGCATCACGGTAGCCTTTAATATGTATAAAGCCCTAATCAGGCAAATTATCATGTATGCAGCCCCAGCGTGGGGATACACTGCCAAAACCAAACTAGACAATCTTGAAAAGCTAGAAAATAAATGCTTACAAGCAGCAGCGAAGTTCCCTTACATACCAGCTGTAAGGAACCTTCACTCGAACAACCACTCGTTCTATTGCATCTTACGAAGCTAAAAGTGCGACTGTAAACAAGATCGTGGGATAACAACATCAACGATCTGATCAGGAGCATTGGGCGCATGATCTATACAAGAAGTACCCCACGTCTAAACACACACCATTAAGAAACGGGCTCAACCCCACCTCTTACGTGTCTATCCCACTTAATAAATAACACACCACAACACTCAACACTATTTGTTTATTTTCAGTACATAGTATGTAGTTATTAATGTTACAAGAACGTGAGTGAAATAATTACAGCCCACACTCCTAGAAGCAGACAACAATCTCTCCTTATTGACACATCTGTTCATAAAAAAATAATTCACACTGTATTCTGTATTTATCCTCCAGAAATATAGGTCACTGCGACATGAGAGCGGAACTCATAGCCTGCACTCCACAAACTGTTGTCTACATAGCTAATTATTGCTTTTGCTTGTATGTTTCTATATTCTAGTACAACGGTGACAAGAGTGTACACATCCGTAACGTCGGGACACTCAAGGGAAGAAGAAGACAGCCCCTGTGTTCTTGCAGGCTTGGCTAGGAGTACTCCCTTCTTCATATACGGAGGCGTGGCACCAGGGAGCACCAGCAGCTGGATGTTGGGACATCCTGTAGCCCCATGCCCGGACGCCACTGAACCCGCGCACGGATCTGGCTGACCCCCCTAACAAACGAACATTTCAGGAAAGTGGACGTGACTTGTGCATGATACATACTCCTCACTAACATTACCTGTAATCTCCCAGCCCACATCCTTGCATGTGCTATCTACAATTTGTCAGGTTTTTCATGTAGGCATATTTCTATTTCTGCCTATGTGATTTTTGCCTGGTCCTTACTACCCGATTACATCACCATGATAACTCATCACCTCGTCGGGCCTGGTAGCATGCTCAGCGTGGTGACAGGCAGATACCTCTTACAATGTCACTCCTTCATGATACTACCCGCTGTCTCTTTCTCCTCTTAGAATTAACAGCATCTCGGAGGCGATGTAGATTGTGCTGATCGCCACGTGGCGGGAGCGGCCTTCGGACCCACCTGCCAAAAAGAATAGAGCGGTACAGCGATCAGTGTGTGCACACACAACGCAACACTATAGAGCATAACAGGGTTTCAATATGAACTTCTCCGGCTCCTTGGCTGAATAGCTTTCGGTTCAGAGGGTCCCGTGTTCGATACCTGGCCAGGCCGGGGATTTTAACTAGGTATGTCTAATTCCTCTGGCTCGAGGATACCTCTGGCTCGTCCCTTCATTTGTACAACACGCCACACCGCATTACTAACCACTACAAGAACGCGCAATAATAACATCCCTCTACATTTGACATCTGGAAGGGCATCCGGCCGTAAAACTGGATCAGATAACACTAGTATCCGACCCCCAAAAAATGCCCAGGAAGGGTTACTCTACGCGTCGATTATTATTCAAAAGTGAAACTGCTGGCAATGTTCTAACGACATTTTTTCTCCTCAAAAATGGGGCATTCTGTATAATACGGCATGTCTCGGTCATACTTCGATACTTGTAGTTTTGGGAAGCTGTACATGAGAGAAACGATTTGTTGTGATAAGTTCAGTAACTCACAGTCGCTCTACCACAGTAATAACGGTGAAGACAAGTCGGTCACTGAATTCTAAACTTACCGAGAGCGCTTCAAAACATAGAGGTAATTATCATCAATAGGCTAACCATTCGTGCTGAAGCTGTTACCGAACAGAAGTCTGCCGATAAGGTAGACTCCTACTGCAAACTTGCCGTGACCAAGTGGCGGCGTTATGCTCATTTTCTCTTTCTTGTGTCGCTCGTTGATAACGACACGTGGGATCGTGGCGGTTCTGCTTCTAGCAGCCAAATGAACGAACTGGACTTCACTTAGAACGAGGAAACACATTTTAGATTTTCATCCTATAGATATAATAAAGAGATCCGCTCTCAAGTTCTAAATCTTTACTAACTCGTCTGTCTTTGTTTGTTTGTTTGTTTGTTTGTTAGATCATCAACCCAGAGGCTGGCCGGATCCACAAATAGCATCACAAATGGTTGTGCGGTCACAGTGAAACAGCAAAAACTGATTGAGGCACCATAACGAGGCATACTTGTGGGGCACATTGGTTTGTAACAGCATCGCCTTCTACGATTGCAGCGCAGCAGATTTCTTTAACGTAGGGATTCCTTGAAAAGAAAAAGGACGAGAGAAATGAATTCCAGAGATTTTGCTACTGAAGAGCTCAGTTCAATGTAAATACTTTATGAACGAACAATGAAAGTTTGTTTTCTATTGTGTAACATAATATGGGTTTTTTTATCAGTAATAAAATATTAAAACCCCATAAGTGGTGGCCCCAACGTGATCGAAAAAATCAACATGTTACAAGAGAACGAGACACACCAGAGGTGGATAAAGTTAGCATTAAACTGCCCCCATTCTGGGTTTAAAGGCCGGATGTATGGTTTTTCCAGGTCGAGGCACGATTTTCGACCGCGGGGATAAATGCTTAGTCCACAAGATTTAATTAACTGTCAGAAAAATTGAAACCCAGATTCGACGAGAAAAAGCGGGATCTAGTAAACAGTGTTGATCAAAGAAAGACTGTTAATGTCCCTTAAGAAAAGTGAAGAAGACCATATCAAGAAACTTGTCCGTGAGGTACAACTCGGTGATATGGAGCCTACCCAACTTTTGCAAAAAATATTAGAAGTTATGGTAGACGAACATTTCCGACAAAATATTAAAAATTCGCTCGTTAGACATACTTCTAATTAATATTAGGAATATATTGGTTATTTCGGAGGAGGAAGTAGATAAACTAGCACAAATGGCTGACCGAATGATGGAAATGCGAAGCGTCGATGAATTTCAGTCAACTTCTTCACGACAGTCGTCTATGGTAGCTGTTTCGTCGTCGCTATCGGTGCAGGTTCTTTCTGTTTGGATTGAAGAGCTGAAGAACGAAGTCCGAAAAAGTAGAGCTCGAGAACGTCATCAGTGGTTGAGACAACGATCTCGCAAAGAGGTCGCAGCAAGTCCAAATTATATTGGTCCAAAATGCATGCCTGAAAATTGTGTCCAACCCTCCCAATGGCAGAATTCGAGAAACTTCAAGGGTCAGACAAATTAGCGACTGGGTGTTCTGCTGCAGCAGTTAATCCAGGCCGCCAATATCGTTTGTTCGTAAGGTCGTCAGAGGAACATATTCATCATTTAACTGTACTGTTTGAACGACTGGATGAGTTTGGATTGAAGATTAATGTCGGGAAATATGTGTTGGGGTTCAAGAGATTCTTTTCTTGGGCTAAATAATTACTCCAGAAGGAACTAAGTCAGATCCTGAAAGAGTAGCTATAATAGCATATTACAAACGTCCTGATCCAGTTCAAGATTTGCGTCGTGTTCTTGGCAATGTGAACTTTTTCCGTCGGCATTTGGAACATGCTGCTGATCATCAAACCCTCCTAAATGAATACCTGAAGGGTGCTAATAAAAATGACTAAAGGCGGACCGAGTGGACAGAAGAGGCGTCAAGACAGTTTGAGAAATGCAAGACCGTCCTTTGTAAGGCAGCCTTTTTAACTTTTCCGAATGCCAAGAGTGAGCTTGCATTGTTTGTAGGTGCTTCATATTTTGCATTAGGTATTGTGTTTCATAAAAAGGAAGATGGTATGTGGAAACCAGTTGGATTTTATTCCGAAAAGTTATCACCAGCACAGAAGAAGTACTCAATGAACGACAGGAAACTTACTAGTATTTATATGGCAGTAAAACACTTTGAACACATTTTAGAAGGACGAGTATTCACTGATCACGCTACTTTAACACATGCGTTTAAACAACGAAAATCAAAAGGCACTTCAATGCAGCTTCGTCATCTTCAATTCATTTCACAATTTACCACAGATCTTAGGCATATTTCTGGGAAGGACAACACAGTGGCTGATAACTTATCCAGACTTGAAGAACTAGTACCAACTGACTACGAAAAAATCGCAAATGCTCAAGTGGTGGATGACGTGCTTACCAAACTTCTACAAGTCCTTATACGTCATTCAAGTTTAAACATCATGCGACATGGAAAAATTGAAAGGTTTCATCGTACCATGAAGGCAGCCATCAAGGCACACGGAAAAAAGAAATGGAGTGATATAATTCCAATGATTGTTCTTGGTCTTCGCTGCTGTGTGGGAGAAAAAAGTAACTCAACAGTTGCGGAGATGGTTTGCGGTACAACATTCCGAGTACCAGGTGATTTCTTTGGAATATCGAATACCAGACAAGAATTGGACTTACCAACGTTCGTTTCCCCCAACTGCGTCATCATACGAGTCAGAAGTCTAACGAGCATTCCCGTACAGCAAAAGAAACACCATTTGTCCACAAGAATCTGCACAACACGAGCCATGTCTTTGTAAGGAATGACAAGGTGAAAGCTTTTCTTGTTTCTCCTTACGAAGGCCCTTATAAAGTGCTGGAGTGCAAACCTACATACTTCAGCCTACAAATTAAGGACAAGGCCACTAATTTAACAACTGGCAGACTGAAACTGGACTACATCCTTAAGGATCCAAGCAGTGCTCTTCAAGAACAGCAATGTTCATCAACAAGTCAACCAGAAACCCCACACAACGTTTCATCTCCAGGTGCAGTTAATACCTGAGACTCATCAAAGACACTAGCAGGTTGAGTGGTGAGATTACCTGTTCGATTCATGGACAGTTTTCAGTGACCTACATACTGAGGAGGGGATTATGTGGGGTACATTGGTTTGTAAGAGCATCACCTTCTACGATCGCTGCGCAGATGGCTATGACGTAGGGATTCTTCGAAAAAAGACAAATGAATGGATTCCAGAGACTTGGCAATATAAGAGGCCAGTTCAATGTAAATATTTGATGAACGAAAAATAAAAGATAGTTTTCTACTGTGTAACATCATATGGGTTTCGTTTATCAGTACTAAAAGTAGGGTAAGGTAGCCTAAATCGCACCACTTTTCATAAAATTGTAATAGAAGCCATAAAATGCTCTATTTCAATGATATAAATATATAGAAATGATCATGTGTGTTTTAGATGTCAAAAGGATGATTTTTAAATAATTTTTACTATAACATGTACTACTTATTTTGGTGATTTTCCTAAACCTCTTCGAGTGGTGCCATTTAGGCTACTGGTTTCCTAAATTACGCCGTAAGTTGCCGAAATCGCACTCATGCCTACCAGTACGTGGTTTTCAGATGAAAACTTGTTTTGGAAAATGAGAGTATTCTCCGAAGTAGTATCACTATGTATTGCACTACATATGAAACATAACCTAAAAATATACTCAAAATTGCTGTGTGATTGTTATGGGATTAAATGTCCATAAGTCAATCCACTGAAAGCAAGAAAATCATTGTATCAATATTCAGGTCCAGTTTTAACTTATGCAAAAAACTCACACTGAAAGGTTGTTTCATGTTTTAGAATACCAGCGCAGGGTTCAAAAGCCCATTTTCTGCAGACCGTGCATTGCACCACGTTCCCCATCACAGTTTCCTTACAAATAAGCAGAATCAGTCACCTGCAGCAATTTCAACCGCAACACTTTGAAGGGATGATGCCGATGAGCACATGTGGTAGATTCATTGCTTTTCTGCTTCTTCCAAGCAACAGACACATTCTTAGGCTGTCATAAAATTAGTGTGGAATGACGTTCCATAAAAGTGTAGAACTATTTCTTTCCAGCCATTTTTGGTTTCTTAAATGGATTATCAAGACAGGGATTAGCCTCAAGTATTTGAAATCCTAACTTCCTGACGTCAGTTACCGTAAGACCGAACATGCTCTGCTCGAACTCTAAAATTACACTAACGAGTTTTTTAGCTGCGAATGGTAACGCTGTTTGTCTCCCATGCACTGCTGCGTTGCTGCCACGGGTAACTTCCCCTCGGGTGTGATTTAGAAGTGTTCTTTCAACATTAATTCAATTTTATTTTCCCTTATTTAAAATTCACCATTGCACGTGTCATATTTTCCGGAGACCATTTCCCGTACTGCCTCCCTGCCATATTAACCGAATTTAAAAAGAAAGAAAGAAAGAAAGAAAGGCCTATACTCATTGTGGAACGTTGACTTTCACGGTCACTCTTTACATGATTTTATCCTATAAATGTAATGTATGAAAATATCTGGTCCAAACACTTCAATTTACTAAGATCCTAAATCGCACCAGTAAAGATTCCTAAATCGCACCAGTAAAGATTCCTAAATCGCACCGGCGCTATTTAGGCAACTCAGTGGTGGTGCGATTTCAGCAACCACGCCATTTTAAGAGTTTTTCATGCCCTAACCTAAACATTTGGACGGATCACAAATATAACGATGCCAAAGAGTACCTAAAAGTATCTTAATTACATGTAATACAAGTAAACGTTCGAATATTTCTCACTTTAATATCAGAAGCCTTATGAAAAGTAAACAAATCTTACATACAAATGGTCACTTTTCTTGTAACACAAATTAATGAAAGATAAACTAGCACACACATGGAGATAAAATCGGCAGTGTTCCTTAGTTCAAATTACTATCACTAGGTAGTGCATAAACATGACCAGTATTTTTTTTTTAACGTGGTGGTGCGATTTAAGAGCCGGTGCGATATTGGCAACCATTTACCCTTGCTACTAAGCAAGTAAGTGTGAGGTAGTTTGTCACTGCCTTCCCCAGTAAGTGCTATTGCACGTCTGAGCCTACGGATAGCACCTACCATAACATCCGGACGCACCAGCAGTGCTCCGAATGTCATTATTATGATCTGGACTTGCAGGCTTTTTAGTGTTAGTTCTTTACTTTCACATATTCTTGGTTTAGGTTTCTAAAAGTGATTATTTGATTTATTTCTTTACCTTATGAAGCCACACATACACAGATGAACATTTACAAATATCTACATTTGCAGATATGTCTTAAAATGACAGTCGGCAAAGCACAGGGGAGTCATAATATCAGATCTAAGTTGTTCAGCCACCATATAGTCTGTTCAGAAGATCTCACGAACAGCTCTGTAGCTCTTGAAAATCACCTCTTCGGACAATCCGTTACAATATGTGACAAATCACATCGCACCTCCGCAAGAATAGCGGCACAACTCAAAAATGAAAGTTTAAACAAGTTTAAAAGTTTAGCACACCATATCAAATCAGCTATAATATTGTAGACTATTTCTCGTGATAAAATTTAACATATATTACATCATATTTTCACAGAGTTTCAATGAAATAAATCATAGCTCAATATTCTTGATTGACGATGTTCAGCATGCTGAAGTGGTATAAGGGCACTGTTATTTTTCGCGAGAAAGAAAGGATTTACTCTCGCGACAGTTCTCTAGATCGAAAGAGTGGTTATTATTGCATACGGCGCATGTCATAACCAGAAAAATGACATTTTTTAGTTATTCCACTATTCTCGCGGGGGTGCGACATGTAGAAGAAGGTGCGTGGCCCGTTAAGTTCATTAATGCTAATGGTCAGCGTACTGGCCTTCGGTTCAGAGGGTCCCGGGTTCGATTCTCGGCCGAGTCGGGGATTTTAATCGCTTCTGATTAATTCTTCTGGCTCGGGGACTGGGTGTATATGTCCGTCCCAACACTCTCCTCGTCATATTCAGACAACATACTACACTACCAACCACCACAGAAACACGCAATAGTACTTACATCCCTCCATAGAGGGTTGCGTCAGGAAGGGCATCCGGCCGCAAAACAGGGCCAAATCCACATGTGCGACGCATTTCGCACCCGCGACCCCACAAGTGTGGGAAAAGCGGCAGGAAAAGAAGAAAAGAAGAAGAAGAATGTTAATGAAAATTTTAACAAGATGGAAACATGCGACTGAAATGAACTTTATACCACACGTAAGGTAAGTGACAATACACAAATTTAAAGTTTTACAGGCAAGCACATGACCTTTGAGCTTTAGTATTCGTTTAGTACTTTGTATAGCCTACACGCGCTGCAATCAGAGCCTCTAAACGTCGTGGCATGGAATCAAAGAGATTCTGGATACGCTCCTCGTTAATATAACTTTTGTATGCGAGTCCACAAATAATCGACACTGGTTACTGGAGGACCGTGACGAATAAGTTGCCCACCAACCATATCCCAGACATACTGGATTGGTGACATGTGCGAACTTGAAGGCCAGGGAAGCAATGGTCCCCGTCGTTCTTCGAAGAAGGTTTGCACATTCCTCGCTATATGTGGTCGGGCATTGTCCTGCTGAAATGTGGCATTTGGAGTTGCCTGAATAAGGGGGAGTACTTCGAAATCTAAAACCTCCCTCATGTCCTCAATACATAGGAGGGGAGATCGGTTGTTCTACTCAATGGCATCCCAAACCATCATAATTTGTGTTTATCCGTTATGCCGCTCAACAAAGCAGGCTGCCAGCTTGCACTCACCACGGTAGCGTCCAATACGTATGCATACTCGATTATCCCCGCATAAAACTAGTTCCTGTTGTAAGAACCTGAACTCCTTATACAAGAATAAGAAATATCTACGTTTTCGCTTGCCATAGCATCATAACGGTACTGTTAGCAATGTTGAGTAGCCTCATACCACAGCTGCTTAAAACACTACTTCAGGCTACTTCGCAAACCCCGGCACAGTGTTACAGAGAAAATGACAAAAGAAAATCATGGATTTCTTTTCAAAGGTATGAATATGTAAGTATTCTAAGATGAGCATGTTATTTATTAAGGCATACTAAAACTAATTTTAAAAGCACTGTCTTTTAGTTCGATATCTCAAAATACAATAGTAAAATGTACACGTAGAAAAACAGCAGTATGTGCGTCAAAAATGGAAGGTAACAAACGGTACAGTTGATTTTATTTTGAGGGACCGAAGTAGTTGTGTTTCCAATCTACGCAAGCACTTCGAGGTATCGACGTTCGATTGTACTATCTTTTCATAAAATACTGGAAGTAAAAGAAAATCTTAAATCTTATTCACATTATAAAGGTCATTGAATTCCGGTCTAAACTTAAAATAGATAGTAAATACAGAGATACATATTTCAAAATTCTTTCTACAGACATTTCAGGGATTCAGCGACATAAGGTGGTGGTGGTGGTGATTATTGTTTTAAGAGGAAGTACAACTAGGCAACCATCCTCTACATAACACTAATCAGAGAGAAGAAATGGAAGGGGTCCGACACTTCGAAAAATGAAGATATCGGCCAAAGGAAGACAAGGGCCACGAAGGGCATGAAAATGAAAGACTCCCTAGCCCTCGCAAACCTAATAGCGTCGGGGTCGGAAAAGAACAAGAGTTGACCGAGAGAGGTCGGATAGGATAGATGAAAGTGAGGAGCCTGGCACAAGTAAGTGGAAGAAATGCCAGGACTCAGCTGAGGGCCCCGTGGTCGCCAACCCACGCTCCAAAGTTCAGAGCCCCTGAGGCCCCTTTTAGTCGCCTCTTACGACAGGCAGGGGATACCGCGGGTGTTATTCTACCGCCCCCACCCACAGGGGGATTCAGCGACATAAGTTTGGCAGTTATAACATTGGCAACACTGAACAGTCCATTCCTCTTGAAGTCCATCTAAGACTATTTTTTTTTCTTTTTAGAATTTGCTTTACGTCGCACCGACACAGATAGGTCTTATGGCGACGATGGGATAGAAAAGTGCTAGGAGTGGGAAGGAAGCGACCGTGGCCTTAAATAAGGTGTGAAAATGGGAAACCACAGAAAACCATATTCAGGGTTGCCAACAGCAGGGTTCGAACCCACTATCTCCAGGATAAAAGCTCACACCTGCGCGCCCCTAACCGCACGGCCAACTCACCCGGTCCATCTAAGAACAATACTTAACTAGTTTCATTGTTTGTCACGGTCGAAAAACTGTTGCAGTTAAGAAATCGAAAAAGAAAACAATTGTAAGGATTAACGAAGAATAAATCCACAATGAGAGATCTGCATGTGGAATTTCAATAGTTGTTGACAGTCTGAAGGGAATGAATAGAATCCTAGCAATACTCTTGCTGAAGTCTTCGCACTACAGGTCATGAAAATGAACCACAAAGAAGAGGTTAGGGGCGTCGGCGATTGTAGAGTAGGCTTCAGTCTGCAAGTGGGCACGGCTGGCTCATGGTCCAACAACTCTGCACTCCGACCGGCCAACCGAGGAGAGGAGGGGTGGCCACGTCTCTACCGTGGCTCTACGCCTCTGCATTCGGGAGTAGGAGACGGGCTGGTCCTCAATGTCGGTTGTCCTGCGGATGGTTTTCCGTGGTTTTCTATTCTCCTGCACTAAGGCGAATACCGGCAGTTCCTAGTATAGACCACGGCCGCCAACCCCCTCACCTTCTCCACACATCACGAACACAAATCTCCTGGCCTGAGAGAGGCCCGCCTTCCCCTCGAGGGGATTAATGAAAACAATTTAGTAGTAGTAGTAGTAGTAGTAGTAGTAGTAGTAGTAGTAACAATCTGTTTTTTCTATTTAGCTATATTCTTCTTTTTCTTCTCCTGCTTACCCTCCAGGGTCGGTTTTTGCCTCGGACTCTGCGAGGGATCCCACCTCTACCACCTCAAGAGCAGTGTCCTGGAGCTTCAGACTCTGGGTCGGGGATACTACTGCGGAGGATGACCAGTACCTCGCCCAGGCGGTCTCACCTGCTATGCTGAACAGGGGCCTTGCGGGGAGATGCGAAGATTGGAAGGGATAGACAAGGAAGAGGGAAGGAAGCGGCCGTGGCCTTTAGTTAGGTGCCATCCCGGCATTTGCCTGGAGGAGAAGTTGGACACCACGGAAAACCATTTCCAGGATGGCTGAGGTGGGAATCGAACCCACCTCTACTCAGTTGAGCTCCCGAGGCTGAGTGAATTCCGTTCCAGCCCTCGTACCACTTTTCAAATTTCGTGGCAAAGCCGGGAATCGAACCCGAATCTCCGGGGTGGCAGCTAATCACACTAACCACTACACCACAGAGGCGGACAGCTATATTTTTCGCCTACTGTTATTAATATGAGTAATGCATCCTTCCGTAATATGAACAATTCAAACACTTAACATAAAATGATTAACAATAGCCTAATACGGCTTTCCATATCATCATCGTAATCATTTATTAGCTCTATTATTTCTATTAGTTTATCCGACTCCTTAGCTGAATGGTCAGCTTGGAACTTTGGCCGGTGAGGTTCTGTCATCTAAAGTGCAATGTTGTGTGAATATTGCCAAAGCATTCTCGCTCTTCATAATGTATGTCCTGCGGGTCAGTATATCTCCAAGAATATTATCACATAGGAGGTTTTGTCCCGGCAACGACGATATTTCAGACAAACGGATATGGAATGTCAAGTTGAGAAAAGTGAGCATGTCCGACACATTTTACTCTTTAAGTTTAACCGAGGATCCAGTGCAGCAGGAGCTGCGAGAACAATTTGTGAAGTGTACGGGAATGAAGCAATTGCTGAAAGAACAGCACAAAAATGGTTTTCCAGCTTTCGAGCAGAACGGTTTGACTTACCGGTATCTGATGTTCCACGTTCTAAAGACCTCCAGATTTTGACGAAAATCGCTTGAATGAGTTGCTTCAGGAGAATCCTCGTCAAACAACGCCGGAAATGGCGCAAGTTTTTGAATGTGATCAGTCAACTATTGTACGCCATTTGCATTCGATGGGTAAGGTACAGAAATTGGGTATATGGGTACCACATGTGCTAAGTGACAGTAAGAAAAATCAACGAGTAAACATCTGTTCGTCATTGCTTGCCCGGAACCGGTTGGCTTGTGATAGGCACGAAGCATTCCTTTGAAACATTGTCACCGGTGACGAGAAGTGGTGCCTCTATGTCAACATGAAGAAGAGGAAAGAGTGGCTCAGGCTATCAGAAAAAGCAACTCCCCGTGCCAAGGATAGTGTCCATCCACAGAAAATCATGTTGTGTGTTTGGTGGAACAAAGATGGCATTCTTCACCACGAACTTCTTCCGAAAAACGTAACGATTACCTCTGCTGTGTATAGCGACCAGCTAAGATGGCTTACCGTTGTTATTGACAACAAAAGACAAAAAGGCAACAACCAGTCTTATTGCCCCATGATAACGCTCGTTCGCATACAGAGCAATTGACCAAAGGTGTGATTGCTGAACTTGGCTGGGAACCTCTTCCTCATCCTCCGTATCACCCTGACCTTGTCCCCTCAGATTTCCATCTTTTCCGCTCTCTTTCTAACCACATTCAGGGGCAAGTGTTTCCTGACGATGCTTCTCTTGACCAATGGCTAACAGATTTCATCTAGTCAAAACTAAAACAGCCGGGCTGATTGGCTCAGACGGTTAAGGCGCTGGCCTTCTAACCCCAACTTGGCAGGTTCGATCCTGGCTCAGTCCGGTGGTATTTGAAGGTGTTCAAATACGACAGCCCCGTGTCGGTAGATTTTCTGGCACGTAAAAGAACTCCTGCGGGACTAAATTCTGGCACCTCGGCGTCTCCGAAGACCTTAAAAAGTAGTTAGTGGGACGTAAAACAAATAACATCATTATTATTATTAAAACTAAAACAGTTCTACAGGCAAGGCATTCAACTGCTACCTAAACGTTGGCAGAAGGTCACAGAGAGTGGAGGTCAATACATCACTGAGTGATAGTGATTGTGAGCTACAGTGCGTGACAGTGACAGTAAAATAAAATAAAATAAAATATAAGAACCGCAAGAACTAACAGTATGCACCAACCCTATAAAATACATTATCTATCCATTATAAATAAAATCTATCTTACTGAAGAAAAAAACACGAGACATTGTTTTCAAACCACTTGAAGCTTTCACTTTTACATCAGTAAACTTCGTCATTTGGGTGGCTTCTAGATCCTGCGAGTGTGAAAGGAACAAGAGAAGGGCATTAATGGAAACATTTCTGAAATGCTATTCGTGTTACGCAGACGATCTTGTTAGGTTATCGAGTTCGCTGGAGAACAAATTACTACTCATTTGCATGCAGTAATGGTAAAACTTTCCCTTCCTTCTGTGGTTGTCTTTTATTTCCTATTATCTGGAACTTACTAGCCATAATCGAATCTTCCTAGAATTTCGGAGTGTGCATAGCTTTTAATCTTTTTTTTTTTTTTTTTTTTTTTTTTTTTTTTTTTTTTTTTTTTCTAGGGGCTTTACGTCGCACCGACACAGATAGGTCTTGTGGCGACTATGGGATAGGAAAGGCCTAGGAGTTGGAAGGAAGCGGTCGTGGCCTTAATTAAGGTACAGCCCCAGCATTTGCCTGGTGTGAAAATGGGAAACCACGGAAAATCATCTTCAGGGCTGCCGATATCTCCCGGATGCAAGCTCATAGCCGCGCGCCTCTACGCGCACGGCCAACTCGCCCGGTTTTAATCTTAATAGTCATTCTAAAGAAGGCATGCGAAAAGTTGTCATAAAGTAACGAAACTAGTGACTATTTTTATGGAGCTTGAATGATAAACTTTCAAATATAGTATGCTTCTTATTTGACACACCGAACCCAACGTTTAGCCTATGCAACTTGAGCATCGGGCTTTCCCTAACTGTTCTTTCGAATTACAGTTCATCTGTACTTTGTGATATAGACAAAGAAGATGCACCAGATTAAAACTTGTCTACTGACGCCAATCAATGGCGCCTCTCCACTGACAGCTCGGAACATCCAGCTTAGCCGACCAGCTTGTCTCCTTAATCTTAAGTCTTCCCAGTCGAAAGTTTGCAACATTTTCATAATAGTCTTTTGTCAGAAATAACCCAGAATAAATCGTTCTGCTTTCCTTTGGATCTTTCCCACTTTTCATATCAAGTAATCATAATGTGGGTCCCGTACACTGGAACAATATCCTAATTGGGGTCTTACCGGAGACTTATACGTCCTCTCCTTTACATCTTTACTACACTATCTAAATACCTTCATATGAAGAGATCTGTAACCTTAATTTACAACCTCGTTAATATGATAATTCCAGTGAAGATCACTCCATATATTAAAACCTAAGTACTTACAATGATCCCCGTGAGGTACTACCACAACATCAATACAGTAATTTAATAATATTATTATTATTATTATTATTATTATTAATAATAATAATAATAATAATAATAATAATAATAATAATAATAATAATAATAATTTTACTCTAACTAACTACATATGTATGGTTTACGGAGATGCCGAGGAACCGGAATTGTATCCCACAGGAGTTCTTTTACTTGTCAGTAAATCTACCGACACGAGGCTGACGTATTTGAGCACCTTCAAATACCACTAGACTGAGCCAGGATCGAACCCGCCAAGTTGGGGACAGAAGGCCAGCGCTCTATCGTCCAAGCTACTCAGTCCGGACAATTATTAAAACTAAGAGGACTTATATCAGAGCTGCTGAGACAATACACTTGACGGTTAATATTTAGGTCGGCTATCCCACCGATAAACAGCTGAAGAGCGCTAAGCGTTGGACTATCTAAACAAATCACAGCGTGGAATTTCGATTGCTTCACATCAGTGTTGAGCAGGTTGGATTTAAGATCTTCAGACTATGCCGTGAAGTGACCGTCACGCTCTCCATCCTATCTCTCCTTCTCTCCCGCCCTTCAGCTAATATTTTCAGAATCCTCTTATCTTATCTCCCCCGCTGGTTCTTCTCTGTCCTATTCCTATATCTTTCTCTGTCATTAAACTCCGGCATATTGGTTAGTGTATATTTATTTCTCCAGTTCTTTGTCCCTTCCCTCTTGATCCCCATCTTAGTGCAGTCTTTCCCGAGTTCGACAACCCACTTAGTTCCCGTCTTTCCTCTCGTCCTACTTGTTGTCTCCCATACTCCTCTATTCATGTGCAGCAAATCTTGCACTTTTGAATCTTATTTCTCCGGAAATCGTCCTCATGCTTAGGTACAGTTTGTCCCTTGATCTTTCCCATTTTTCACCTCCTCTTTTTGGCCCCAATATCTTTCTCATATTTTTTCTTTCTTCTGTCTCCAGTTGCTCTTCCCTATGCCTTCTTAGTGGCATCGTTTCAGCCGCGTACAGTACTGCGTTCCTCACGGTTGCCTTGTAGTAGCTCATATATATATATCGTCCGGCTCCATGGCTAAATGGTTAGCGTGCTGGCCTTTGGCCACAGGGGTCCCGGGTTCGATTCCCGGCAGGGTAGGGAATTTTAACCTTAATTGGTTAATTTCGCTGGCACGGGGGCTGGGTGTATGCGTCGTCTTCATCATCATTTGATCCTCATCACGACGCGCAGGTCACCTACGGGTGCCAAATCAAAAGACCTGCACCTGGCGAGCCGAACATGTCCTCGGACACTCCCGGCACTAAAAGCCATACGCCATTTCATATATATATTTCTCTGTCGACCTCCTCAGGCTGAAAGTCATTTGACCATGTCAGGAATGGGATGAATGAATCCCCCATCTAGCGGCGAGGACAGGAATTGTGTCGGTTGCCAAAGCCTGTCGCACTCCTCTGGGGCAATGATTGACTGAGAGATGAAATGAAATGATATTTGAGAGTGTTGCTGGAATGAAAGATGGCATGAAAAACTGGAGTACCCGGAGAAAAACCTGTCCCGCCACCACTTTGTCCAACACAAATCTCACACGGAGTGACCGGGATTTGAACCACGGAACTTAGCGGTGAGAGGCCGACGCGCTCTTCAGGTTGCGAAATAGAATTGTTACACCCTATATATTGGACACTGACGTTGCACGTTTTGTTTGTCGATTTTAAAACTAGAATAATGTTTTTGTAACGCTCACTGACCCAAGTACTGTTCCATTTTTTTTTTTTTTTGCTAGTTTTTACGTCGCACCGACACAGATAGGTCTTACGGCGACGATGGGACTGGAAAGGGCTAGGAGTGGGAAGGAAGCGCCCGTGGCCTTAATTAAGGTACAGCCCCAACATTTGCCTGGTGTGAAAATGGGAAACCACGGAAAACCATTTTCAGGGCTGCCGACAGTGGGGTTCGAACCTACTATCTCCCGAGTACTGGATACTGGCCGCACTTAAACGACTGCAGCTATCGAGCTCGGTGTGTTCCAAAATTATTGACATATTCTACGTCAAAAGTTTGGCCTATGATTTCCAACCTCGAAGTGGCAAATCAGTAAAATCCATTCACTGTACTCAAAGATCATACGGGCACGGAAGTTCCGTAGCGAGGTTTCAGATTATTGCTATCCATTGTGCTGACACAGTTGAGTGGTATCAGGCCGCACAAACCACCATCAAATGTTGAATAGGTGTTAATTAGAAGACCGGCACAGCGTGTGGTCACGTGTTCGATAATCTCTCCAGTCAGCACAAATCCGGAACTCTGTGGCAGGAATATTGAATTCCCCACAGCACTCAGTTAAAACACGTCCAGTACAACTGTTTACTATAGGCTACATTTTATTGAACAAGTGAAACATAGCTTATCATAATAACATTTGTTCTTTATGACACAGATCTACGAGTATTTCTCAGATTCTTATACACCACAGTCTAAGCTCGGCTAACACTTCCTCTGCACAGTACTTTTTACCACTTCTTCTTCTTTGCACGTTATAAATTTCATATTAGAGCCCGTATTGTCAAAGTATCAACTTGTGAAAGTTTAGATTTTATAATTCCACCTTTACAATACTGTAATTGTCTTTATTACAAAGACTACATTGAATTACACTCGTGAAACATGTTTCGTCCTCTTATACGACATCTTCAGTCACAAATACAATACATAACATTAAAAATAAGGCAAGGAGGACACATTAAAATAAGTAAATGCAAAGTCTTTGTATATTGTGACGCGGCGTGATAGCGTCTTGTCAAACTTCAATGTTAAAATGGTGCGGTGTGAACATGATATGAAGCATGAAGTCCAATTAAAATCATATGTAAAAACTGTTGTTCAAAACAACTCGTCAATTATAAAACTTACGGAGTTGACGGAAGATTGACAAGACGCTATCACGCCGCGTCACAGTATACAAAGACTTTGCATTTACTTATTTTAATGTGTCCTTGCCTTATTTTTAATGTTATGCATTGTATTTGTGACTGAAGATGTCCTATAAGAGGACGAAACATGTTTCACGAGTGTAATTTAATGTAGTCTTTGTAATAAAGACAATTACAGTATTGTACAGGTGGAATTATAAAATCTAAACTTTCACAAGTTGTCTTCTTCTTCTTCTTCTTCTGCGACTTTTCTCACGCTCTGTTGGGAGGGTCGTTGGTGCCAACATGAGAATGTTTTTCGGCCAGATGCCCTTCCTGACGCCAACTCTACGTGTACGCATATATTCACTATTACGTCGTTTGTGGAGGATGGTAGTGTGATGCGATGTGTTGTCTGTACGTGAAGATTTGTTTACTGAGACAAACACAAAACACAAACACCCATTTCCTGAATCAGTGGAATTAATCAGGCACGGCTGAAATTCCTACCTGGACGGGAATCGAAGCCGACACTCCTTTAAACCGAAGGCCACGAGGCAGATCATTCAGCCAAGGATCCGGACACTCATATCCTCTAAGCTGCATCTGTGGATCAGTGGCAGTGTGTCGGCCTCTGGATCCCCGGATCCCAAGATAGCCTCTCGACTTAGGAGCATGGGCTGGCAACCACGGGGCCCTTAACTGAATCTTGGCATTGCTTCCACATACTTCTACCAGGCTCCTCACTTTCATCTATCCTATCCGACCTCACTTGGTCAACTCTTGTTTTTTCCGACCCGGACGCTCTTAGAGCATTCGAGGACTACGGAGTCTTTCATTTTCACGCCTTTCGTGGCCCTTGTCTTTCTATGGCCGTTATGTTCATTTTTTCAAGTGTCGGATCCCTTCTATTTTTTTTCTCCGATTAGTCTTCTATAGAGGATGGTTGTCTAGTTGTAGAGCCTACTTCCTCTTTAACCAATAATCATCACCACCATCACCACTCCCAAGATAGCAGATTCAAACTTGGCAGAGGTAGTCGGATTTTAGAACGATGGTAAAAAGTCCATTTGACACTCCATGTCGTACGATGTCATCATGCAACAGAAGAAGAACATCAGTTAAATGAGTACAACCGCGCGCCTCAGTCGGACATAACGATGAAGAATTATTATAATACTTACAATAATAGGCCCTAATAACAATAAATCAAACCAATCAAACCCCATGGCACAACAGTCCCGAAGAATCATGGCCTAGGCCTGCCAAGCGACCGCTGCTCACCCGAAGGCCTGCAGATTACAAGATGTCAACAGGACGAATCATCTCGGCCGTTATTCTTGGCTTTCTATCTCACCGTCGCGTCAGTTAGCTCCTCAGTTGTAATCACGTAGACCTCGAACCAACCCTGAGATCCAGGTAAAACTCCATGACCTGGCCGAAAATCGAGCCCGGATCCTTCCAATAATAATAATAATAATAATAATAATAATAATAATAATAATAATAATAATAATAATAATACAGTCATCATTGTCTGTATGTAAGCCGGGCTGAGTGGCTCAGACGGTTAAAGGCGCTGGCCTTCTAACCCCAACGTGGCAGGTTCGATCCTGGCTCAGTCCGGTGGTATTTGAAGGTGCTCAAATACGACAGCCTCGTGTCGGTAGATTTACTGGCATGCAAAAAGAACTCCTGTGGGACTAAATTCCGGCACCTCGGCGTCTCCGAAGACCGTAAAAGTAGTTGGGGGGACGTAAAGCAATTATTATTATTATTATTATTATTATTATTATTATTATTATTATTATTATCTTCTAATATATAATTACTATTATCGTTAATAACAATTAATACTTAATAATTAATCAATAACAATTAATCATTTATTATTATTATTATTATTATTATTATTATTATTATTATTATTATTATTATTATTATTAGTTTACATACCACTAACTGCTTTTACAATTTTTAGAGATGCCGAGATCCTGGAATTTTGTCCCGCAGATGTTATTTTTCTTGTCCTTGAATCTATCGACGCTGATGTATTTGAGCCCCTTCAAATACCAATGGATTGAGCCGGAATTGAACCCACTACTCTACGGTATGAACCACTCCCCCCTCTCCCGCCCCCAGTGAACATGCTCTTAGCTTGCTTGTAGAAAGGAGAATACTTAGATTCGACCAACAAGGCTTTCAAACGTTAACGTGCCATCCTGGCCACACACATATCTTTCACAGTAGAAATCTGCGTTATATACACGTTACCATAAATTATATTGTTATAAAGTAAAAGTTACTGTAACTGAAACATTGCCTACCATCCCTCAAAAGCTCTACCTTGTCTGTAGGAAATAATTAATTCCTATCTGAGGGGCATTTTCAAGCACAAAGCCAGCCACTGTCAGTATTCAACTTTAGGGAGCAGCAGAAACAATTCAGCAATGGAGTTCATCACAGCCTTTGAAGGACAGTTCTGTTTCTTTAGAATTAAAATATTTTTTTATGCACTTTGTTCTTAAGTTAGTGCTGACACATGGAGCAGACAACCACCAGTTTTTACAATTTTCAAACTGCGATAGCTAGTAAAAAAACTTGCACTAGAATCGGGAAAAAAACACCACTGACATTATAATATTTTTTCTAGTCTTACTTTTTATATCAATAGGCATTGTTCTATTTGAAAACGTAACTTTCTAAAATAAATACACATTCTAATAATTATTAAAATCTGTGTATACGTATAAACGAGGCCTTTGTTACACTTCACTTTTGTGAAAAGAGCCCATCCATAGCACCTTTCATTTCAGAAATATTTGGGGTGCAAGTTTTAGGTGATTGATCCTGTACATTTCAAATGAGGAACTGTATTAAGAGTGATAAAATACAATGGGAAACTCTGCTGACGTTGAACACCTTCAGGGTAGAGATTCAAACCTGCTAACGGTACAGCTTGGAAGTCCTATTTTGGAGTGTGAGGTAATGCGATCAGGTAATATGGTGTGTTGAAGAATCTTAGAAGTCCTTCGTGATATTTCTCCAGTGGTTCGCAAGTAAGAGGCGTGGAACAACGATTATGAAGCTCGCAGCTGAGTATGACTCTGCTTCGACTTCTTCTTCTTTTATTTTTAGATATTTCCTCAAGCCATCTATGCTGTGATTACAGAACTTCCTTCTACTTCTTCGAATGCCCTATTTTCTCTCCTTGATCTATAATAATAATAATAATAATAATAATAATAATAATAATAATAATAATAATAATAATAATAATAATAATAATAATAATAATAATAATAAATCATATTATAACTCCTTTGAACACATGCCTATTTCCTACATCATCTGCTTTGATCGCACATATTTCCAGATCTCGGCGAATCTCTCTTTCCTATGCAACTTTTGTTTCCTTCTGAAAGGTTAAGATCCTTTTTATTAACCTTCCTGGTCCCTTTCGTGTGTTGTGTCCGTAAGACACTATTCTCCTTCTTTTCTTCTCAATCGTCGAGATCCTTCCAAACTTTTCATATACTATACCTATTATTATTATTATTATTATTATTATTGCATTGGATGCAATATTTGATTAAATAATATAATCTTCTTGCCTTATAATTGTTACTTAAAGAGGCTATTAACGTTGGACTTCAATAAGTAAGAAACAAAGAAAATTATCTCATTAGTTTTGTCCTATTCCTGTCAAACCAGAGCAGATACATCACTGATTCCACTCCCAGCCATCACTGTTCATTGATGAAGAGAATTTTATGGACAGTAATATTTCGTTTTGGAGGAAAAGTAATCGTATTTGGAAGAGATTTCAGACGGATTTTTCCGATAATTCAAAACTGTATTAAGTTTTAGGGTACCGTATTTCTGTTGTTTAATACCATTCAGGCAAAACAAGATGAATTAGAGCTCTTTGATTTCTTACTTCAAACTGGTAATGGAGATTACTGTCACTTGAAGGATGAATCATCACAAACCTCTAGTGTTGTACATTTATCACCCTGAATAAAAGTGGAAGAAGGTATGTTTCAAAAATTGTTGAAAGAGAATTTAAATATTCAGATAATATACGTATTTTATAAAATTTGCCATTCTTGCCCCCAAAATAAAAATTGTGATGAAATCAGCGCTGAAGTTACAGAAATTATACCGGTACCTAGAACACGACTAAAGACAGTATAAACTTAAGGGTAAACATATTAATAGCGGAAGAATTAAAATAACGCATTTAGTTTCCAATATATTTTTGAGTCGTTTCAAAATAAGTGGCTTGCCACCATATGCCTTCACATTAAGACGCCCTATTAAAAATACAAACCTTCCGAAGGCATTAAAAGGGATATCGATTAGTTGTACGAAATATGCACGACTACTGTCATTACTGGGGAACTTCCTCTTCGTTCAGAAGAAGACAGTTTCCTATTCGTCATGCTTTTTGTGTGATAATTTACATCATGTTGGCACTTATAACCTAACTCGTATTTACTCATGGCCAATAATATTTTCCAATGACACTAGTACGTTCGTTCAATATACACAGTGCATATACAGTCCGGCTCCATGGCTAAATGGTTAACATGCTGACCCTTGATCACAGAGGTCCCGCGTTCAATTCTCGGCAGGGTCGGGAATTTTAACCTTAATTGGTTAATTTCGTTGGCACGGGGGCTTTATAAAATTTGCCATTCTTGCCCCCAAAATAAAAATTGTGATGAAATCAGCGCTGAAGTTACAGAAATTATACCGGTACCTAGAACACGACTAAAGACAGTATATAAACTTAAGGGTAAACATATTAATAGCGGAAGTCTTCATTATCATTTCATTCTCATCACAACGCGCAGGTCGCCTACGGGAGTCAAATCAAAAGACCTGGCGAGCTGAACTTGTCCTCGGACACTCCCGGCACTAAAAGCCACACGCCATTTCATTTCAGTGCATATACAGTAGGTCATACTGCTCTCAGTGTAGTATTTGAAGAAGTAATTTAAAAAAGAGCATTGAATGTAATGAATACGATACCCGTTACTTATCATTTAGAGACAACTACCTGTTAAGATCTATTTCTATCATTACAAATATGCCGTGTTTGATTCCCCGATTACCGATTCGGTTCGGCAGCCTCCATATTGAAGATTACTAATATTTAATTACGAAAGACAGTAGCACGGGTCAAAGATGGTTTTTTAAATATAACTTTCTTTTTTACCTCAGTCTGCTTTCGTGCTGCGGACGATATTCTCCAGATGACTAATGAAGCGACCTAAGGTACGTTGATGCTATTTGTGCTGTGATAGCGAGAAAATGTGCTGTCAAGAGAATTTTGCGACGAGGAGAGTCGCGCTCGCTGGAAGTAAGTAATCCAATTCCACGCGTCTTTCGTTCACCTGATTTAACATCGCGGACGTCGCCCAAATTAACTCACAAGTTAAAAGTCACGCTCTGAACTTCTACTAAGTGCTCCCACATGTCTCATTGCTGCTAGTGTGTTACGAGATGATATTGAATATGTAATCAAATAGCTGAAAGGGAAATACATGGAGAACGAACAATGTGTATATTGAATTCTGTTAATACGAACGTGTCATGATGATGATGTTGATATTACCAGAAGTTTTACATGCATCAGAAACAATGAGCTTGACAAATAAAACCTTGAGACGAGAACTAGAGAAACTAAAACGAAGGACAGGGAGAAAGATCTTAGGACCTATTAAAAAGGAAGAAACATGCAAGCTCAGAAAAAATGAAGAAATGCATAACAAGGTGGACAAAGTAACGGGCATCACCACAAAAAAGGAGGCTGACTTCCTTCGGTCATGTTTTCCGTTTGTCTGACAGCAGACTGACCAAAGAGATCCTAACACAAGTTTGGAATCTCAAAGGAAAACCCAGATGGCACTAAGGAGTGGTTGATGACTTGAGGCTGAGCGGAATAACGAAACAAGATGTACTAGATAGACGCAGCAGACCAGCATAATATGTCGGCAGCAGTCATTGCGTCCTGAGAGGCATAAGCAGTAAGCAAGTTAGTACCAATAATTTGATCGTCAATATCGGACAAATTGTCAATTTTAGGAAAAGTTCAAACATGATTCACCTTTGTCACGTAAACACACATGTTCAGCCTCCAACCTAGTAATACATCAGACTTTTTTTTTTTCCTATCTGCTTTACGTCTTACGGCGACAATGGGATAGGAAAGGAAAAGCCTAGTAAGCGGCCGTGGTCTTAATTAAGGTACAACCCCAACATTTGCCTGGTGTGAAAATGGGAAACCACGGAAAACCATCCTCAGTGCTGCCGACAGTGGGGTTCGAACCCACTATCTCCCGGATGCAAGCTCACAGCTGCGCGTTCCTAACCACTCGGCCAACTTGCTCGGTAGTATTTTATTTAAGCTGATAACTGCATGAAAAAAATATCTTTGTAATATTTATGTTTTCTGTCTACACCAAAAAGGCATAACTTATTTTCAAAGGTGCTTCTGCATTTCAGATGCCAGTTAGAACATTTGAAATGTACAAACGCCTTTGTAAAAAATACATACCTTTATGGTGTAGACAAAAAAACCATAAATATTACAATTTTACAATATTAAAAAACTACTTTCCATGCAGTTATCGGCTTTAGAAAAAACTCTCCTCAGTTGACAGGTATCTGAAATTATAAGATTTTGAAAACAATGAAACACATAAACATAGTTTCCTTTCATCGAGCACTTCTCGATTATACAACAAGCACGCATTCCTATTAATTTCTTGTAGTAGACGCTTGTATTGTTCCCACGTAGTATGTACAGTAACAGCTATTGTTACATGTTAGCGACTGAAGTGGATGGATTTCCTGTGCTGTCTCACTGAAATGTGGTCATACAATTCCCTGAATTACATGCATTCGTGTTTGACTACTATTCATGTCTGTCTGTTCATCTCCATTACCAATTATCTTGTACACACAAACCTATTCATGTTTAATAGTGGGAAATTTCGCATAGTAGTTTTAACAAACATTTATGGGAACAATTACAACAGTCGCTATTCTCCTATGGGAAGAAACTGCCCCACTAACAACCGCGGACTGTCATCAGTGTCATCAGTGTTGAATTGTCCAACTCTCTAGATTGAGGGGGAGGTGGTACACCATTTAATGTCAAGAAGCACTCTTTACCAGCTGTTTTATTGTTTTTGATTGATGAATATACTGACGTTTATTTATGTCTCTAACTGAAATATAATTTAAGTTATTGAATATAACACTTCAAAGGAAGCAAACTTAATTTTCAGTCAAGTAAACCATTTTTTCTGCTATGTATGAGATCACATGAAGTGCCATTCGTATATACAACAAACATTGCTTTTGAATCATACCAAATTTCGTCATTCTAATCTTTATAGTTTTGTAGAAAAAAATACTGTTAAATATGGCAAATTTAACATTGCCAAGAGAGTGTGTGTACAACCTCTCTGTTCGAGCTTTAATGAATTGCTCACATGCAGACCCAGGGATCTTGTATTAATTACTTGGATAACGGAGTAATAATAATAATAATAATAATAATAATAATAATAATAATAATAATAATAATAATAATAATAATAATATGCCCTTGTTTATTGGGGTTCATTTCGAGAACCACTGAACTGATTTTGAATGTGGTTTTCATCGTTGTACACAGAATTTAGTGAATAAGATTTAGGTATATGAAAAATAACCTACAACAAAAAGGGATCCAAGAAAAAGGAAAAACGGCTATCCGAGCGTGTTCTTGGCTTACGGTGCCTATACCGTCAACTGTCGAGTTTTTGCACAAGAATTGTTGAACATAAAAAAACGCTTTGAAGTCCGCAACGGTATTTACATATCTATAAAAGATAGCTTGGCTGAATGGTCAACGATGAAGCTTTCGGTGCAGACGGTCTTGGCTTCGATTCCTGACTGGTTGGGGATATTTATTGCGTCAGATTAATTCTTCTCGTTCGGGGACTGAGTGTTTGTGTTTATCCCAACACTCTCCTCTTCGTATTCAGACAACACACCACAGAAACATGCAATAGTGATTACATCCCTCCACATAGAGTTGGCGTTAGGAAGAGCATCCGGACCAAGAGGACCAAATCCACATGTGTGACACAGTTCACACCCGCGACCCCACAGGTGTGGGAAAATCGGTAGGGTAGAGGAATATATCTATATATTAAAAGAGTTCACTAAAAACAGCTTCATCAAATCCGTCCGTTCGTTCTACTGGACTGATTTTCTTCATTTATCTTTTAATCTCTCCGGAATTACCTGACGGTGAATCGTGAGATATTAATACGTCTCTTAAGCTCAGACAACTTCGAGTAATCATAAAATCAAATCATTAAATAATCACTCCAATAACTGCAGGCAAAGGCTTACCCCAACCCGCAATACATTCGGCACTTAACAGGTTGCTAAGCGACTAACGCTTTCATGAATATTCTGATATATGTCATTTTCATCCTTAGTAATGTCATTGCATGCAGCCATGTCTGGTTAGGCCTACTACCTGTGAAACCAGAGAATATACACTTCCTCTGATGATGGAAGGAAGAATACTATTCTCTGCTAGATACTCTTTGATTCTCTGATTAATCAATCAATCAATCAATCAATCAATCAATCAATCAATCAATCAATCAATCAATCAATCAATCTGTACCGGGTGGTACACCCCCACCCCGCTAATTCAAACTTTGCGCCAGTTGAAACTCCTCTACTGGAGGAAGTCTGAACTTTATCTACTGTGTTAATTTTCAAGTTTCTCAGAAGATGTCACTACTTGGAAATTTTGAAGTTTCTGAACTGGGTCGTTTTCGATGTATTTTTGTTTTGCCTGTAGTAAGAAGTGTGGACATTCTCTTCCAGATGGCACTACTGAAGAACTACAATTGTGCACCCTAGTGCGAAGTGAAAGAACTATGTTTTTGGAGAAATTTTGAATTCATAAGTTTGTTCTTTGTTAAATTTCTTTCAGTTATTGTTTAAGTTGGCAATATTAACCCTTTCTTTCTGCCAGTTTTGAAACTGGCCAATCATAATTTTCTGTAATTAATTTTCCACCAATAAGGTGTTTCTTCCTCATCTAGTGTAGGGGTTTTCGTCGTTAACCAATAAAATTTTTGTGGGAGGTTGTTCTCATTCCTGAAACGCCTCGAACTTTCCACGAGGGTATATAAACTGCTGATTTTCGGGTCTCCGGGCCACTTCAGTAACATCTATCAGTGCGTGAAGTACGTAGCAGGGGGCGGAAAGCGCCTCTTTCTTCGGGCAGCAGTTCAGCCACCAGGTAATGGCTGTTTAATAACTTCTTTTCTTGTCAGCTCAGCAGTTTAACTCTCGGGGCAGGTCCGAAGCCTTTCCACCATGTAACTTTTCCCCTAAAATTTAAAGACACTTAGGGCCATTTTCTCCAAATCGAGCTAAACCTGGTATAAATTAAACCTGTTGAACTTTAGTACCTAGTTTAAACTTGCGTCCATTTTCTCCACCAATTTCTGACACTCGTTTAGTTTAAACGGGCGAGCTGTCGTTGGCGCTAACGTTGGCTGCACTGAAGGAATAGTCGAAGGCATTGTCGACTGGAATTGGCCAATCAGAGCCAAGTAATTCAATGACCGACATTTTTGTAATATCAGCTGTTTGTGGCGAATTAATGCTGTCGTACGTAGTGAATAAAGAACAAATTCGGAGGGATATTAGCTTTACTGATAAATAAATTGTTTACATTTGTGCGAAGTGTTGTGCCATATAATTTTACCTATTGCCGTCTACAATTTCTTGGGACGCACGTTTATACCGGTATCTTATTTTTCTCTGTCATGCTTTACCATAAACAAGTACCGTGGGCCTAATACGTGTCTTTTGATGTCTGTATTGTCTTACGGAATACACGGGAACATTGAAATATTAAAGTCCTGGTATTTCAGCAATTTGCCTACGGTATTCCTTTCTTCAGAAAATCAACATTTATGTGAATTTCAAGTAAACAAATTCCAAGCATGCTCGGGATCTATCTCCTATTAAAATCCATTGCCCTCGGCCGGGATCAATCCCACAAACCTTGGTCCAGCAGACAGACCACTGAGGATGTATTATTTGGAGATGTATTACTTGATTCCATATTCGTTTATAACATAACCAAGTTTGCGATATGTCGTACTGTATGCATAATACTCTTCTCCCTATAGCATTAATATTTCTATTGCTGGTATGCTGGCAATAGTTACGATGAAACATTCTTAACTATAATTTATTCTATTACAAGTTTACTAGCAAGCATGAAACACTTCGTTTTTCTGATCCTATAAGTATATAATCTACCGGTAGCGATTAGAAATTGTATACCACCGCCTCTCCTACCGTGCCGGTCAACATTCTGATGGTAAAAATATTTTCGACAAACAGGATTCGAACCGTCCAGTCACGGATTCGGATGATGCTGACCTAACGATTTAGCGACCACAGCTACCAGGCACCTCATGAAGAGCGGACGTATTACACGACTTATGTACGAATATTTTTATGCTTCACATTACAGTATTCATACCACCAACAGTATTTTATAGTATATAATATTATAAGGAGACTGCAATTTAAGGTCTGTGGTCCCTGTTGTTAATAAGAAAAGTGCCTGCTGCATCATATCTTAAAGCAACCAGAATCATTGCTTCTAGCGAAATAGCATTATTTCGTGCAGTTGACGTTTTAAATGAATCCTTCTTCGATACTAGACAATCCTTGCTTTTCGCTTATGAATTATAAATCCATAAAAAAAACTCCGTTACATCCGATTTTCCAAGATTGTAAACTTTTGTTGGAATGTGGCTTCTTAACCTCACTTCATCATCATCATCATCTGTTTACCCTCCAGGTTCGGTTTTTCCCTCGGACTTAGCGAGGGATCCCACCTCTACCGCCTCAGGGGCAGTGTCCTGGAGCTTCAGACTCTTGGTCGGGGGATACAACTGGGGAGTATGACCAGTACCTCGCCCAGGCGGCCTCACCTGCTATGCTGAACAGGGGCCTTGTGGAGGGATGGGAAGATTGGAAGGGATAGGCAAGGAAGAGGGAAGGAAGCGGCCGTGGCCTTAAGTTAGGTACCATCCCGGCATTCGCCTGGAGGAGAAGTGGGAAACCACGGAAAACCACTTCCAGGATGGCTGAGGTGGGAATCGAACCCACCTCTACTCAGTTGACCTCCCGAGGCTGAGTGGACCCCGTTCCAGCCCTCGTACCACTTTTCAAATTTCGTGGCAGAGCCGGGAATCGAACCCGGACCTCCGGGGGTGGCAGCTAATCACGCTAACCACTACACCACAGAGGCGGACCTTAACCTCACTTGCAAATCAAAATTATTTCCTATTTAACCAAAGACGTCAATAAATTCTCCCATTTTTCTAATGCTAATAATAGGTTATAATTTTAGTATGTTTTCTAGTAAAGTGCTGCAGTACCGGTAGTCAAAACTAACCCTTCTACTAGGAAAATCTCAGATACGTTAATAAAATGTCAAGAAGGTTGAATATAAATAGCAGTTTAAACCAACAACATAGAAGGTTTAACTTTGAACCAAGTTTAAACTTGATACAAAGTTTAAACCAATATGGAGAAAATGAAAGTTAGTTTAAACTCAGACTTAAACCAGATTAAAATAAACCTAGTTTAAACTCATTTGGGGAAAACGGCCCTTAGTATCAATTCTATCTTTTAAACTACATATTGGGATAGAGAGTGCTTAACCCTCTCGAGCTCCCAACTCATATTGCATTGAGATGAACTTATTTTCACAACCGTTTCTTCCTTAACGTAATGTAAATTGTTTCCTTCTAAAAGTCACCTCTTTAGTATGGGATTAGCCCTTGCAGTAACGGCCTAGTGCCAAGTAGGTTTTATATAAAGTGTATTAGGAGTGCAAGAACGCCTCCTCTCAAGTTGGTATTTTAGAGGCCAGGTAATTTACCTATTTCTTTACTTAATAGGCCTCAGTAGGTTGGGTATTTTTACCCCTGTTTTCATGTCCTTGGAGGACAACTTGAATGTGGAGTTTGGTGTGGCCTTTGATAGGCTTAAATTTTGAGAGCGAGTTGCTCTTTCTTGAAAATTGAGTTGTTGTATGCCTCGAGGAGGCTTTACCGTGTAAAGAGGAGCAAGTGCTCCTAGGCATGATTGGGGTCTTCTGCCCCTTTGTTGAATTCTGTATATCGTAAGGTTGGGCTTATAGCTCAAGAATTGTGTCTCTGGCTCTCGGAGCCCAAATCCTGTAATCACTGTAATTGTACATTTTCGAATTATGTTTCGGCTACTGAGTACCTGTTCTATTTGTTATTTCTTAATCTTGAAAAGAAAATATAACCTTGTTAAATTTTATCTTAACTTTAATTTCGTATTTTGAGACCTGTTCACCCCCGCACCTTCTTTCCTCTGCTAATCCACCAAACCACGGTAACACAATCAATCAATCCCGATCTGCATTTATGGTAGTGGCCCAGGTGGCAGATTCCTTGTCTGTTGTTTTCCTAGCCTTTTCTTAAATGATTGCAAAGAAATTGGATATTTATTGAACATCTCCCTTGGTAAGTTATTCCAATCCCTAACTCCCCTTCCTATAAACGAACATTTGCCCCAATTTGTCCTTCCCCAGCTTCTGAATATGCTCAACAGATGGGAGAACGTTCCTAATAATCTACTTGCTGTTAAAAGAAAACGGTCTACATACGCACAGGCGGGAAAGTATTAAGTCGACTAGGCTTCTATATGACCATTAATAAAGCGCAGAGAAGAGAGCTTGAAAAAGTGGGTGTCTACTTACCTGAACCAGTATTCAGCCACGGCCAATTGTATGAAGCATTATCTCGGGCAAGATAGATTTTTTTTTTTTTTTTTGCTAGTTGTTTACGTCGCACCGACACAGATAGGTCTTATGGCGACGATGGGACAGGGAAGGGCTAGGAGTGGGAAGGAAGCGGCCGTGGCCTTAATTAAGGTACAGTCCCAGCATTTGCCTGGTGTGAAAATGGGGAAAACACGGAAAACCATCTTCAGGGCTGCCGACAGTGGGGTTCGAACCTACTATCTCCCGAATACTAGATACTGGCCGCACTTACGCGACTGCAGCTATCGAGCTCGGTGAAAGATAGTTTGAAAATGTTAAGATCCAGATACGGCCGAAAGATCGAAGTACAGAGAATATTGTATGAAAAGAAATGTTATAAGCTACAGTACCGGTATTAAATGTCAATAAAGCTATTGAAAATGGCAGGCAAAGCAATATGACTGCGACAGGCGTATCAAGACGAGTTATCTGACCTATTTATAAGGACTGTTGCGGGTCTTCTAGTAAAAATAATCAAAGTTAGCCTTCAATAAACTCTTTTACGTTTTAGAATGCAGTAAAAAGCAATTTTAAAATTTGAAACCGTATTTTGAGATTAGTCACATACCGAGCAGAGCGGCGTGTTAACGCGCTACAGTTATGGAGCCAAGATCTGCATTCGGGAGACGAATGTATTCGAAACCCAGCGTTGGCTGTCCTGAGAATGGTTTTCTGTGGTTTCCCATTTTCACTTCCAGGAAAATGGCGGGAGGGTTCCTATTTATAGGCAACAGTCAATTCTTTTCCACCTCCCTACCCAATTTATTCACCATCACTCATTTCATCTGCAGTAGCTCCTCAACTGAGGGTAGGGTCAGGAAGGGCATCCAGCCGTAGAAACATGACATGTAAATTCATGTTATCCTCCTACTCCTATCAGCAAACAGGACTAAGGGGTAGACGTAACCATATTCACCTCAATAGTCTTATTAAGAAGAAAAACATTTCCAATTTATAATTTTCATGAATGATTTAAGAGTTATTGTCGTTTTATTGAAAGCACAGTAATGGGTTGGGGCGGTATAATACATCCACGGTTTCCCCTGCCTGTCATAAAAGGGGCCCCAGGGCCTTCTTAACTGGGAGAATGGGTTGACGACCACGGGTCCCTTAGTTGAGTCCTGGCATTGCTTCTACTTACTTGTGCCAGGTTCCTCACTTTCTTATATTCTAATAATAATAATAATAATAATAATAATAATAATAATAATAATAATAATAATAATAATGTTATTGACTTTACGTCCCACTAACTACTTTTACGGTTTTTGGAGACACCGATGTGCCGGAATTTAGTCCCGCAGGAGTTCTTTTATGTGCCAGTAAATCTACCGACACGAGGCTGACGTATTTGAGCACTTTCAAATACCACCGAGATGAGCCAGGATCGAACCTGCCAAGTTGGGGTCAGAAGGCCAGCGCCTCAACCGCCTGAGCCACTCAGCCCGGCCTTCTTCTATTCTTTCCGACCTTCTTTGGTCAAGTCCTATTCCTTTCCGGCCCCGACGGTATTAGAGCATTCTATGCCTAACGAGTCTTTCGTTTCATGACCTTCGTAGCCCTTGTCTTTCTTTGGCTAATACCTTCATTTTTCGAATTGTTGGACACCTTCTATTTTCCCCTCTGATTAGTGTTAATAGAGGATAGCTGCTCAGTTGTATTTCCTCTTAAAACAATAATCACCACCACCGTCACTCTCTGGTGATATATAGCATTTAGCGTGCACCATGTCTTCTGACACAGACTGGACTTGGGTGACTAATCTTTCACTTTTACAATATGAAAGTTACTAGGGGATGAGCCATTCTAGTACCACTACTCCATATGAACAGCGTGAAAATTTAACTTGTAGAGAAGAACACTGTGCATGAACTAAGAAATAGTGACATGGTGAGGGTAAGAGGAGTAGAAAGAAGAGAAATGGATATAAAGAAATGGGCGCAAGAAACAGGTCAGAAAAGAAGATCAAAAGGAAGCTTCTATAAAATAGGGGAGGATAACCCGACAAGCCACTTAAAGTGGAGAAATTAATTGAGAAACTCAGACCGACAGGGGAAAAGTAAAATCACGAACCAGTGACTGGGATAATAATAATAATAATAATAATAATAATAATAATAATAATAATAATAATAATAATAATAATTGTTCGCCTCTGTGGTGTAGTGGTTAGCGTGGTTACCTGCCACCCCCGGAGGCCCGGGTTCGATTCCCGGCCCTGCCACGAAATTTGAAAAGTGGTACGAGGGCTTGAACGGGGTCCACTCAGCCTCGGGAGATCAACTGAGTAGAGGTGGGTTCGATTCCCACCGCAGCCATCCTGGAGGTGGTTTTCCGTGTTTTCCCTCTTCTCCTCCAGGCAAATGCCGGGATGTTACCTAACTTAAGGCCACGGCCGCTTCCTTCCCTCTTCCTTGCCTATCCTTTCCCATCCCCCCACAAGGTCCCTGTTCGGCATAGCAAGTGAGGCCATCTGGACGAGGTACTGGTCCTCCTCCCCAGTTGTATCCCCCGACCAAGAGTCTGAACCTCCAGGACACTGCCCTTGAGGCGGTAGAGGTAGGATCCCTTGCTGAGTCAGAGGAAAAAATCAACCCTGGAGGGTAAGCAGATTAAGTAATAATAATAATAATAATAATAATAATAATAATAATAATAATAATAATAATAATAATAATAATAATAAATATCGGAGTATGTAGTTCCGACAAAAATGCCGTATTTGCCTTACCTCTATTCGTCATCCTCATCAGTCTGCTAGGTGTATTACAAATCTATCTTCTGTCCTAATGGTGCTTCAAACACATGCTGACCACCTCTCAAGATCGATCGTTCCAGCTCCTTTAGGCAGAAGTTGACACAGACTAGCACTCAAATTTGGCGTAGCATTATTTTTCCTAATATACGCCTTCAGCTGAGACCAGATCATTTCTATGGGGTTTAAAATACAGTGATATGGAGGGAGTCGTAAAACTTCGTGTCCACACGAGGCTGCGATCTCCTCTACAGCGTACCTTTTACTGATATTTGCTGATTTGATTTCCTGCAACATAACTGCCTTGATGGGTATAGGTTTTGGCACGGGAATGTTATTGTACTCCATAAACTCAATAATGTCCTTAATATTAGTGTTTATGGAAGGAAACCTAATCAGCTGACGCGAATGATAGCTTGCGTTGTCCATTACGATTACACATTTTCGGTCACGTGGTAGGTTCTCTAGAAGATGAGACCTAAAACAGTTTTCGAAAACTTGAGCTGTCATTTCGTCATGGCTATCAGCTTTGCAGTCTTCAATGTTTTTTAGCCGATAAATAAAGGCAATTTTCAACCCAGCCCTCACTGCCTCCAGCATACAATACCATAATACGCTTGCCTCGCGATGTTGGTGCTTTCAGTATGCAATTACAAGTCCCATCATCCCACCCTTTCTTCACAATGTCATGAGTATCGTACAAAGTTTCATCTAGATAGACAACTCTGCACCCCTCGGAACACAACTTCCAGAGACGGTCTATGGATTTATATCGCCAAGCTACTATTCTAGCATATTCCATTACAATCTGTTTTCTCCTCGGAATACGGAAACAAAACCCAAGTTTTATCAACAGCTGTCGTACAGTAGTTTATTCATAAGGAAAGCCACACACATTTTTCAAATGTTTTAACAGTTCCTGTACGGTTGGTGACTTACCTTTGGTAAAGAATGTATATACCTCGCGTCTCACCAAATCACAGCAAAAATCATCAGTTTTATGCAATATAACCCTATTATTACCACACTTCTTCGGATTTGTAGGTCTCTTCTTTACTATTTTACTTATAGTTTTCCTGTTAAGTTTCAACATTTTAGCTATCTCAGAAATATAACCCTTGTGAACGTTGTTCTTCATAACGTACTCGTATGCGTTACATACCAGCCGTTGACTTTGCTTACTTAAAGTTTTAGTCGCCTTTCTTTTCTCCGCGGAACGACTGCTACCCGGCTGAGTACCACTCGCGGACACGGAACCACTGCTGCTCGGCTGAATACCGATCGCGGGCACGGAACCACTGCTACCCGGCTGAATACCGATCGCGGGCACGGAACCACAGCTACCCGGCTGAGTATCACTCGCGGACACGGAACCGCTGCTGCTCGGCTGAGTATCACTCGCGGACACGGAACCGCTGCTGCTCGGCTGAGTATCACTCGCGGACACGGAACCAGTACTACTCGGTCGAATATCACTGTGACTGGTGCTCGGTTGAGGATCGTTTGCGTGCACTGGTAGATTTATTTCAGGATTTTCTGATGCGATAATTTCCAGGTGTGATTCCCGCGGCCTCCACATTACTGCATGAAGCGAAGTGAAAAGCAACACACTTCACGAATATTAATTAACTAAACAAAGAAATAATCCAAAACTTTCAAACAGCGAACAAAGCAAGTGTGAATTGTCTGAGATGAAAAAGGAGACTGGCGTCTATTTAACAAGAGGTGCATTGGCAACAGAGCTGTGACGATTTTTGAAGGGGAATGCGAACTTCCATTTTAAAGCCCACTGTCGTCATAAATCACCCCCTGCTAGGCAAGTGAGTGGCCAGGAGATCAAACGTTTGCCGAACTGTTTGAATGCCGCTGGGTACGCGTTGCCCGTCTCAGTTATACCGTAATTGAGGCCGTGGCCGCTTCCTTCCCACTCCTAGGTTTTTCCTATCCCATCCTCGCCATAAGACCTATCTGTGTCGGTGCGACATAAAACAACTTATATAAAAAACTTTAGAAGCCATTTCTCAAAAAGTTAAAATTTTAGATTCAAGGAAAATTTTCTGAGAGAGAACCAGGGAGATCATTTTTTCTTTTTTTTTTTTACTGAACGCCTTATCTGGTGAAAATGTAATTTTCACACAGCTGTTTTGTAATATGTTGAGTAACTGAGGTGAAATGTACGATTAAAATCACATTTGAAATGGAAACGAATCTCCTCAATAAAACAAATGAGAAAAATACGCAAAAATATCACAAAAATAAAACCAATGCACACGTTATAAAAATTTCAAATTAGTACTTGTAATAGTTTTCGCATTTGTCCCTCAAAATTTATGTATATAGTAAACAACGGATCCTCCGGTTCTTCTTAAGATCAATAGGCTAGGAAATGAAAAATAAAATGCAGGGTTTCCGGCTCGAGTCCAGAACAATTAAAAACGCTACAACACAAAACTGGTGACATCTCGTTGGAGATGAATAATTTACCAATACAGTTTCAATCAGGAAGAAAACACCTGGTTCGTGACTTTGTGATAAATGAATAACGGTGTAGGTATTTTCCACGTATATGATTTACTGCTATCAGCACTGCAGGGCAGAACAGATATGGGCTTGGTGGGCCAGTGGAACTCTGGTGTATCGCTCTGCTTCGAATCATCCATCATTCTCCAATCCCATTGTAGTCGACCCCATTCCAACCCACCGCTATGTCAATGTCCAGCCATTTTCCTCGCAGCAAGATTGAACACCCCTTTCCAGTCAAGTGCCTTATTTTCTAGCGAATGAATCTCCGGTCTGGACACGAGTGGATAATAAATTTTAAGGGAATTTGGAAGTTGAGTTCGTTTAATTATATATCATGGGAATGAAAAGTGAGCTTCCAGTTCTGCGCAACTTGGGATGGTAATTCACGACACATACTGTTTTATGGCATCCCATAACACATCTCTCAAAAGTAATGATTGGGATTCAAACGGCGTCTGGCTTGTGAGAAGCTTGTGATAATGCAACTGATCTATCAAGTCTCACTATCTTATAACAAATAATGTTTCAGGATAAAGGGAAGAGAAAATGTTAAATCAATGTGCATATTCACTGGATTTCCAGTATGATGGCCAAGGATCGAACTCCACTGACATTAGAAATGATTTTTTTGTTACTGGCTTTACATCGCACTGACACAGATAGGTCTTATGGCGACGATGAGATAGGAAAGGCCTAGGAGTTGGAAGGAAACGGCCGTGGCCTTAATTAAGATACAGCCCCAGCATTTGCCTGGTGTGAAAATGGGAAACCACGGAAAACCATCTTTAGGGCTGCCGACAATGGGATTCGAACCCACTATTTCCCGGATGCAAGCTCACAGCTGCGTGTCCCTAACCGCAAGGCCAACTCGCCCGGTTAGAACTGAATTTGAATATTAAAAACGATCGATTCAGTTCCTTGTAAGCAATTTCTTTTCCTTTTTCTACGGCGACGAAGGTGGAATTGGAAGGAAGAGGCATTTCCCTGTTGGTATGAAATTTAGAAACCACACAAAACCATTTTCAAGGCTGCCGACGACGGCGTTATAACCACCCATCTCCTGATTGTAAGGTCACAGCAACATGACCCGAATCGCGAAGCAAATTCGCTCGATTTAAAGACAACAACTCAAGGGAGTTAAAAAGTCTCAGCGATATATGCGTTCTACCCAAACACTAAAAGCGTCTTAAAATTTTTCTTTCCATGCACTCACTGAGAAGAACGTAAGTCTACGTTCAAATGTTTCTTTCAACAAAGTGATTGTATTATCTTCGCCATGTTGACACGCGTTGCTCTTCACATCTGTCAGTGAAGTTAATGAATATTTCCCATTATGGCGTATTTAGCGATATACCATCATCTATTACCACAAGATAGAACTCTTGTCGCCAAGTTTTAGGAGTGATGTCTAAATTGTTTTTATCGTGGATGTTTTGTTGTAGGTATTTCCGTGGTATATAATCTGGGCAAGATGGAATTCCAAATTCTTCGTTCTTTCCAACAATAAATGTACTTCATTCACTGAAATGAGGTTATCGCTTTGGTGCATTAACAACATTAAGATCACCTACTGCAGTATTGACCTTGTGTAAATCGTATTTATAAGATACATTAATATAATTTCAAATGTTGGCTGTCAAACACAAGCTTACATACTAGTAACATTATAAATCTGAGTATCTTAAATGTTTTTTTCTTGGGGCCGATGACCTCGATGTTAGGCCCCTTTAAACAACAAACACAAATCAATCAAATGTTTTCCACAGTCCCGTTGCAGATTTTCAAAAGGGGGTTCACAACACATACTTCATTTCCGTAGAAACAGAATAATGAAGTCCCGTAACAATATTTGCTGAACCGAAAGAGCTGAAAATGAACGCAGACGAAGAGTTATAAAACAAAAATTTATGAAATATTAAGCTAAAACAAAGAAAATACTTTCAGCTAGCATTTTGTTATTGCGCGTTCTATTCCCGGGCTCCCTCCCCCCCCCCCCCCCCACATCCTTTTGGAAGAAAAACATCACAGAAATTGCAGCTCAAATAGTATGAAGTATGGTGATATTAAGAAACTACATACTTTCTCTTCCATAATGCAAGCGCTAATTCTGCCATCTCTCCTATACAGCTAAACTACAAGCCGTTAAATAAGGGACTGCATCCGGAGTGATATATAGCTTCTGGCGCTTTTAGCGAGTACGCGTTAAGAACGATATATTGCTCGTCGGTACCGTATTGGTTAAATACATTGAACAGGATGATATTTACAGAAACAATTACTGTATTATACTTCCCCTGACATACAGTAGTGGGTCAAGTGGAATGCAGTGTCTGACGTTACAAGGATCAGCTAGCTTCTACATCATACGAGAACTGTCTGTTGTTACTTTTAAACAAATAACTAACTTCTTCACTCAATTGCAGACACGACATGCTACTTATACTAGGAACCAGATATGGTTAATAGTACTCACAATAGAAAGATGCCCTTGGTGGCCGGCACGAACTCATCTGGTCCAGAGTCATCTCCGAACTCGAAACTAACACTGAAGTACTCCGAGCTGGACACCTGGAACAAATAATAATAATAATAATAATAATAATAATAATAATAATAATAATAATAATAATAATAATAATAATAATAATAATAATAATAATAATCTCTTACAAACACTTTTTCTCAAGTCAAATTTATGGGCGAACTCTCAAATCCATTTGAGATAAAAACGGGTTTGAGGCAAGGAGACAGCTTTTCTCCACTACTCTTTAATTGCATTTTAGAAAAAGTTATAGGGAATGGAGGCTGAGAATGACTGAAAATGGAATGAAGAATGGGGTAAAGATAGGTTGTGGAAAAAATGCGATGATGATGGATTGCCTTGCCTTCGCAGACGATGTCGTTCTTATTACAGACAACCGTCAAACAGCCAAGAAACAAGTCGAAGAACTACAAAATGTTGCAGTCAAAACAGGGTTAAGAATCTCTTTCGAGAAAACAGCATTCATGGATTCTATAAAAAAAGGCGACACGGACAGACTTGTTACATTGTATGGGGATATCCAGCGTGTGCAAAAATTTAAATACCTGGGAGAAATACTCACCCCCAATGGAGATGAAAAGGAGGGATTAAAGGAGAGGGTGAGAAGGATGGAGCTGGCATTCAGACTATGTCATGACACCTATAAGTCCAAGTCTCTCTCAATTCAGGCCAAGTTAAAACATTACTGCACAGTGGTTAGAACAGAGTGCCTTTATGGAGCAGAAACCTTGACGAGGATGGCTGACCCAGTCCTTGAAAAAAGAGAAAGAAGATTCTTGCGAAAAATCTTAGGCCCTAGAAAGTCGACGAGTGACCCAAACACATTCCGGTTAAGATCGACAGTAGAAAGAATCACGACTGTGATGAGAAAAAGGAGACTGACGTTTTATGGACATATCAAAAGAATGAACCCTGAGAGATTGACCAACAGGATACTTCTTCTGCAGGAAAGGTGGAAAAAACAACCGGGATGGCTTACACACGTGCACAATGACTTGGCAGAAATAGGTATCAAGGAGGAGGATATAAAAGAAAGGACATCATTTAGGAAGAAGGTTGCGGGATTGAGGGATGCGTCTGAAGAGCAACATGCGAAGCCACGGAACATCTCGGTGGAAGAACGAGCAAGAAGAAGTCAAAGACTCAAGAATCTTTGGCGAGAGTGTAAAGAGAAGGGTATCAGTCTGCGTGACAGAAGGAAGATTGTGTAAACGTGGCCCACAGGTGGCCGTATCGATTAATAATAATAATAATAATAATAATAATAATAATAATAATAATAATAATAATAATAATAAAATTCGAATACCTGGGAAAAATAATTCAAGAAAACGGTTTAGAAAAATCTGCTGTACAGGAAATGTTACACAAGATGGAAAGAGTGTATGGCATCGCTAAGAATTTTTACAAGGAATGCTTGTCTAAAAATATTAAAATAAGGCGCTACAATACTGTGGTGAAACCTGAATGTCTTTACACAAGTGAATTTTAGTTTCGAACTATAGTTTAGACTAGCTGTAGTACCCGGCGTTGCCCGGATAGTTTCTGAATATTTACCTTTAAGATTTGCATTACCAGTTAGTTATGTGTGATGTGAATTTTTATAGAATTCCTTTTTGACTTGCAGATTGATATATTAAGATCTATTATGTAGTTTTAAAATTATTTAGATGTGTTCAAGTTTTAGATTATTTAATTTTCGAGTAAAACTTCGTCCTTATGGAAGCTCGAATCGACTGGGAAGTATTTGATCCTGTCAAAAATTAATAAGTGAAAACTATATGTATTTAGCCGTCGCACTATAGATACGATGTACAGGATTTCAACTGTCAATGAGACTGTCCCCCTCCCGCCCTCCACCACTAAGAGATATAAAATCTGGATTGTCACCATTCATCTCAGTGACCCAGAAAACTGTAGATTCGACACTGTTTTCGATTACTTTTATATCTCACTCCCCCTCACTCACACCCCAAAGGGGGCTGAACATGAATTAAAAAAGAATTCGATGTGTCACTAATTATTTCAGCTACCACGAAAACTATGGATTCGATAACATTCTATATTATTTTTATACCACCCCCTCGCCCCCTGCCCATAAGGGTGCTAGGGGTGTCTTACCCTCACGCGGTTTGTCTCCTGATACTAATTGATAAGTGTACCAAGTTTGGTGAAATTGCTCCAGTGGTTTAGGAGAAGATGTGTCATTTACACACCCACGCACACACATACATCAATTTATATATAGTAAGAAGAAGAAGATAATATTTTTATATGTAGTTTTTCGATTAATTTTATATCTCACCCCCTTCGTTCCCCACTTGGACTTGCAAAAAATCCGGAGTAATACTATTCATCTCAGAGACCCTGAAATCTATGGATTCGAAACTGTTTTTAATTATTTCTATATCTCACCCTCCCCTTTGCTCCCCACCTAAAAGGAGGCTGGACCTTAAACAATTCTAGAGTATTACTTTTCAACTCAATGACCCCGAAAACTATGAATTCGACACTATTCTCGATTATTATTGTAACTACTCCCCCCCCCCCTGACCCTCTCCCTTAAGGGCGCTAGGGATGGCTTACCCCCCACAGTGATCGTCTCCCGATAGTAAGTAATACGTGTACCAAGTTTGGTTGAAATTGCTCCAGTGGTTTAGAAGGAGATGTGTCATTTACACACACACTTCCATTTCTATATATAGTAAGATTTTTATACTCGTACTTCATCCCCTTTTCATCCCCGCCCAAAGGAGTCCTATGAGTGCCTTACACAACAGTATATTTCTTCCAGATATTAAGTCTTATTTGTACCAATTTTGGTTGGCAGCTATGCCCAAACGTACATACATAATCTCACTGCTCTAGAATCCTGGAGCTGATGTTGCCATGGTTACGACAGTTCATTTCTTTATCAGATTCCTAGAGCAGGGGTAGTGTGGTGCCAATATCTCCGTAACGGTTGGTTTTAGGGCCTTAAAACATGGTTTTCGGGCCCGTAGGGCTTACCGAGTTTTGTTCATTGCGTCAAGAGGATTAAATTGAGCTTTGTCTCGTCCTTATACGACAAATTCGATATTTTGCCTATAATAGTATAAGAGAAAACGGTTTTCCTATAAAACCCCCGTCTTTTCAAAGATTTTAAAATGATATGCATATCGAAACCTTCCCTGGGATGAGTATACTCTAAATATGAAGTTCGGTTGAGATCTATCCAGCCGTTTCGACGTGATGGTGGAACAAACAAACAAACAAACAGACAAACAGACACGAACAGCTTTATTTATAAGAATAAATTAGAAGAACTAGAAAAAAGAATGATAAAAATCTTAGGTCCAATGAAAACAACAGAACGATGAACATTAAGAAGTAATACGGAAATATACCAGACAAAGAAAATATAACAGAAACAATAAGTAAAAAGTGATTGCTATTTTTTGAAAATATATGTGTAATGGATAACAGATCGACAAAACAGATTATTCAAATACCTTTCAGAGAAAAAGTCAATAATGATTCGGATATGAGAGGTCAATAGAGATTTAGAAATACATAAAACAAGAGAAGAGGAAACTACAGAAAGAGAGATTGAAAAAGAAAGTTTTAAGAAAGGAAAGAATCCAAGGAAGAATTAAAAGGAAACCTGGTCCAAAATGGTCTGAGGAGAGAAGAATAAAGCATAGTGCAATGAAAAAGGAATACTGGAAAGAACCGAAGAGGAAACAACAAGAATGGCTGAATTGAAATTAACGTGTGGTCCCCAGCAGGCCCCATCGTTAATAATAATAATAATAATAATAATAATAATAATAATGCGAGTAATATAGATTTTATTTCCCAATAACTATTGGTTGTGGGTTTCAGAGACGTCGAGATGACGGACTTTTTTCCGCACGAGTTCTACGTGCCGATAAATTTGCCAACACGAGGTTGGCGTATTAGAACACCTTCAAATACCACTGGACTGAGCCGGGATCGAACCCACGAACATGGGCTCAGAAAGCCAGCGCTCTATCGTCTGAGACACTCATCCTAGCCTGAAACGATGTTGGATACAATAAAGAAGAGAAAAGTTAGGCTCTTTGGTCACATCATGAAAACGGACAACAGACTCATAAAACTGTTCTTCAGCCAGATTTACAAGGGAAATACGTTAATACAACCCTATGTATTCACTATTGCGTGTTTCTGTCATGGTTAGCAGTGCATGAAGACAGGTGTTTTAAGACGAATAAAAATACCCAGTTCCCGAACCAGATGAGTACGCAGTTAAAATCCTCGACCCGGCCGGGGATCGAATACAGGGCCCTTTGGACTAAAAACCACTAAGCTGACAATTCACCCAAGGAGTCGGACCTTACAACTTACTAATGATATCAAGTCACTCAGAACACCGTCATATTTTTCGAAGTATGTTTAACATTTTCACTGATCTGAAGCAGTTACCATATAAGAAACTCAACGTTTTTAGTTTTCGTTTTTTACAGTAACTGTAACGTGACGATTCAACCCCTCGAGCACGTCGTGGGGGACAGCCAGTGGTATGAAGAAGTGGTTAGCCTGTAATGGCGAAGTACAGCGGGGATCTTGTATTCTCCAGAACCGCTACAGTAGCCGTGAAGGCCTGACAGGAACCCTGAAAAGTAACGGCAATTAAGGCGGAGAAGGAGTCCTTTAGTATGGCGAAATGGGTGGAGGAGGCAGCCCTCCCTCTTGGGGTTAAATGAAGAGGGAAACCACTGCCTTGTGGCGAAGAGGAATATTCAAAGGCTCAGGAAGACAACCCCAACAGAAAACAGCAGGTTTGGAGGCTTTAGGTGGCAGCCCCACCACCAGGCTCCGGTGCTGTGGGCTAATAATTCTCACAACCTTAAATCAATCTCCAAAAGAAACATCAACGAAGAGAAACCGGACTGATTCAAAAATGACGACTCTTGGCCTGAAAAGGTTAACGAAAAGTAGTTATGGAATGTGAGAACTCTGCGGGAAAGTGGAAGACTACGACAGACAGTGGCATGTATGAAGAGTTAAATGGAACGGGCATACACTGAGGAAGGGAATTGAAACCATTGCGAGACAGAGGGGCACTGCATTGGAACACACAGAGTAAAAAGGAGGAAAGGGAGTCCCAGACAAACGCGGCGAAGAATTGTACACACGGAAGTAATGGAAGAAAGCAAGACCTGGAATGTGGTAAAGAGGTTGGCTGTCAACAGGACCAGAAGGAGATGCTTTGTTGGTGCGCTATGTTCCACGAGGAACAACAGGATTTTTTAAAATCACCATAGTAGTTATTCGATTTCCAGAATACGTTGAAAATTTAAATGCTGAAATTATTGTGAAACAGGAAAGGCTCAGTTTCGTGAGCATAATTAATGAAATAAACGTGTGAAATGTCAGTAGCGCACGTCATCGATCTTCTACATTTTTCAAATGTCTTAGAACTTTCAAAGAGTGGGTGTGTGCTCTGCTTTTAAATTGTTTACAATAAATAGGTGAACCGTGTAAACCATTTATAGTCTAGTCGTTCTATGCGTTTGAATGAAACTCATACGGAACTGTTTTGTCAGTAGGCGCATATGTATTAAGGAAATCATCAATATTAAAAATCAAAAATAGCACAGACAGTAAAGTGACCTAGTTCTAATCTTTTAAATCGCTTCACACGAAACTCATACAAATGTAAAGCGTCTTTAACATCCTGGGTTATTAGTTTTCATGATAGATATTTCATTGTTGAAAATATTAACTTCATAAATCTACTTTATGATCGATTGTCAGTGATATTAGAAAACGGTGCTGAGGGAAGGCTAAACCAAGCTACGACAAAGGCAACTGTTCACAAATACCGTCATAAATAATACTAGAAAATGTCCGTTATAAATTGCACGGCTAGAGCAGACATTATCGTAGCAGCCAATCAGCTAGGTCAATTGATTTACGATAAGGGACTTATAGAGGTCCTAATCAATAGATCACTTTCTCATGTACCGGCACAAATGGAATAATGGAATACCTGAAAACACCGGATTAAATGGATAGACATTGTAAGTACCTGTATTTCTCCTATCATAATGACATTCTTCAAGACTATGAGGTAACAAATCAATGCACTGCGATGCAGTCTGGAGTTAACTGCCAGCACAGGCCTGCCGTTATGCAGCAGGGGAAGTGGAAATGAATAACAGTGCCGTCAACCAGTGGTATAGTTATTTTAATCATTACACTTAAATCGTGTATGTTTTATTTTAAAGAAAATGCATTCTTTTTCATTGAGGGACTGAAAGCATAATAGTAGGCTACATTATGCAACAAGCCTATAATGGCAATAATTAAGACACGAGTATAACCTCCATACGAGTGTCTTAATTGTCATTATACGCGAGTTGCAAACGACTGTTTGTGCTCGACGATAATTATAACTCTATTTTTAAATATTCATGCATTTCTGTTGAGATGTCGCTTGACAGTTGAGTTTACTGAACAGAGCGCAGAGCGCATGCGCTGGGTTATTGATATTCCGTGAGTGGATCAGAGTGGTGGTGGTGGTGATTATTGTTTTAAGAGGAAGTACAAGTGGTCAACCATCCTCTATATAGGCTAACACTAATCAGAAAGAAAAAAATGGAAAGGGGTCCGACACTTCGGAAAATGAAGGTATCGACCAAAGGAAGACAAGGGCCACGAAGGGCGTGAAAATGAAAGACTCCCTAGGCCTCCACACCTAATATCGTCGGGGTCGGAAAGGAACAAGAGTTGACCAAGAGAGGTTGGATAGAATAGATAAAAGTGAGGAGCCTGGCACAAGTAAGTGGGAGCAATGCCAGGACTCAGCTGAGGACTCTGTGGTCGCCAACCCACGCGACAAAGTTCAGAGCCCTTGGGGCCCCTTTTAGTCGCCTCTTACGACAGACAGTGATACGTGGGTGTTATTTTACCGCTCCCACCCATAAGGGGTGAGTGGATCAGAGACCTTGACAATGTCATATGTTTTCAAAGCTTTGGTAGAAGGTTATCATAACCTAGCTTTATTTCAAATACAAATTGTTTATTGTGCAGTTGGTGAAGTGAATTTGCGGGAATGCGCCGTGTTGTTGTGGAATACTGGAAGTAGAAGGAGCATTGATGTTAATGTGTGTGTCCGATATGTTTGATTTTGGAAACAAGTACGAAGCTAGTGCGTTGAAGGCAGGTGCGATGCTATCCTTACCTAATTGGTCAAACAGTTGTACGGTATCACAGTGAAAATCTAAATTCTGATTGGTGGAGAACCTGTATCATAATGAAAATTTGAACTCTGATTGGTGGAGAACCTGTAATGAGCCTCATTAAGACTCAGTTTTCTGGCATATTTTCGCATCGTCGAGCGTAATATATATTATTTCTGTCGTCAACATCTCTTTTGACATGTATATGTCTTAAGGCTGAGTGAGGGTCATTTGAAAATTGGCGTTAGCAATCCTGCAGGCTGTGATGTAAGGTAAGGATGGATGACCAGACAATGTTACCTATACTCCGTACGGCTCTACTTCTAAATTGACGTTTTAGTAGATTTTGGCTCTGTCTGGTGGTTATGCGCTGAAGCATAGACATCCAACCAATCCCAAGCTGCCATTCATATCGATTTATATCGGCAGAGCACGATCTCGAAACCCAGTTGCCAACTCTAATATTTACATTCGCCACGTGGTTAACCTCTCCCGCTCAGCGTGTGTGGTATTCGGTACGGTTCGCGAACTTTTGCATTTTCCTTCAATATTTAGTGTGTTTGTCATATTGTTGGAGGGTTCCCTTGACTCTGACATGAGTAGAGTGTTCCCTTTGTAGGCCATAACCTCCTTTCTGTGCCAGCCATTAGCGGTTAGTGATGTATTATTTCCTCATTCTCCTTTATTGTTAATAATATATTCTCTTTTAGTGCCAGATATTGTTAGAAAGTGTAGTTCTTGTGAATTTGTTTTCAATCCATATTCATTCGTTTTACTGAGTATGTATTACAATTGAAAAGGGCTGTTTACCGCGGTCATATTGCATCAGCTGTTCTCGCAGGCGTAGCGCACTGGCAACAGAGGGAAGGCGATGCTCATTTGTTTTGCGAAACTTCAATTTAGAAGTAAGGCCGTGCGGAGTATAGCAATCGTGCAGGCTGTCTTATGACTGGTGGTCATCTGAAATTAGCAGCCGTTGATGGATGGCCACGACCGAGAGATATATTTATGATCATTTGATTTTCGCAAAGGGACGGTAAACTACCTCACTCATCATTTCCCTAGATGACTCTTCAATGACGCTTAAGCTATCTATGACAGTTATTGGCGGAGCTGTGAGTGTTATTATAGTAGTGTAAGCCGTAGTGTTAAGCACTGGAAATACTTAAGTTGTGTGTGAATTTGTATATGATGATGATGGATTTACAATGTTACACTAGGAGTATCTCTTGTAATATTTTCTTTCCATGGAATTGCTTGCTGTACTTTTGTAGTAGTAGTAGTAGTAGTAGTAGTAGTAGTAGTAGTAGTTGCTGCTGTTGTTGGGTAATTATGTTTTAACTTTACTATCACACTACTCTAAGTAATCATTACCAACGGGATATTTCCCTATTGCGATGCATTTGTTAATAGTAATAAATGAGAATCAAAAGAGCCTTCGGGCTGAATACCCAGCATCCATACAGTACATACAAACAACACCACGTGTAGATTAAAGTGGCAAATAAATTTAGTAAGTAAAATTAATATTTAGGAAATATGAACAGCAACAAATTAAAACGGATAAACTACATGATTTTAATGTTTTTCAGTATTTTTAACCACTGCCTATTAGCATTGGTAAATCATGTTGTCCGTCCTAGGTCTGTGGGAAATGATGTCAACTTCTTTCTTCTCAATGCGAATAAACAATTGTTTATGCCCCTTGCTAATACTCCATTGGCATAAAGACTTGGGTAATTGTGCTCAATTCGTGGTTACATAATAATAATAATTTCGTGTGGCTATTTCTAGCCGAGTGCAGGCCTTGTAAGGCAGACCCTCCGATGAGGGTGGACGGCATCTGCCATGTGTAGGTAACTGCGTGTTACTGTGGTGGAGGATAGTGTTGTGTGTGGTGTGTGAGTTGCAGGGATGTTGGGGACAGCACAAACACCCAGCCCCCGGGCCATTGGAATTAACCAATGAAGGTTAAAGTCCCCGACCCGGCCGGAAATCGAACCCGGGACCCTCTGAACCGAAGGCCATTACGCTGACCATTCAGCCAACGAGTCGGAAGTGGTTACGTAAATTTGCAAACTATCTAGCTTGCTTTTTCTTGAAAGCAAGAGAGAGCGAAGAATGTGGGCCATTATAAACCTGCGATTCATTAATACAGTAAGACCTAGTACCATTAATTTCCATCTCTGTGCTCAAAGCGTTATGGATGGTTTGCAGTGATATTTTCTCTGAAGGTATAATATCTGTCTGTGGGCTCTATTGAATTCCTCGCAGGAGAGGACTGGTAGGGCTTCTTGCTGACCGCACGGCTGGCGAGCTGGTCATATGCGACATCCAATTACTTGCTACACTGCCCCCTCTATGGAAAGCAAGCTCTGCACAACATATTACAGGGTTGGACTATATCATAACAACATGCAAAACTAATAAACAGATTCCTGCTGGGTACATTGAGGATGCTTCCGAATGTAACTTAGGATGATACACATGCCTATAGAACATAGCGACTAGTATAGCTAAATTATATTAGTGCAGCAGGTCATGTAATCAAGACTAGTTTTACATGGCCTCCAATAACTCACTGTATAATCGAAGGAAGGGATTTCTCTAGGCACTTATTATCGTTTAATCCTGGTTATATTTTCAGAATGCAGGATGAAGTGCATCAACTTTGTTTAGTATTCGGCTGACGAGTGTGCACCGTAAAGGTGTTTTAAATTTAAAGACTGATGATGAAATGAAATGTCGTATGGCTTTAGGTGCCGGGATATCCCAGGACGGGTTCGGCTCGCCAGGTGCAGGTCTTTCTATTTGACTCCCGTAGGCGACCTGCGCGTCGTGATGAGGATGAAATGATGATGAAGACAACACATACGCCCAGCCTCCGTGCCGTTGGAATTAACCAATTAAGGTTAAAATCCCCGACCCGGCCGGGAATCGAACCCGGGACCCTCTGAACCGAAGGCCAGTACGCTGACCGTTCAGCCAACGAGTCGGACAGACTGATGATGATGATGATGATGATAATAATAACGATGATGATGATTATTATTATTATTGTTGTTTAAAGGGGCCTATCGATATGTCATTGGCCCCTAGTGGTACGAAATGAGACAAAATGGTATGACAATTAAAAATCTATAATCCTCCACTGACCAGAATTCGAAAACGTGAGGACGAAGAATGAACGGATGGATATGAAGTTAAAACAATCAATGGATCCGACCCGCAATGCCTCACATTCCCAGGAACTTAGCGTTAAACTATAGTATTACTGACCAAGGGACTGCTTCTAAATCACAATACTGACTTGATGATGCTTGTAGTCGAAGCGGGTCCAAAATCAAGGTCATCGGCACCTCATAATGGTACTTATCGCTAGGAAAATAGAACCATGCTGTGTCATATTGCGGTACTAATCAAAAGTAGCGTAGACTCGCACAGGATGGTACTATGCACAGGTAATGAAATTCGCACATGTAACACAGGCCTATGGTGTTTCGCACACTGCGCCGCTACTCACAGGCAACGCAAACCTATGGCGTCCCTCACATAAGTGGACTAAACACAGGGACCCGCACTATCCCGTGGTGTTCCTCACATAGTGGGTACTAAGCATAGGCAAGGCAGAACCATGGTGTTGCCCATATAGGGGTACGAATCACAGGTACTGTAAAAGCCACCAACGCACTCTATTGCTACTAATCACAAACCTATTGTGTACCTAACATAGTGGTACTACGCGCAAGTACAAGCGACCCACGGTTTTCTCCGCGTGGTGGTACTAATTACAAATAGTATGATGGTTCTAATTTTATCATCCCTTGGTCGCCCCTTTTAGTCGCCTCTCACGACAGGCAGGGGATACCGTGGGTGTATTCTTCGTCTGCGTCATCCACCCACAGGGGGTTGTATGTTAGGTCCGTGAGAGGTATTCTATTTCCCTCAAGTCCGCCGGCAAGCCGGTTAGGAACCCCTATCCGCCACCTGGGACGCACCACGTGGGAGTATCATCTCTCACCCAGCTACGCCAGCGTAGTAGGTTCGTGGTAAATTTAAAGACTGGTTACAAGAAATTATGCAGCACCATTCTTAATCAATTATTACTTAAACACGTTTAGCTGGCAGTGGAATCAAACACTACCATGAAGTTTTGCTTACGAACGGATAATTATGAACGCACTACGCTGATTCGGCGTTTCATTTGTTAGTCGGAAGAATATTCAATTCTTCATTACTGAAAGTATTTATTAGCACATGGGAGAAGTAAAAGAGAAAAAGGTCGTCTATTTTTTCCCATTTTAAAACCGATATTGTAACGGAATTTGTTATCAGGCGCAAAGGTGTCATTGGATATAAAAAGACGCATGTAGGCTTATTTACCACAAAAGTGAAAGAAGAAACTTGGAATAAAATCGCAGACTGATGGCAAAAACAGGGTGATTTCTATGCTTTGAAAATTGTAGGTTATTTTTGTATCGATTCCAAAATAAATGAAACTGTCTGTTGAGATAAACGAAACCTTTCTATAAATTTTCTGCGACTAAGTTCTTCAAAAGGATCGCCCCTCTCCACTATTACACCTTCGCGCTCATTTCCATTCCGTTCCAGATACAATAGTTCCTTCAAAATCATCTTCAAATCTGGCAGCCATTTTACTTTCACTGCTAATCACTGTTCATGTTTGGTAACGGCTCAAACTTGACTGTTTAATCGGCAATAATCAGGGATTTCAATAATACAATCAGGAATAATGTTCCGCAGATTAATTTAAACAACATTTAAGAAGAATTTTAAATGCTGATTACGTTTAATAGGCTTCGTGCACTTGGCCATCAGACACAAACTTAAATTTTTAACCATGCAGCTCCATCGCGTGAATTGTATCAAACAAGAAATGTGAATTTGCGCACCACCACAACCACTACTATGAACCACATGACTACAGGTACTCGCTCTCACGGTATTCACTGCCTGTCCTAACATGAATATATTAATCAGGTACTCATTTTTGCTGTAGGATCATGTGCCTCTCCAGAAGTAGAAATCTCATTTCTATATTTCTCGATTTCCTGACGGGGAATCGAACCCATATCCTCGGGTTCAACCGAGCAAGTCTTTACCACCTCGGCTAGGCAGCACTTCTTTTATTATACCGGTACCAGACGACTGAGAAACAGTAAATCTGCTGGGCGATCTACGACAGATTTAATCCATTTTGTCGGGAAGTATTAAATAAGTCACTGGAAATCTTTTACATGCCAGCATCATACAATATTACAATATCGAGTGTCGAATGTACTTTTCTCCGTCCTTCAAAAATACGACTACTTCTGACAAGTTAATTAATTCATGTTATCGTTTTTACGTCCCAATGACTACTATTTTGACGGTTTTCGGTGACGCCGAGGTGCTGGAAGTTTGTCCTACAGAAGTTCTTTACGTGCCAGTAAATTAAAATACTCGAGGCCTGGCGTATTTGAGCACCTTAAAATAACATCGGACGGAACCAGAATCGAACCTGCCGAGGCCAGCGCCTCAACCGTCTGAGCCACTCATCCCGGCCACCCCACTAGTATCCATCGGGATATGAACCTCTATTATCTAGATGGGAAATCAGCAGTTAGACCCCTATTTAATTAATTTCCTGATAATTTAGGGATGCCCTCTTTCCCCAGTACTCTCTAGCAGTTCGCTGACTTGACAGTTCTCTAATCACTGTAAGTACTCTACAGACATGTAAACACAGCCCTCGCTGTAGATATGGCATGAGAAGGCGTTCTCATTGTTTCCGAAGCATTCTCTTCTCCTTTCTGTTTACTCTTTCAGTTTTCTTTTCTTCGCCTTATTATTACTGTTATTATTTGCCGGTGTCTTGGGTCCTTTCCTGTTGGATGTCCATTAAACTTATAACCTGGCACATCACGTTGGTGTTCATCTTCAATATGTTTCTGTCTCGTATTACTGTATTGTGCTCTCTCTCTCTCTCTCTCTCTGGATTGAGGTCAGGCTTATCGAACAGTCTTCCCTTTGAGGAGCTTTCAAAAGGAGCAGAATACCTATCGGCATCGGTATTCTGACAATTCATCTTCCGGGTTCCTTTAGTTGAAAGTTTTGCGTTAAGAATTAATGTTATAGTTATTTAATTTCAGGTATTAGACTTCACGGTCACGGTTCCATGTATTAAAAGAAATTTAACTCTGTCCGATATAATCCATGTTTTGTATTTACCTCACTTAGCGCTAGTAAGTATCGTTCTCGAAGGCGTGGGATCAATTCCTCGTAGTGTTAGAGATTTAACATTGTCAGGAGGTCTGGTAATTGTTTGAAAAGATACACGACAATCACCTACATTGGGAGTGTGTTTGAAAAGAGCTGTATTATCAGGAGGAATATGAGGACACGAGTTCAATTTACAGTACCAGTGTTTTGCTATATACAGAATGTCCTTGTGATAGTGTGAATCTCTTATTAAGACTGCTTATCAGCTTACATTCGAGAGATTGGGGGTTCGAACCCCACTGTCGGCAGCCATGGAGATGGTTTTCCGTGGTTTCCCATCTCTCATTTCCACGCCAAGCAAAAGGGGCTGTACCATAATTAAGGCCACACGTCGCTTCCTTCCCACTCCTAGCCTTTTCCTATACCGTCGTCGCCAAAAGACATATCTGTGTCGGTGCGACGTAAAGCAAATTAAAAAAAAAAAGACAAAACCAAACCCCACACTGCTTTTCCAAGAACGATCCTAAGAGAATCGGTTTACGACATCGTGATCATATCCACGAGACTCGTAATTTTACGTAGAATTCGATCTACAGGGACCTGATTTTTCGCTAGTGGTAGAGGCGATTATTGTCTTAACCCTCTTGTGCGCACAAACCTCATATGAACTACCTGCTATGTGTCATTCAATCGGCCGTTTGGAATAAACGCAGAATAGTAGCGTCACACTCCACTAACTAGTTCCACCTAAATCCAAGAGATGGAAGCATAAACACTGTGCCGAGCTCCAAACTTCCAACATTCCTATCCGATCTCTCTTGGCCAAGTCTTGTTCTCTTCGGACCAGAGTCAGTCAGCAAGTTTCGAACAGGAGGTCACTATTGCACACAAGATGTTTTCATGTGAGAAACATCCCTTGTAATGTTTATTCTGGGTTTGTTTTCTACATTCGGATCCCATTCCTGTGTTAACCAGCATCCATTTAAGGAACACATTAGTATCAGCAAAATTTCATAATTATGGTTATTTACAATGATTACAGAATTATATTTATCAGATTATGGTCGTAAATTTTCGTAGTTTTTAGAGAAATATTGGAATTATAGTGTAAAATTGGAGTTACTCTCTTGTACTGTAAGTGCTATGTCAGGAGTGTGGCCTTGTATTGCTCAGTGCTTGCGATAAGAAACGTGTGTTAGGAGCTGTGAGCTTGCATCCGGGAGATAGTGGGTTCGAACCCCACTGTCGGCAGCCCTGAAGATTGTTTTCCGTGGTTTCCCATTTTCACACCAGGCAAATGCTGGGGCTGTACCTTAATGAAGGCCACAGCCGCTTCCTTCCCATTCCTAGGCCTTTCCTATCCCATCGTCGCCATAAGATCTATGTGTGTCGGTGCGACGTAAAGCGAATAACAAAAAAAAAGTTACATGCTTCCCTGTATAGCTCTGGCAAAGTTCTTTGGTTTTGTACTGTGAATCGATTCTTGCTAAGTATATAAGGCATTTGGAAATGGTTGGAGAAATGTGTAGAGGAAAATAGAACAGCTATTCTGAAAAAAATAAAGGTGGCTTGCTACGACATTGTATTAGGACGTGTTGTAGACTTACGCCTTAATTTGTTAATTACTCCTATTATTCGTCAGGGCTCCCTTTCTTTTGTCAAATACAGGATTTTTAATACATGTACGGTATATAAACGTCAGTGTTGCTTACGACATCTCTCTGAAATCTGCGACACTAAGATGTTCAGACTTCACAGACATATTAATAGATATTGTTTTTGTATCATCCCTGGACTTCAACAGGTAAAAAAAGACGACACGTTATGGCGCAGTGCAAGTGAAGAAGGACGAGTGTGTGCGGTGAAACAGTCTTGGGTATGCATATATACTGTGTAATGTTTTAATAATTATACTCACGGAAGATCCTCTAAATGTACTCTTGTTTCGGCTACAATTATTTCAATTATTTCGATTATTTCTTCTCTTTAAGATTCACATACGTATCAAGTTTTATCGAAAATAATCTGTTCCATAACTCCAGCATCCTAGGCAGTTTGAAATTGACACTCTTTCAGAGATGTTTTAGTTCACGGTGATAATATAACTGTTGCCATATGCCAAATAAATAAGACACATAGGCAGTCACCACACCAAGCTGACAACTTTGATGTTCCTAAATGAAGGTTTAATTGACTCATGATTAAAATATGACGACGGACGTTTGTGTTTGAGAATTCTACATTTTGGGGGTTCACTTTTTATGGAGTGAAGAGCAACTCTTACACTGAGCAGATTTGAAGGACTAACATCTTGGAGAGGGTCTTTTTCATATCGATTAGTTCTCCGTCCTGTCAGTACAGAGAAGGCGAAATGAATTAAATTAGCGAATCCCTGGTGCGTCCTTAGAGCGCCGATCTTATCTCTGCCAGGGATAATAACGAGGCGTCAAGAGCTTTGGAACAATGGGTGCTCCTCGACCTCGCTTGGCCCAGCAAGGGCGAATTACAATCCACAGCTAGAACTCTATGTAGTCATTGCAGAGCTCTCCTGTTGTAACAGAATCTAAACGGCCTTAATTCAGTCTTTTCCTGTAAGAGCCTTTCCTGCTCATCCAGTCCAGTTACAGTACTATTAGTGACAGAAAGTTCCACAGATTAAATCTGCGATTCAGATCTAATTCAGTGTAATTGCAATTAAAAAGTAATGGTTACATTTCAATTGAATCCGTAGTTTAAGAAAGGGCACATGGCCAAACTGACGATTTTTTTGAAAATTACAGACTAACATTTTACTAGTTTTGGGGCAACATTACTGACAGTAAACGGCACTTATTCAACCAGTATCATGGTGATATCTTAAGTTGAATTGTGTGTCGTTTGGAATTCATTTAAGAAAGGGCACTTATCAATGACTTATTTGCTTATAGAACGTAAAGAAATATTGTGAAAGTATCTTATGGGCTCACATAAGCCATGACAAGTCTCTGACTGAGACTAGTGATATTCTGAACTTCACTGCTTGATGAGCGAAGTTTGATAAGAGGAGAGGACTGTCAGACGAATCTCGAGGAAGGCCAGTGCCTAGCAACTTTAAAATTCATCTCCAGCCAGCATCATTCATGCACTTAGTTTACTCTGCCTATGATCCAGGAACCGTACGGACAAAACATTTCATCAGTGGCCTAATTGGAGACACCTTCCGTTTGCAGCTGGACACCAGTGTCCAGTCTCCAAACGAACAAGCCTACGAAGAACCAATTCCTACTGACGGGAATAAGTTGAATGACCTAAGGGGTCTAGAAGTGTACATTCCAGGAGAGTGAAAAGATTTTTTCAACGAAATACTTGCGTGGCCAACTGCTTGGGTGACTGACGATGATTTTGATTGACTGTCTTCATTCAAATGATCATTACTGTCTAACAATGACACAGTGTGTTGAACTTACATGGGTAACTATGTATGTTTTGCTGCAAAAATCTTTTTCCTCTTATACTAAACATTATGCATTAAGACATCATTATATAAAGGACACATAGCCATTATCGAAACCAACTTTCAACCTATTAGGTCGTTTTACGTACATTCAGTACGTTTTGAAGAGATGTTAAGTACAGAACAAAAATGGCCAACCAGACACCAGTGGACCCGAACCCACAACCTAATAGGTTGAAAGTTGGTTTCGATTACAATGTGGTCGTGAAAATTCAATATTCATATCCATTATATTTATCTACCAATTTACATAAATTCCTGTAGCTTTACTCCGTATATTAACAAGTTAACAGGCTACAACCAACAACTGTGTCAAAGAATGGGTTTTCTAATCAGTTTTCTGTTACTCCTGAAAATTAGATTTCTGGACATGCAACCTTTCTTAAATGACTGATTCAATTGTTGTTTCATTCCAATCGGGCGAGTTGGCCGTGCGGTTAGGGGCGCGCGGCTGTGAGCTTGCATCCGGGAGATAGTGGGTTCGAACCACACTGTAGATAGCCCTGAAGATGGTTTTCCGTGGTTTCCCATTTTCACACCAGGCAAATGCTGGGGCTGTACCTTAATTAAAGGTACAGCCGCTTCCTTCCAAATCCTATGCCTTTCCTATCCCATCGTCGCCATAGGACTTATCTGTATCGGTGTGACGTAAAGCCACTAGCAAAAAATATTTCATTCCTTTCATTTCTTGGGGACAATCATCTTTCAGTTACCCAGTAACTAGCATGTAGGCAGCATTTTTCGTGATTTGTGAGGAATTAAACTATTCTCAACGTTCATATTGTAGGATCTTGAAAGTCTGTACTGGTATATTTCAAAATATAAGGATTGGGGGGATGAGTCATTGAAACTATTTTTTTTTTTTCCGTGCGGATGCGTGATCAGCCAGACAATTGGAAATTTTCAGATGGGGTTGGGGAGCGTAAGTTGCTCTGGAATATATGAATAATACCGAGTAGGTTTGCCAGGTGTAGGATATAAAGCGAGGAAGTTGTCAGTTATGCAGTCCCTGTGCTGCATAATATTTATGCTAAGAGAGTACAGTAATATTTACGGTAAGCCTCCAAGTATTCCCCCTAGATTGTCCACAACTCGTTGCCAACGATGCGATAAGTCGGATACCAGTCGCCTCAGTGAAAATCCACAGCCTGTTTCCAGTCATTCTACCGGGTCAGGAATGGAATGAATGAAACCGCCTTCTAGCGGCGAGGATAGGAATTATGCCGGCTGCCGAAGCCTGTCGCACTCCTCTGGAGCAATGATTAATGAATGACAGATGAAATGAAATGATATTGGAGAGTGATGGCAGGGAAAACCGGAGTACCCGTAGAAATACCTGTCGCGCCTCCGCTTTTTCCAGCACAAATCTCACATGGATTGACCGGAATTTGAACCACGGAACCCAGCGGTGGGAGGCCCACGCGCTGCCGCCTGAGCCACGGGAACTTAACCATGTGTGAATTTTGCATTCTCACGTTTCACAGCGTTGGTCATGTCCTCTCGTCTCCCGCGCCACGGTTCTTTCACTTCGGAAATGAGGTCAAAAACAAATTCTGTCAATGCAAAGCTTAATTCTTATAGTTTTATGGTGAATTATATGAAGAAATAGATATTTTACTAAAATGGATAAATGACTAAAAGAAGCGTTGGAATGACAAAACAATGTGCTGCAGAGATGCTAATAAAGAGGATATAGCAAATAAATCCTTATTAAAACCAGAAAGTACGATCCAAATTATTTATCGGTCGGTTCATGTAAGTTACTACTCGTAATGCACGGTGTGCTTTGTGTTACTGAGTACTAAAAAATAGCTCGTTAGCGCAAAGACATTTAGAATCGTCACAGAGACTTCCAAGCGTAAATGAGAATTTATCAACATTTTCAAATTACTGTTGGTAATGAAAAGAGTTGTGTGAAGCTTCTTGTAACGCAAGTCAACACTTTTAGAGGGAGCCTAATAGCCGAGTGATATAATCACTGGCTTCTCGCCAAAGCGAACGTGGTTCGAATCCTGGTCAGTGCATGTGAGAATTTGGGAAATGAAAGAGTCACGTCACTGTGGACTGTATTCCAAGTCAATCTGGAACTCCTTTGGCTATGATCACGATGCGAACAGTCACTAAGCTACAAGTTTGATTTTTAACACTTTGTAGTGTTTGGATAAATTCAAAATATTTCTCTAAGAATTGTGTACGTTGTTTCTACAATGCAAAATCTAAAGCTATGTGTCAAGAAAGAGATTACTGTTCCAAGACCCATTTAGGAGACGAATGAAGAAGACTTGAAGGTTTGCTTGTTACCGGAAGGCTCCGGGTTCGATTCCCCGTCAGGTAAGGGATTTTTCACCCTATATGAGAACAATTGAGGAGCTATCTGACAGTGGAATAGCGGTTCAGGTCTCGAGAGTCAAAATAACGGCCGAGAGATTCGTCGCGCTGAGTCTCCTCATAATCCGCAGGCCTACGGGCTGAGCAGCGGCCGTTTGATAGGTCAAGGTCTATCAGGACTGTAGCACCATGGGGTTTGTTCGTTTTTTGTTTGTTTGTTTGTTTGCAGGCATGGAATTGGAGACAGTTAAGTAAACGAAAGTTAGTCTTGCCGGCTTGAGTGACTCAGACGGTAGAATGCTGGCTTTTGGAGCCAAAGTTGGCGGTTTCGACGCCAGTTCACTCCAGTGGCGCTATAAAACGCCAGCCTCATGCCAGTAGATTTACTGGCACGTAAAAAAATTACTACAGGGCAAAATTCCGGCTCATTCGCGTCTCCGGAAACCATCAAAGTTTGTAAGTTTTCAAACCAAAAACATCAATTATTAAAGCACATTATTGTTCAATTAACAGTAGGATGAAGCATGTGATGTAGCCCATCTTGCAGTCCCTCTGGTTTACCCACCAACTATATACGTATAGTGATGCTGTCGAGGAGGGAACGTTGTTCTCTAGGCCCTAACAACCTATTGCAGAGGCGAGGATAATTCATGGTTGACTCGTATGGCGGAAACAATTCGTATACATACGGACGGGGCTCATTCAATGGTAGGGAAATGTTACGATATTATTGCATATTGTATTTTTGGAGAGGCATACGACCTTTGGGTTAACTCAGCCTGTAGTACAGTATATTAGGTATCAGGTACACGGTTAATTTATGAGGATAAACATGGCGGGGCAGAACTGACCACTATCACTTACAGTGCCTAGAAACTGGAAGCATTTACCTTTCTTACAAGGAACTTCATGGTTTCTTAGAGGAAGTTGTAACAAAAACTTATATTTTCATCTTGCACGCTTCACTCAAGCCTATGTCTCCATTCACTAAGGAACTTCTCCAGATTCTCTGCGGACTGTGGTAGAAGTACAAGGTGCATTCGGGAGATGATGGCTTCATATATCACCATCGCAGACCTGAATATGGTTTTCTGTGGTTTCCCATTTTTACACCAGGCAAATGCTGGGGCTGTCTCTTAATTAAGACCATGGCCGCTATCTTCCCTTTCCTTGCCCTTCCCTATCCTTGCGTCGTCGCCGAAAATCTTCGATGTGTTAGTGCGATATTAAACCATTAGAAAAACGAAAACAAAAACAAACAAAGACGAAAATGAAAACGAACTATAAGGTGGCGCAGAATTCACGGAAAGATTGAAATAACTCATAACTTTTATCTTTACAGTAACATTGTCTTTTGCTCTCATATTCTTCATAAGGACACGCGGGACAGTAAATATTGTGAAGAAGTTGAGCACTGAACATCGAACGGAAATTATTGAACTTTACTTTAATGTTCAGCCATCTACTAATTGCGTTAGTCTCAAACTTTGGACAAAGGTAAGAAATATTCTCTCTTAATGGCCTGTCATTATGAAGAAGAGAATGGTGTAAGTTAAGACATAATTCTTCACAATTAGTAACACACATTTCCAAACTATGTATTGTATGTGATGTTTGTAGTAGAATGAAGCTGGAGAGTTTGGTTCTGACGCGATATTAATAATAATAATAATAATAATAATAATAATAATAATAATAATAATAATAATAATAATAATAATAATAATAATGTTTGTCCAACCCTGGTCCTGTTTCTCTACGGCGTCAGCTATGAGATGAGATGAATCTGTCGTTGCGCGTTTTTAAGACCGGATGCCCTTCCTGACGTCAACCTCATCAGAGCAGTTAATGAGATGAAATGAATGACGTGATATATGATAGTAGGAAGGGAGAGGGTGAAACACGGTGCCGGTACATAGCCTACTCCTGTCCAAGAGCACCAAGGGGTCAGCTCAAGGCTTAACGTCTCCATTCGACGGGCGATTAGAAATCGTATACCACCACCTCTCATACCCTGCCGGCCAACATTCTGATGGTGAACATTTTTTTCCATCAAAGGGACTCGAACTGGCTAACCATGGTGTCAGGCCGTTTAGCATTTAACGCCTTAACGATCTTGGTCACCAGGCGGGCTAATAATAAAGAAGAATAAGAATTCCTGAAACTGATACAACAAATTTATTGCTCTGAATGCTTTCTACAGGACCAGGTTTGATACACCTAGATCTTAGGCCTTACTCAGTTCTGGACAAAAATAATTTAAGGCAAAAAGTAAGGGACGACAAGAGTGTGTTGACTGTGTGCACTTCGTCCTTCGATTGTGATGGAGGAAACCTTAGAATCTCTTGGCTAGAAACTTAGTCTCTTAATGGCACAAGCCAACGTGGCTAATGAGCGAAGAGAAGAACGACGTGCATGCAATTTTAATAGAACGAGCAAGTGTGGTCTCTAGTCCCATCTTATACAATTTAGCAGTCACGGCCTCATTTAATTGCAACACACCTTCTCACTTAGACGATACTTAATTAGTAAGGAGTAGTGTGTTAAACCTAATAAAACACTGTTCATTTCAGAATAACAACAAATAACACAAATCTAAACGTTCTATATCTACTTTTCAAATGGGGTGCTGAATTTACTCAAGGATTATTATCTCTAATTATGTCATATTTTTAGAAATAATGCAAACACAATTAAATACAATATTGACAGTCATAGAGTATCTAAAATATACACAGTAAAATTAGGCTACACGTAGAAATCCCTATAATGCTTTCCTGATCTTCAGTACTGTATTACATAATAATACCAAGGATTTTTTAATTTACTATTTGCTTTACGTCGCACCGACAGAGGTATGTCTGATGGCAACGATGGGATAACAAAGGCCTGGGACTGGGAAGGAAGCGGCCGTGGCCTTAATTAAGGTACAGGTGTAAAAATGGGAAACCACGGAAAATCATCTTCAGGGCTGCCGACAGTGGATTCGAACCCACTATCTCCCGGATGCAAGCTCACAGCTGCGCGCCCCTAACCTCACGGCCAACTCGCCCGGTAATACAAAATTTTAAAGTTTATACGAGTTCACACGATATTTCATATCGATTATTCTTGACCCGTCTCGGCTTAGCTTGGGAGTAATTCTGAATTTATAGAGAGGGCTTATAAGATTCCCTGAGTATCTCAGGCGATAAAGCACTGGCCTTCTGAGCCCAACTTGGCAGGTCCGATCCTGGCTCAGTCAGGTGATATTTGAAGGTGCTGAAATACGTGACCCTCGTATCGGTAGATTTAATGGCACGTAAAAGAACTCCTGTGAATAGAAACTCCGGCTTCTCGGGGTCTCCAAAAACCAAAAAAATTTAGTCAGTGGGACGTCCGAATCCTGTCTGTCGACTGGCTCCTTTCCTCAAATACCTCGTGTGGGTAGGGACGGTAGAATATATGTCCCTTGCCTGTCGTAAAAGGCGACTAAACGGTGGAGCGTGGGTTGGCGACCACGTTTCCTCTAGCTGAGTCTGACATTGCTTCCTCTTACTTGTATCAGTCTCTTTACTTTAATCTTTCCTATTCGTCCACACCTGGTCAAAACTTGTTCCCTTCGGATCCCGACGGTATTAGATTTGCGAGGCCTAATGAGCCTTTCATTTTTCTTATTTGCTTTACGTCGCCCCAACACAGATAGTTATTATGGCGACGATGGGATAGGAAAGGCTTAGGAGTGGGAAGGATGCGGCCGTGGTCTTAATTAAAGTACAGCCCCAGCATTTGCTTGGTATGAGAATGGGAAACCACGGAAAACCATCTTCAGGGCTGCCGACAGTGGGATTCGAACCCACCATCTCCCGGATGCAAGTTCCCAACTGCACGCCCCTAACTGCACGGCCACCTCGCCCGGTGTTACATTCTCACGGCCTGCGTGGCCCTTGTCTTACTTTGGCCAACACCTTCAGTTTTAGAATTGTCTGCAACTGGTTACGTATGGTAAGTGTAGGGACTTCTCTTCGGAGCCAGGGGAACTTCATTTAAGGATGCGAGTTCCTATCTCAAGAAGCTGGGTCTTACGTTCACAGATGTACAACATTTATTTCATTGAATATTTTGAAGAATTCGTTGACAATACTAAACCATCATTTATATTCTTGCCATTAGATAATAATACATTTCTATTATACATTTAAAAGTTGTATTGTATTCCGAATTCTTGTGGTCACCTGCAATTGCAGCCAAATGTCTCTTTTGTTGATAATAAATAAAATAGAAGATGGTTGCCTAGTTGCACTGCTTAAAACAATAATCACCACCACCGTTATATATGTATTCATTCTACGCACAGCGTGTTTAACAAACCTTAATAATAAATGGCCACTTTATATATGACACGTAGCAGTTCAACAATAGACTATTTCAAACAGAGGCGATTGGTGAGGGCTTGTTTTATTAATAGAGCTCCCTCCTATTGTAGGGCAGCAATTTAGAAGTTGGCGGCAGCCTATGAGGACAGTGGGCCATACCAAAGTACTGAGGAAAATCACAAGTTGGAGAAATAAATGCAGGTGGCCCCAAGGAGTAGAGTTTACCCACTAATAAGGCCCGCTTGTAAGAGCAAGTTGGACCGAGTTACAGAAGTTGAGGAAGCCTGGGGGATTTCGACAGGCTTATTAGGCACGAGTTATTAGATGAGTACGTACGGTAATAATAATAATAATAATAACAAATATTCGTTTACGGTCATTAGAGACCACATTAGGTAACAGTAACATGTTTCTGGAAGCCTTCTTCAGAGCCCAAAACTTTAGCAATCCTTTCTCCGGTCTTATTTCTTCCGTTCACCCATGGTTAAGTTTTGGTTCGTCATGGAATCCCTGGAATTTGTCGATCACTGACCTAAACTTTGTTCGGTTTGAGATGTCTTCTGAATTTAGTCCAACCTGTTTGAGATCCTTTCTCACCTCCCTCAACCATTTGTCCGACACTTTAGGTCTGCTGTCTGTTACTGCATTGTGAAAATCCTTTTCGTTAGTCTGTTCTCATCCTTTCTAAATAATAATAATAAGGTCCGCCTTTGCGGCGCAGTGGTTGGTATGATAAGCTGCCACCACCGGAGGCCCGAGTTCGATTCCTGGCTTTGCCACGAAATTTGAAAAGGCGTGCGAGGGCTGGAACACCGTCCACTCAGCTTCGGAAGGTCAACTGGGTAAAGGGGGGTTCGATTCCCTCCTCAGTCATCCTCGAAGTGGTTTCCCATTAACTTATTTCCCCCCCACCCCCAGGCAAATACCGGGATGGTACCGTACCTAACTTAAGGCCACAGCTGCTACCTTCCTTCTCCCTTGTCCATCACATCCCATCTTCCCCACTCGCCGCCCCCCACACGGCTCCCGTTCAGCATACCAGGTGAGGCCACCTGGGCGAGGTACTGGTCCTCCTCGCCAGTTGTATTCCCCCTACCCAAAGCTTCACGCTCCAGGACACTGCCCTTGAGGGAGTAGAGGTGGGATCTCTCGCTGAGTCCGAGGGAAAACCGACCCTGGACGGTAAACGGATTAAGAAAGAAAGAAATACTAATACTAATAATAATAATAATAATAATAATAATAATAATAATAATTGGTTCAGTAAGAACTTATGGGTGAATGAGTTCTTGGTTCAAAGCAGTTACATCTTCAAGTCGGTCGTGGTTAGACAAGATTTTGTGTGGAATGGGCGAGTTGGCCGTGCGGTTAGAGACGCGCGGCTGTGACCTTGCATCCGGGAGATAGTGGGTTCGAATCCCACTGACGGCAGCCCTGAAAATGGTTTTCCGTGGTTTCCCCATTTTCACACCAGGCAAATGCTGGGGCTGTGCCTTAATTAAGGCCACGGCCGTTTCCTTCCAACTCCTAGGCCTTTCCTATCCCATCGCCGCAATAAGACCTCTCTGTGTCGGTGTGACGTAAAGCCACTAGCAAAAAAAAAAAGACAAGGTTGTAATATTTCCCCGTTATTGTTGATAGTATATTCAGTTTGATGGATATGTATACTTGAGCCCATGAGAGTTTGAGTCTGATATTATTTTGAGCGACGAAAGTAGTAATTACGAGGTGTGCTTCGTTGCCATAGTTACCTCCGCCTACGACATATCGTCCTTTAATACAGGCTGAGTGTTTAATAAAACACGTAAGCCTAATAAAATTCAATAAACTCTGACCCGTTTCCTATGCTTGTACTAATAATTTCAGCATTTAAGTGAGAAGGCATCATTGTCAATAAATATTAGATCTCAATAATAAATAACAAAATCATTAACTGCTGATAACATCAATAAAATATGCACTTCATACAAAAATTGCAGTTATGACATAACTTACATCCATCAGTCAGTCAGTTAACCTATAAGGAAGCTGTTGTTATAATACAAAATTCAGAACACTAACTCCATTGTTAGATTATTTACCAGCCATTGTTAACAGTATGCTTCAAGAATAAACAATAACAGGAATATGATACTTCATGAAAAAACAAGAACATAATTAGTCAGAATATGAACTAAATGATTTTACCTGGAGTGGATAACTTCTCCCGCGAGGAAATGAATTTCTCCTTTAAGACCATCTAAAAGATACTTCTGCTTACTCTCATGGCTCTGACAGTACGTTCTTGGACGTTGTTGAATGGGAAATTATACAACTAGCAACTGACTCACTACCAAAAATAAACTAAGAACGAAATTTATATTCGGAAAATTAACACGTAAAGCAGTAACAGTTAACACATTACCACTCCGAATATCACGAAAGCGATGAGAACAAGCCAAGCCACGCGGCGACAGAATCGTTGTCACGACAACAGACCATTTACGAGCAGCGTTAGTCAATTTTTTCTCGCTGTTTGCGCTAAACGTCGGACTGGAGCACTAGCATAAGCCGGCTTGCACTATCAAAGAACTTCACACCATGTTGTAATCAAAGACATGCAATTAGCACTATATGAAATCTTGGAGAGACTCTCAGTCTGTGTAAACAAAAATGGATTATGAGCAGACTCACACTCTAATTGCAAGAGCAGTGTAAATTATAGGACTATTATTAAGAACAGCGAGAAAAGAAAGACAGAAGAAAAGCCGGAAAGTTTGGGTGAGGCCATAGGTTGCGTAAAGAACCTCAATGGGAACTGTGAATACAATAATGAAAAAATTGAAAAGTGAGGTTACGCAATCATACCGGATATATATAAACACATTTCGGTATTTAGTTGAGAAAGTTGCTCCATTAAGGGTGAACCATAATCCTATTTGAGAATTGCTATAATTATAGAACTCTTCGTTTTCTTGCCACTGGAGCACGTCCAAATATACTACACGTATTCCGCGAATTACAACTTGATTACAATTTAGGATGTGAGTAAAAAGTAAACATTCTCAGAACCCAAGAATGCTTGACTGAAAATATTAAGGTAATTGCTGACATTACCTTGCATTTTGATTATCTATGTTTGATGAATACCGGTATCAGTGTTATAATAGCAAGCATGAAAGTAAATATATTCGAACGTTTGAAATTTTAACATGAAAGTAAGTATTATTTGAACGTCTGCAAATATGGTATTGAGATTCACTACACATAGATAATAATAATGTAATAATATCAGAAATTACCTTAATCTTTTAAACCAAGTACTGGGGCCTGAGGACGTTTTTTTTTTTTTTTCCACATTCTCCACCATAATTCCCGGCAAACTGCCCTTATGTTCATTTGCCATATTGCTTTACTTCTTTAATTTGCAGTTATCTTTTCTTATAATGTGTGAACTTCGCGCTATATAGGAAATCGTTCTCCTCATTCAGTGCAATAAGCAGCCTGACTCAAGCGACGCTCCAGTTTAATTCTTCTGCCATTTTGACCATGTTCTTTTTTTACCTTTATCACGGAATCATTTATCAAATATAACATTTTATCTCTCGCTACTGAACTGTCGTGGATTCAAGTCATGGAAGTCCCGGTGGCAATTGCAGCTGGACGGGGATTGGTCCAGGGTCTATGGTATACTTTCTCTACACCCTGTGCGTGGGGGTGGTAGAATAACACCCAAAGTATCCCCTGTCTGTCGTAAGAGGTGACTAAAAGGGGCCCAGGGGCTCTGAAATTTGGAGCGTGGGTTGGCGACCACGGGGCCCTTAGCTGAGCCCTAGCATTGCTTCCATTTACTTGTGCTAGGCTTCTCACTTTTAACTATCCTATCCGACCTCCCTTGGTCAACTTTTGTTTTTTTCCGACCCCGACGGTATTAAAGCACTCAAGGCCTAGGGAGTCTTTCATTTTCACGCCCTTCGTGGCCCTTGTCTTTCTTTGGCTGATACCTTTATTTTCTGAAGTGTCGGACTCTTTCATTTTTCTCTCCGATTAAAATTATATAGACGATGGTTGCTTAGTTGTACTTCCTCTTAAAACAATAATCACCACCACCACCTATGGTATACTGAATAAATAAAAGGTATAGCCGCGTATAACCTCGACTACAGCCCTGCCTGTATACTGGTGTGCCGCTGTCGAAGTTCTCACCACCGAGCAGGGTAGGCTTCAGCTTAACAGTGGCTGGTTTTGTCTCGCCATGCAACTCTGCATTCGGAAGGCGGTGGGGCTGGTTCTCACCGTTGACTGTCCTAAGAATGGTTTTCGATTGTCCTGCAGTAAGGCGAATGCCGGAAAAGATCCTTTTATAGAACACTGCCGCCAACCCCCTCATCTTCTCCTCACCTCAAATCACCGCTTCAAATCTCCTTGGCTTGAACCAGGGCATTACCCTCTAGGAGGCCCGCCGTACCCCTTTAGGATACGGAATGAAAATATTTAGTAGTAGAAGAAGACGATTCTCGCCGCAATGGACAGTTGGTGTGTAATGCCACTAGTAGACGAATAAGCTTGAGCAAATATCTTACAAGTAGGAAAGATAATAATTTGATGATAAAAGAGAACAAAATGGAGCTAATATGTACATATCTATAAGAAGAGGAATTATGAACTGTAATAATGAAAATGTTCGATAAATTTCCAAATTCTTTGAAATAATTTAAGAAAGAACTAGGTAAAAACTTGATAGGGAATCTGCCATCAGCGCGACAGTTCTAAATACAGTTCAGTGATGATTGATTGATCTGTTTCACATAAACGACGTGGCATCATGATACTGGGTAAGTATCCGGGAGATAGTGGGTTCGGTAGCCCTAAAGATGGTTTTCTGTGGTATCCAATTTTCACACCAGGCAAATGCTGGGGATGTACCTTAATTACGGCCACGGCCGCTCCATTCCCAGACCTTTCATATCCCATCGTCGCCATGAGAACTATATGTGTCGGTGCGACGTAAAACAAATAGAAAAAAAATACTGGGTAAGAACCGCCGAACTGCGACTATAACTGATATACTGTATATGTAGCAAATGTCTTAGTTACATCTCAAGAGATGAGATGAAAAGAAATCTCACCGACTGGAGATGGCAAGTATATGGAAAGTCAGAAGGTTTCAATCATCATCATCCCACTCATCATAATTTCAATAGATGTTCTGAAGAGCTACTGAATAACTCCACACAACCAGAACTTCCGAAGAACACCCTCATTGAAATATAATAGGTTTATACAAATCATTATAATATGTAAAGAAATTACTTGTGGAGTTCCTGAGTAGGATTAAATAATTATGTAATCTGTCTTTATTCAGGTCTGGTTTCTTGGTGTTTATATATATATATATATATATATATATATATATATATATATATAATTATTGAATATCCCATTACAAACCCTACTTTGCAAGTAGTATATTAGGGCTATAGATAGATTATTATTATTATTATTATTATTATTATTATTATTATTATTATTATTATTATTATTAAGAGAGGAAAATGCTCCGGAAGATCTTGGGCCCGAAAATGAAAGGTGGGGAGAGGAGACTTAGACCCAACAAAGAACTATACCAGAAGACAGAGTAAGTCGTCGTATTGATGAAAAAGCGAAGGCTTCAATTTTATGGACATCTACAGAGAATGGACACCAACCGACTGACAAAAAGGATTTTCAGCTTCTTCAGCCTAAGGAAGACGGAACCAAAATGGTTTCGGGAAGTAAGGACCGACCTGGCCAGGATAGGAGTAGAAAAAGAGGACGTACTGGACAGAAACAAATTTAGACAAAAAGTGAAGGAGTTCAAGGGTTTTCAGCAGACTGGGGGAAGAACTTGTGAAGAAGAAGAAGAAGAAGAGAACCTACACAGAAGAACAGAAGAAAGAAGTCAGTGCAAGGATGAAGAAGTACTGGCAGAATGTGAAGTCAGGACTGGTGAAAAATAACGTAAAGACTGTAAAACGTGGTCCATAGATGGCCGGAACGAAACTAAATAAATTATTATTATTATTATTATTATTATTATTATTATTATTATTATTATTATTATTATTATTATTATGTCCGACTCGTTGGCTGAATGTCAGCGTACTGGCCTTCGGTTCTGATGGTCCCGGGTTCGATTCCCGGCGGGGTCGGGGATTTTAACCTTCATTGGTTAACTCCAATGGCTCGGAGGCTGGGTGTTTGTTCTGTCCCAAACATCCCTGCAACTCACACACCACACATAACATTATCCTCCACCACAGTAACACGCAGTTACCTACACATGCCAGATGCCGCCCACCCTCATAAGAGGGTCTGCCTTACAAGGGCTGCACTCGGCTAGAAATAGCCACACAAAATTATTATTATTATTATTATTATTATTATTATTACTATTATTATTATTATTATGTCCGACTCGTTGGCTGAATGTCAGCGTACTGGCCTTCGGTTCAGATGGTCCCGGTTTCGATTCCCGGCGGGGTCGGGAATTTTAACCTTCATTGGTTAACTCCAATGGCTCGGAGGCTGGGTGTTTGTTCTGTCCCAAACATCCCTGCAACTCACACACCACACATAACATTATCCTCCACCACAGTAACACGCAGTTACCTACACATGCCAGATGCCGCCCACCCTCATAGGAGGGTCTGCCTTACAAGGGCTGCACACGGCTAGAAATAGCCACACAAAATTATTATTATTATTATTATTATTATTATTATTATTATTATTATTATTATTATTATTATTATTATTACTGTACACCAAAGCAATCCTCCAGTGTGCCAGTAAATATGTCGCAGATCATGTACATTCAACCAATCATTTGTGCCACCTGGCAACACCTCCACAACTATGGGCAGTAATTGCACTACACAGCCGGCAAATAATCAATAAAGATGAAGTAAAACATAATGAGAGGAGAGATTTCTTCCAGTCCGCCATACCGCTTCATTTCAGCAGTGTCAACCAGCTGCATATTATCTAGATGTTCTCCTAAATATCAAAGGATTTGCATCGTTTATGAGGCACATTCCATTCAAGTTTACGACTGAGAATCCCTGAAGGCTAAATTAATTTTCTGATTCCTTTATTTCCATGTTCCTCTCTCCTCGTTCCTGGTTGACGACTTCTTTCTAAAGAGACACAGCCTGTTTATGATGAAAATGTAAAATGCCGTTGAAGAGGGAGAGCATTTGGACTGATATGATACGTAAGGCGCGTTGAGGTTCATTAGTGGTGCGAGAGAGAAGGAAAGATACGCTCAGACTTGCTATTATAGAAGGAAGGAAAATCATATCCACTTGTACACTATGAACTCGTGCACCAGTACAGTCAGCATTTTGAGTGGTCGCCAAACATTGCAGCATTGAGACATGAATTAATAAAGTAGTTTTTTAGGAGATCGAGGGAGGAACTTCAGAAATGGGCTTCATAGTGAAAGTAGTTTTCAGAGCAGGATAGAGGAGACCGAATTTACAATGGTATGACCATAAATGGGATGAAAAGTCGAGTTGTAAGTTTCAGCAAGAGGAAAAGTCCTCTCGACTTTAATAATTGTGTTGATGGTGTGATAGTACATAGTACATCATAGGGAGCACTGTACTGTAAGTACCTAGCAATATGTAAAGGTAGTTAGATATAAAAATAATGTCCTGATACAGGAGGCGACTAATTAATAATGGTGAAATACTGAAATTTACCTACGATGATAAAGACATTTATAAAATGATACGAATTTGAAAGCTGGAAAGGCAACTGGGTTTGATGAGACTTCTGGGGATATATATATCCTGTATACGTATATATATGAAATACTTATTTGATTACTGTTTGCATGAAGGAGCTATACCAGTTGAATGGAGCGTTGAATTAGTAGCCCCAGTGTACAAGAGAAAGAGTGGCAAAAATAAAGCGAAAAGTTACAGGCCAGACAGCTTGACATGCGCAGTTTGTAAGCTCTGGGAGAGCATTTTTTTCAGATTATATTAGACAGTTTGCAAAATTACTAACTGGTTTGATAGAAGGCAGTTCGGATTTATGAAATGGTATTCTAGTGAAGTTCAATTGTATGATTCCAGCAAGATGTGGCAGATATTTTAGATTCAGGAGGTCACATGGACTGTATCGCTATTGATCTATCCAAGGCTTTTGATAGGGTAGATCATGGAAGATTACTGACAAAAATGAGGGCTATTGGACTAGATACAAGAAGAAAACAGAACTTGGTAGGTGAAGTGTTATCTGATCCCGTAATGATTAAGAGGGAGGATCCTGCAGTGGAGTATTATTGGACTTTTATGTTTTCTTATATGAATAAATGATATGAGTAAAGATCTGGAATCAAAGATGATGATGTTATACTGTATAGAGTAGTAAATGAGTTGCAGGACTGCGAGCGACTGCAGGGGGACTTAAACAATGTAGTAAGACGGACAGTAAATGGGATGAAAAGTCAAGTTGTAAGTTTCACCAAGAGGACAAGTCCTTTCAGTTTTAATGATTGTGTTGATGGTGTGATAGTAGTCATGGTGAACAATGTAAGTACCTAGGTGTTAATATAAGGAATGATCTTCATTGGGGTAATCATATTAACGAGGTTGTAAAGAAAGGATACAGGTCTCTTCACATGATTATGAAAGTATTTAGGAGTTGTGGTAAGGATGTACAGGAGATTTTTTTTTTTTTTGCTAGGGGCTTTACGTCGCACCGACACAGATAGGTCTTATGGCGACGATGGGATAGGAAAGGCCTAGGAGTTGGAAGGAAGCGGCCGTGGCCTTAATTAAGGTACAGCCCCAGCATTTGCCTGGTGTGAAAATGGGAAACCACGGGAAACCATTTTCAGGGCTGCCGATAGTGGGATGCGAACCTACTATCTCCCGGATGTACAGGAGAAGGCGTATAAGTCTCTGGTAAGACCGCAGTTCGAGTATGGCTCCAGTGTGGCTTATGGGACCCTCACCAGGACTACTTGATACGAGAACTGGAAGAAAGTCAACGGAAAGCAGCACAGTTTGTTCTGGGTGATTTCCGATAAAGGAGTAGTGTTACGAAAATGTTGCAAACTTTAAGCTGGGAAGATTTGGGAGTAAGGAGAAGAAATGCGCGCTATGTGGTATGTTTTGAGCTGTCATTGGAGAGTTGTAGTGAAATGATATAAGTAGACGAATAAGCTTGATTGGAACTTTATAAGGTAGAAAAGATCATAGTATCAAAAATAAAGATAAGATCAGAGATCATAATATTCATTTATAGGACGAGGAGTAAAGGAATGGGATAAATTTTCAAGGGAAATTTTCGATAAATTTCCAAGTTTTTTTGAAAACGTTTACGAAAATGCTAGGTAAACAATTGGTAGCAAATCTACCCCCTGGGCGACCACACATTCAGTTCCACAATAATACATTTTCATTGCGACTAGAGGTACATTTCCACGAACTTTAGTTTCTAATACAGTATAACAATGTTCATTTCCAGAAACTATAACTGCATCACCTCAGCTACCCCCGGCAGGCATTTTAATTTGGTGCTATCCAGGCTGCCTGCACGTCAATTTCGACGTTCTTTTTTACTCTACTAGATGACAAAATAAACCATATCTCTTTTGGGCTATCTATAGTTGAGTTTTAATTAATTTCATCGGGAGAATACGAAATGTGTCACCATAGATCTTTTGTTTTATTTTGTACTGTGTTTCCAAATTCCTTCGTTGAATAAATAATTTTCTTTTATTTTCAATTTCTTTTCCACTAATTTGTTCAGAGAGGTTGATTGCCTAGTTGCACTTCCTCTTAAAACAAAAATCACTACCACATCTTTTACATGCAGACTATGTACGACATGGAGTACCGAATGGACTTCTCTATCGCCCTTCAGAAATACCAGTTCGTCTGGGGCTTGAATCCACGACCTTGGAATCCGAAGGTCGATAAAGTACCACTGATCCAGAGAAGGTGCTAGTTTATAATACTAATACTAATACTAATACTAATAATAATAATAATAATAATAATAATAATGAAAAAATGAAATGGCGTATGGCTTTTAGTGCCGGGAGTGTCCGAGGACATGTTCAGCTCGCCAGGTGCAGGTCTTTTGATCTGACTCCCGTAGGTGACCTGCGCGTCGTGATGAGGATGAAATAATGATGAAGACGACACATACACCCAGCCCCCGTGCCAGCGAAGTTAACCAATGATGGTTAAAATTTCCGACCTTGCCGGGAATCGAACCCGGGGGACCCCTGTGACCAAAGGCCAGCACGCTAACAATTTAACCATGGAGCCGGAAATAACAACAACAACAATAATAATAATAATAATAATAATAATAATAATAATAATAATAATAATAATAATAATAATAATAATAATATGTGTAATGACCGTTTTAACTGCTTTTTTTTTTTGCTAGTTGCTTTACGTCGCATCGACACAGATAGGTCTTATGGCGACGATGGGACAGGGAAGGGCTGGGAGTGGGAAGGAAGCGGCCGTGGCCTTAATTAAAGTACAGCCCCAGCATTTGCCTGGTGTGAAAATGGGAAAATGGGAAACCACTGCTAATGGCATTAACAGATATAAAGGTTTTGGAAAATATTCCTGTATGACTTCCGTTAAAAGATCTATTAACAGGGAAATTTGTTGCATGCAACTAGTTGACGAAAACGTTGCGAAGCATTAGTTTAAATGAAAGCTGTTACTTGAGACAACTGCATTTGCGCGGGAGGTAATTAATTGCGAACAGTCGGGAATCTGGATGTTCCAGCTTGTGTTACCCGTGCTTGAGCTGGGGCATTGTTCTGAATGAAATCTATTACACTATGCAGCCACTTGCAACGCCCGTAGTCTAGAAGGCTCAAGTCTCATCAAAACGAAACCTCAGTCAGTTATGAAGGCTACTCTGTCCATGAGTAGGTTTGAAAGGTGAGATGGACGCGGAAATGACTACGGATGAGAACAGGAATAAGGGGGAAGCGATGAAAAACGGGAGAATAAGAATGAGACAATAAAAAACCACATGAAGGGTAATTGATGCCAAAGTGAATACGGAAGACTTAATATATGAGCTAGAGAAAAGTCTAGCATTATGGGACAGCAGAACTGAGAATTATTCCAACAAGGGTGCAAAATTAAGCGCAAGAAATAGTGTAGGGGAAAGATTTCGGCAACTAGTTGCATAAAACAACAGTAGGTGTTCCGTCAACTGGTTGACAACTAGTTGAATGCCAGAACAACGGAAGTTGTCACCTATAAACATCATTGATGTCACCGCACTCAATCGGAATCTAACCTTGGGAACAGCTATCCAACTTTTTTTTTTTTTACCACTTGTTTTACGTCGCACCGACGCAGATAGGTCTTATGGCGGCGACCGTGGGCTAATAAGGTATAGCCCCGCTGGTGTGAAAATAGGAAACCACGGAAAACCATCTTAAGGGCCACCAACAGTGAGGTTCGAATCCACTATCTCCAGAATACAAGCTCACAGCTGCGCGCTCTTAACCGTACGGCCAACTCGCACTGGTCTTAAAATTTCTTTACGTTATAGCAGGAAGAAAACTACACTTATTCTCCATACGAGATTTAGAAAGGAAACTTCTCAAGACAACACTGCGGCGGGTACAGTGGAGATGTCAGAGGAAGGGAACTCACTGTGAAAGCCACTAGAGTGAGTGAAATGCATTTATTTCCGCTTCCCCCATTTGGAGGCCGCCAAAAAGATAAAACTTACCTAAAAATTGGATTGACAAGTAAAAAGGTCGTGTAAAATTTAGACTATTTACTATAAATGATTAGTATGCCATATTATACCTATTACTTAGTAAAAATCGTATCAATCAATAATTTTGAAGCCCATGAGGGACTCTTTATAGGACAAAGATATAACTAGGAGTATACTAGGTCGGCGGTTGCAGAGTGAGGTTCGGCGGGTCCGACGGCTTTGCACTACGACCGACCAAACGAGTAGAGGAGGGGCTCAACTCTTTTGCATTGGGGAGACGGAGAGCGGGTGGTCCCCACCGTTGGCTGTCCTGAGAATGGTTTTCCGTGGTTTTCCATTCTCCTGCACAAAGGCAAATGTCGGAACAATTCCTAGTACAGGCCACGACCGCGAACCCTCTCACCTTATCCGCACATCTCCTTCACCGTAACAAAACTCCGGACCTGAGAGACGGCATTACCATCTAGGAGGCCCGCCTCCTCCTTCAGGGGAGGAATGAAAACATTTTAGTAGTAGTGATTCTTTACTATTGTTAACAAGCCGTTCAGGGTAGCTAACGCAATGTCCTTAATCAACTGGATATCCTGATTAAATTGCTCGCAAAAATTGTGAAATATGTGAGTAATGGTGTCTCTTGCTTCTATCATCAATCCTAATACCTCTATGGAGTCCAGATGATAATATTCTCAGCGTAACATGGAATTGTGGCTTCATATACACTGACTGACAGAGCAAATGCAACACCAAGAAGGAGTGGTCAGAACTTTATGCCAATTGCAGGGTAGACTGACGTCACTGAGGTATGCTCATGATGTGAAATGCACCGCTGTGCTGCGCACGTAGCGAACGATAAATGGAACACGGCGTTGGCGAATGGCCCACTTCGTACCGTGATTTCTCAGCCGACAGTCATTGTAGAACGTGTTGTCGTGTGCCACAGGACACGTGTATAGCTAAGAATGCCAGGCCGCCGTCAACGGAGGCATTTCCAGCAGACAGACGACTTTACGAGGGGTATGGTGATCGGGCTGAGAAGGGCAGGTTGGTCGCTTCGTCAAATCGCAGCCCATACCCATAGGGATGTGTCCACGGTGCAGCGCCTGTGGCGAAGATGGTTGGCGCAGGGACATGTGGCACGTGCGAGGGGTCCAGGCGCAGCCCGAGTGACGTCAGCACGCGAGGATCGGCGCATCCGCCGCCAAGCGGTGGCAGCCCCGCACGCCACGTCAACCGCCATTCTTCAGCATGTGCAAGACACCCTGGCTGTTCCAATATCGACCAGAACAATTTCCCGTCGATTGGTTGAAGGAGGCCTGCACTCCCGGCGTCCGCTCAGAAGACTACCATTGACTCCACAGCATAGACGTGCACGCCTGGCATGGTGCCGGGCTAGAGCGACTTGGATGAGGGAATGGCGGAACGTCGTGTTCTCCGATGAGTCACGCTTCTGTTCTGTCAGTGATAGTCACCGCAGACGAGTGTGGCGTCGGCGTGGAGAAAGGTCAAATCCGGCAGTAACTGTGGAGCGCCCTACCGCTAGACAACGCGGCATCATGGTTTGGGGCGCTATTGCGTATGATTCCACGTCACCTCTAGTGCTTATTCAAGGCACGTTAAATGCCCACCGCTACGTGCAGCATGTGCTGCGGCCGGTGGCACTTCCGTATCTTCAGGGGCTGCCCAATGCTCTGTTTCAGCAGGATAATGCCCGCCCACACACTGCTCGCATCTCCCAACAGGCTCTACGAGGTGTACAGATGCTTCCGTGGCCAGCGTACTCTCCGGATCTCTCACCAATCGAACACGTGTGGGATCTCATTGGACGCCGTTTGCAAACTCTGCCCCAGCCTCGTACGGACGACCAACTGTGGCAAATGGTTGACAGAGAATGGAGAACCATCCCTCAGGACACCAACCGCACTCTTATTGACTCTGTACCTCGACGTGTTTCTGCGTGCATCGCCGCTCGCGGTGGTCCTACATCCTACTGAGTCGATGCCGTGTGCATTGTGTAACCTGCATATCGGTTTGAAATAAACATCAATTATTCGTCCGTGCCGACTCTGTTTTTTCCCCAACTTTCATCCCTTTCGAACCACTCTTCCTTGGTGTTGCATTTGCTCTGTCAGTCAGTGTATATCACATTTCTCCTTGTGTACGTCATGTGGTTGAGTATATGATGCATCGGTTTTAATTGTGGGGTCTATTATAGTGATGGGATAATCGAATACTTTTAAGAATCAAATAACCTCCATCCGATTATTTAAATAATAAAATAAAATAATCGAATGAGTTTCAATATCATTCAGATGTAGTGATAGCATAATCGGATACTTTTAGACTAATATTCGAATAACCTCCATCCGATTATTTAGATAATCGAATTAATGAATTTTTCGGTTTAAGCGTGTCGGATGGATAAACGATTGAATTAAGCGAATAAGCTACGAAAACAACAGATAGGGAATCTGTCACCTGGGCGACTGCCCTAAAAGCAGATCAGTAGTGATTGGCTGATTGAATAGATGAACTTGTGTACGAAAATTAGAAATACGCCTTTTTCCAAACGTATCTCCAAATGTTGAAATTGAATGAGTGAATTAACTATCTTGATAATATTACTTTTCATTTGAATATTTCGAAAGCAATCACTATCCAATTGCCTCATTCATTCGAATGCAGTTCCGAATGAATAATCGAAAAAATAATCGAATGGGAAATAGAATCGAATAAGCGATTATTTTGTATTCGAGTATCCCATCACTAGTATATTACGGCCAACGGCTGTAACCGTGTTGAAACACCGAATCCCGCGAGATCTCCCAAGTTAAGCAACATTGGGCGTGGTCAATATTTGGATGGGTTGCCATGAGCTGTTGGTGGGGGGTAAGGGAATGGAGGAGCGAAAAGGAACTGGCCACCCTACCGTATGTAAACTCCGGCTCAGGCACACCTCTGCGGAGGTTCAGGCCTGTCTTTGGGCAGAATACACCCTTACCTAGTGTATTATGAATTATGAACCCATTACTTGAGCCCGGTAGTATAGCTATCACGTCCATCCGGCGGCTTGATCCAGCCTGAAACAATCCATGTAGACTGTGTACTGGCAAGGTAGGTTTTCTTTTAGGGCGTCGGCAATCATAGATCTTATACGATGATGATGTGTATTCCGTAGTGGGTCATTAAATGGACAGGATACAGGAACACAAGACGTGACCAAGTGTTTCAGTCTCACTGTGGCAACGCCGATAGTAATTGTCTTGGGACCTGCCAGGTAATGGACGAACTACTGTGTGAACGCGGACAGTGCGAGCTGGCGTGTTAACTATACACTACCATGCAAACTGGACCATTTACTACTGTTACAAGCGCGTTATCTTCACTGGAACAGAGGGTGCACTGCTTTAATCACACCATGGGAACACGTGTGCCTTACCCTGTACATACATAGCAGCACAATTGCCTTCATTTAGATAGTATATAGCTTATGATTTCACCCATTCATAACGTAAGATAATAGATGAAAAACATAATCCTTAATAACATATCCTTTTCATCTTTCTGATTTGAATATCCGTATTCACTTTCGCATCAATTACCCTTCGTATGTTTTTTATTGCCTCATTCTTACTGTCCCGTTTTTCATCGCTTTCCCTTTCCTCCTCTTGCAGTCATTTCCGCGTTCATCTCACCGTCCAAACACACTCAAGCACAGAGTTAGACTTCACAACTGGTTGAGATATTGTTTCGATGGGAGGGAAACGGCCGTGGATTTACGTGAGGAACAGCCCCACATTTGCCTGGTATGATCATGGGAAACCATAGGAAACCACGGGAAACCATCTTCAAGGCTGTCGACAGTGGTGTTCGAACCCACTAATAAGCAAGTAAATTCTCCTTTGTCCATATGCAGTGCTGTATATTTAAGGGTTAAATTCCATGCCAAAACCTAAAATGAGCGATACTGGCTTCAGAGACCCCCAGGAATAATAGGAAGAAACTAAAGAAAGTGTTAATCTCTGATTGTCGATGGTAGAGTGGACGGAAGTCACCTATATTTTCAACCTTTCAAGTTGACATATCTTGGGTACACCCAGCTAATATGAGATACACATATGTTAGGACAGTGCATAGCTCGTATAAATTGCATAACGAAAGCAATTAATTGGTTTATTAAATGTATTAAATGGAAAATATGGGGTACAAAGCAAATTAATTACCTGACTTCATTGCTACCTCTAACAAATATACAGTAAATGAATTTGAGTCCAACTATGTTTTCCGTTTAATTGATTTTGAGGGTTTATACATTTGTGGATATTTGTTATCTCGCGAGGCAGAACACATCATACTGCTTTTATGTCAGAAAATGTTCAGACCATATTTGGAGTATTGAATTGATTATACATTGAACATAGGAACACAAATTAAGGATAATATTGAAATGGAATGGAATGGTCCGACTGCATCGCTGAACGGTCAGCATCGACGCCTTCGGTTCAGAGGGTCCCTGGTTCGATTCCCAGCCGAGTCGGAGACTTACGCCGCGTATGGTTAGTTCCTATGTTTCGGGGACTGAGTATTTGTGTTTGTCTTAATACATAGAACATCGTCATATACATACAACACAACAGGCTGCCAAATCATCACAGAAACACGCAATAATGAGTAACATCACTCCCTCCCCCTGCGGGTGGGGGCGGTAGAATAACACCCACGGTATCCCCTGCCTGTCGTAAGAGGCGACTAAAAGTGACCCCAAGGGCTCTTAAGTTGGGAGCGTGGTTTGGCGACCATGGGGTCCTCAGTTGATTCCTGGCATAGCTTCCACTTACTTGTGCCAGGCTTCTCATTTTTATCTGTCCTATCCGACCTCCCTTGGTCAACTCATCTTCTTTTCCAACCCCGACACTATTAGAGCACTCGAGGACTAGGGAGTATTTCATTTTCATGCCCTTCATGGCCCTTGTCTTTCTTTGGCCGACATCTTCGTTCTTCGAAACGTCGTAACCCTTCCATTTTTCTCTCTGATTAGTGCTATGTAGGTCCGGTACCGCGCTGTAGGGGGCAACGCGTCCGCCTGTCACCGGCGGCCCAGGGTTCGATTCCCGGCCGGGTCAGGGGTCTTGATTGTAAATGATTAATATCCCTGCCCTGGGGACTGGGTGCTTGTGTCGTCCTTATCGTTCCTTTCCTCACATTCAACACTTTACACTTCCGCCATTTACAAAATACACGTAGGTTCCTCACATATGGTGCAAATAGCATTTATTTTTGTAAAAAAAGGAAAGTGTTATATAGAGGATGGTTGCCTAGTTGTACTTCCTCTTCAGACAATAATAACCACCACCACCACATAGGGATGGCGTCAGGAAGGGTATCCTACCGTAAAACAGGACTAAGTCGACATATGCGAAGCAGTTCGGACCCGCGAACCCTCTGGTGTGTAGGAAAAGTGTAGAACCAGTATATACCTATTACGAAGCCGGGCTGAGTGGCTCAGACGATTTAGGCACTGGCCTTCTGATCCCAACTTGGCAGGTTCGATCCTGGCTCAGTTCGGATTTGAAGGTGCTCAAATACGTCAGCCTTGTGTCGGTAGACTTACTGGCACATAAAAGAACTCTTGCGACTAAATTCCGGCACCTCGCCGTCTCCGAAAACCGTAAAAGTAGCCGTGGGAAGTAAATGATTTGAATGAACTTGGAAATTTATCGAATATCTCCCTTGATAAATTATTCCAATCCTTAATTCCTCGTCCTATAAATTTGTCGATTTGTCATCTTTAATTCCAGTGTTGTCTTCATGTTATAATCTTTCTTACCTTAAAAAAGCTCCACTCAAGCTTATGCATGTACTGATGTCAATCCATACCATCTCTTCACCCACACCTCGGAACATACCGCTTAGTCGAGCAGTTCGTCTTCTCGTTCTCCAGTCTTCCTAGTCCAAAGTTTGTAAAATTTACGTAACACTACTCTTTTGTCGGAAATCACCCAGAACCATTCGTGCTGCTTCATTTCGCCCTCTTCCAGTTTTCGAATGAAGTAACATTGGAAACATACTCTAATTGGGGTCAATAATAGTAATGTTACAGTATTTGATTTACGTCCCACTAACTACTTTTTACGGTTTTCGGAGACGCCGAGGTGCCATTATGTTGTACCGCAGGAGCTCTTTTACGTGCCAGTAAATCTACCGACACGAGGCTGACGTATTAGAGCACCTTCAAATACCACCGGACTGGGGCAGGTTCGAACCTGCCGTGTTGGGGTCAGAAGACCAGCACCTCAACCGTCTGAGCCACTCGGCCCGGCAATTGGGGTCATACTAGTGTCTTATGCGCCCTCTCTTTTGAATCCTTACTATAACCCTAAATACCCTCATAACAATATCAAGAGATCTGTAACTGATGTACAACCTCGTTAATGGTATTACCTCAATGAAGATCTTTGCTTACATTAACAGTTACGTAATTAGAGCAGACCCCGTGAGGTACAATCATTCCATCAACACAGTAATTAAAACTGAGGGGAGTTCTTCTGTTTAACACATACCGTACTTGCAGACTAAAAACGATGTAGATTTGATCGACAATTCGCTATCGTCACAATTGAGGCGAAAACCTATGCTGTGAAATTATATTCATCCTGTAAAAGTTATCAGGTTCTGAATAGTCTGCTCTGTTTTATGTCATTTTGAAAATTAGTTGTAGGGTGTACCATATTCTGTAGTTATTTCGAGTACTTGAGGATTGTGCTATAAATATGTCTAGTGGCGCAGAAATGTGAAATCCATCACTGCCTACAGCATTCGTAATAGGTAACGTACTGTATTCCTAACGTGTCTGTACAGGAGGCATCTCCGAAGCTGCACATCGGTCATGAAAACATGATCGGAGGGAGCTGTCAGGAACAGAATGAACAGAGAAGAGTGTGTGTGTGTGTGTGTGTGTGTTCTTGACGTAAAACTGGAGTGCATTCGATCACCAAGGCTCGAAAAACTCATGTCGACGTCGACTATGGTACAGTTCGAAGAATCATGAGATGACTAGTGAAAAAATATCCACAGTCTGTTTCCAGTCACTCAATACGATCAGGAATGGAATAAATGAAGCCCCCATCTAGCAGCAGAGATAGAGATTGTGCCGGCTGCCAAAGCCTGTCGCACTCCTCTGGGGCAATAATTAATGACTGGCAGGTGAAATGAAATGATATTGGAGAGTGTTGCTGGAATAAACCGGAGTACCCGGATAAACCTGTCCCGGCTCCGCTTTGTCCAGCACAAATCTCACATGGAGTGACCGGAATTTGAAACATGGAACCCAACGGTGAGAGGCCGGCGCGCTGCCGCCTGAACCGCGGAGGCTCTAGGTGATTAGTAGCGAAGCAAATTCGGTTGACGGTGTCTCAAACTTCGCTCCTCCCATGGATTGTGTTTTCTTATTTCAGACGGCATGCAGAAAACCAGTTCATTAAGGATATCCACGTAGAATTGCCATAGGGACGAGTCGTTCCAGGCGTCCTGTTCACCAGTTGTAGATTCAAGTTACATCTAGAGGTAGACCTACACATGCTAGAAAAAAGTCGGAAAGAAAATAATTTCAAATCATTATTCTTACATCCATTTTTATTAGTAGCTACGCTCCGAAAGACTGATGAGATCGCTTATTTCGAAAGAAAAAAGTTAATTAAAATGACAAGAATTCTAGAGCAAATTAGCAGTTTGAATGACAAGCTGAAGTTAGAAACAGCTGCAAGAATGACATGCCATTACTCTAAAACTGCACTGTATTAACTTTCCCCAGAAGAAGTTTAGAAGTTTAGAAGTTAGATCAATATAGAAAGTGAGACAAGGCTGGCTTTTCGGATATTGTTGACTCATGTTAAAAGGCTTGAGCAATCTTTGTCCATCAGCTCCGTTTACTTCGTTGTACTAAAAGTACCTCACTATCATGTATGGTGAGGTTGTGCCAGTAAAGGTAAACTACTTCAGTTTTATGTCAGTTTCAGCAAGCGAGTAGCTATGAGATTTGGGTCACGCAACTGTCAGTTTGCATTTGGGAGATAGAGGGTTCGAACCCCACTGTTGGTAGCCCTGAAGATGGTTTTCCATTTTTTACTATTTTCATAGCAAACAGCTGTATCTGAAGTAAGACACGGTTGCTTCCTTCACTATCCCATCGCTGCCATAACATTTCCTTTGTGTCGGTGCAACGTAAACCAAATTTTTAAAGAATATTCACTAATTTTCCCACATTCTACTGTCACTGGTAAAGAGACTGAAGGCAGACCAACACCATGAAAAGTATAATCAGAAGCTATCTTCCATTTGTCTCTTCAAGTTTAGGAAATGTAAGTTCAATAATTTTAGCTTGGGATATAAACACATATTTTGTTGGAAGCCATGAAACTGATTGTGTGAATTTTATTTTCATGAGCCAGCCATGCTGAAGGACCGGTAACACTATTGACTTACTTTCTAGTGCTCTACTCATTTTTTTCTTCTATCACTTTTCCCACAGCCTGGTTAGGTCGCGGGTGTGAACTCTGTCACACGTGTGGATTTGACCATGTTTCACAACCGGATGGCCTTCCTGACGTCAATATTGTGTAGAGGGATGTATTTGGTATCGTATATTCTGTAGTACTTGGTAGTGTGATGTCTTGTGTGTGTATGAAGAGGAGCGTTTTGGGACAAATACAGGCACCCAGTCCCCAAGTAAGAAGAATTAGTCAGACGTGATTAAAATCACCAACTCGGCTGGAAATCAAACCCAGGATCCCAACGATGACCAATAAAATGAGGACCCGAATATTTTAGTACGCCAATAATAACCAAAAATCTGTGACAATATTTTAACGCTCCTCAAATTCAGTAACTTTGTAAAGACATTCGTTTGATCGGCATGTTAGGATAATATGGCCGGGCTGAGTGGCTCAGACGGTTAAGACGCTGGCCTTCTAACCCCAACTTGGCAGGTTCGATCCTGGCTCAGTCCGGTGGTATTTGAAGGTGCTCAAATACGACAGCCCCGTGTCGGTAGATTTACTGGCACGTAAAAGAACTCCTGCGGGACTAAATTCCGGCACCTCGGCGTCTCCAAAAAGTAGTTTGTGGGACGTAAAAGCAAATAACATTATTATTATTATTATTAGGATAATATGAAGAGGAGAATAAAAATATGCAGTGGCTAATTCCACTTAAGAATATTAAACCTGATATAAAATCTATACCTTTAATGGGTCGTGAGTTATTTGAGGTGAACATTCTCATTGACTCATCTTGTTAAATAAAACAATTTGACATGTTTATAATCTACTTTACGACCACTTGGCCGCTCTGATAGTGTGATGAAACTTTAAGGGAAAGTACTTACGTAAAAAGCAAAACCCAGCCTTTAAGATCACTTGGCCACTCTAAAAGTGGGATGAAACTTTACAGAGAAATACATAAACAACAAAACCTTGGTCTTGTAATGGGATGTTCAAAGAACGTGGTGGGAGAGAGAATTGGCTGTGATATTAATTTAGAATACTTATGGTGGTGTTGCGAAGCAAGCCGAGGAAGGAGGTAACATATGGCCTGAAGTTAGTATCGCAGGGGGGAAAGGTTTAATAGCAAAAGTTTGTCTGGAATCTCGCTTGTTACGGTATAGAGGGACTTAACAGCAGAGTCTAGGAAGGAAGAGCAGGTCGTTTAAAGATGCTCGAGTACATTCATTTCCTCCCTGGACGGGAGTGCTATTACGAGGGACGTACACTCCACAAGCCATACAATCTGCCCCTTTTCTTTGAACCCAGCTTTACAGCCGGGAATTTAGATTCTAAGTTTACAATCAATTTCTTACAAATGTTGCCAACTTAGTTTTCACCATGTCCCTACAGAGCACTCCAAATATCGCTACTGTCTTCCTGAAAGTCCCTACGTTCTGTTTCTGGCATTTGAGTGTGACAGCAAAAGCACAGTCTTTGCGATAGTCAAAATATTTTCGAAAACTAGTTTTCCTCTACGTTTTGAGATGAATTTATAAGTCCGTCCCTTTTTCCCTACATTATGAAGAAAAGAACCGAAAATTGTTATCCATAGGTACGTGTCCCTACGTTGTCCTACTCTTATACAGACTACCCTATTAGGTTTTTCACCTCGTAAAACCTGTGACAATAAAGTTCGGTGGATGAAGTCAGAACGGTCGATCCGGCAACACTGGCGACACGCAACGCTGCACCTGCGTAGCAGCAGGTTTTGACCACCTGCTCCCAACGTTGTTCAGTTGAGCATCGTGTGTATTCCGTGTAAGACCTTTTGACACAGTGCGTGTTTCGTGCGTTGGTTCTGAACTGCGAACAGGAACATGAACGACCAAAATATCAATGTACAGTTTTGTTTTAAGCTTGGCAAGACACCGAAAGATACGCATGCGATGCTGGTACGTCCTTGACGTGTGTGTACGAGTGGTTCGCCCGTTTTCGAGGAGGCCGGGAAAGTGTTTCTGACAACCCCCGTAGCGGAAGACCGGCGACTGCCATCAGTGACGAAAATATTGAGAAGGTGAGGACATTAATCACGAACGATCGGCGATTAACTGTGCGCATAATAGCGGATGAACTGCAGATTAACCGTGAATCCGTGCGACAAATCGTTACCCTGAAGTTAGGGAAGAGGAAAACGTATTCTCATTTTGCGCCACATCACTTGACTGACGATCAGAAGCCGGCACGTTTAGAGGCCAGATCTCAATCCTCCAGACTTCTTCCTATTCCCACGATTCAAACTCGCTTTGAAAGGAAAGATATTTGACGACATTCTTGACATCCAACGAAACGTGACGAGGCTTTTGAACACCATCCCAAAGGAAGCCTTCTTGCAAAGTTTCCAGGACATGTATCGCCGACCTCAGCAGTGTATAGTTATGGGAGGGGACTATTTCGAAGTACAGTAAGGTCACTGTTCGTGCATTGTTCATCTTTGTTGATAGTACAGGACTATTCACCGAACTTTATTGTAATAGGTTTCTTCTGACTAGTTGAAGGTAGCGATTGGTAGTTGCTAAAAATGATCTGCATTTAGGGTTTTAGCCCAGGTGGCAGATTCCCTATGAATTGTTTACCGAGCTTTTCTTAAACGTTTTCAAAGAACGTGGAAATTTATCGAAAATTTACTTTGATAAATTATTCCAATTCCCCCAAATCGTCCTACAAATGAACATTTTCTCCAGTTTGTCCTCTTTAATTCCAACTTTATCTTCATATTATGATCTTTGGTGTAAACAATTTTGTCTCATCACAGCTAGCCAGTGGTGGCCCATACGTTTCACATTTTTACATGACCTGTTCGGACTTGAAGTCGTGTGTTTACACAACAACGTTATTGATGCCCTATTAAACTAAAATGATGAGCTTGTCCAATAGTAACAGCAACAAAAAAAGCAATACAGGAACAACAGCTTAAGAAGAACCTTCCAAGCTAATGGCTAAAGGACTGCATAACTCTAAGGCCCCATTCACAATGAAAAGTAAACGCTAACGTAATAAGATACAATTTATAGATATTATTCAGATGCACGCTGGCACAATGCCCACGCAAACTTATGTTCTAGCCAATGAGAAATGAAAACAAGTGAAGGTCTATGTTCCATAGCTGATTTTAAATGTCTAAATGTGGCCAAATAACGAAATAGATTATGTATGAACGCTAACATAAATCACTGTATTTTTTACTTTTCTTCACAATTACATCACGTGCAAATTATGCCAATATATTACCTTTCAACATTGCATCTTTGTATGATCTGTCATTTTGCAACTACGAACATCTGAACAGCAGTGCGTTCTGATCGGCTGATTTCTTACGTTACGCATAAACATAAGCGCAAACCTTGCAAGCTTCTACGTTGATGCTTAACTGAACGCTTATTTCTGTTTTCGTAGCTATAAGACCTATCTGTGTCGGTTTGATGTAAAGCCAATTGTAAATATATATATACGTGATCCTTATGATTTTATTCTCTGTGACCATAGAGGACCACGTTAAGTCTCGATAAATTTGGTTGCGAACTTTGCTTTCTTTTGCGCCCAGAATTCCTTCCTTCTTTCTTTCTTTCTTTCTGAGCGGGCCTGCTTGCGTTCTTCCGTCCAAGAGACACCGTGTCTTCTTTTCGGTTTTTCGTCTCGGTTTAGCCCGTTCGTCACTACCTTTTCTTCGGAAGAGATCTCTGTCAAAGGGGTCTTCCGGTTCGATTTGTGTAGCAATTGAAGGTCTTCTTTGGTGTTTCTAAACCGAGGCATCGTGGTTTTAGGTTTTGAATAAAGAAAAGTGTAAGATGTGTTTGGTGAATCTGTTTGCGTCCATTCGTTCGCGATGACCGTAAAATCGGGCCCGTCTTTTACAGACCGTGTCTGTAATGTTTTATCTTTACGTTACGTTTAGTTTTCATTGTTAATGGGACCTAATACCATTTTCAGCCAGATACACGCAATGTAGACAGTTCTAAGACTTTACAATTGAGGGGAAAAAGAGCTCACTTTTCCTTTTGCGAAAATCAAATGATCATAAATGTCCCTCGGTCACGGCCACCCATCAACGGTTGATAATTTCAGATGACCGCTAGCCATAAGACATAGATTGCACGGTTCCTAGGTATCATTGATCCATATTTTACATCACAGCCTGCACGGTTGTTAGGGTTACACCTCCATCACGCTAACTACCGTAACGCGAATTTTCAGATGACCACCCAGATGACCGCTAGCCATGAGAGGTATATTTTATGTCAAAAGGTGTTGACGCAATGGAGGTCGATGCAGTGCAGTTCGGATGTAAACTAGGAGCCAATTTCTTCTTCTTTTTCTTCTGAAAGTGCCATACCCGGTCCCCCAGACGTTGGCGATCACCCTGGAGAAAGCACCCCCCTTTTCTTTAGCTATCTTAAGAGTTGTTCGATATTGTTGAAGCAAGTCCAGTCTTTAATGTTTTGAAGCCTTGACATCGATGGTCTGCCAGCTCCTCCCTTGCCTTATATCTTCCTAGTTATGAGGTATACAGAGTACGCATTAACTCCGTATACCCCTACTCATTATTTCTATAGGCAGATATCCATTGTTATCTACTTTGATTGTTGACAGCAGTTGGTGCCAATATATTGAAAGAATGGCTGAAACAAGTAATTATACGATTAAGGAAAGTTTGTTGGCCGCTGTGTGGATCCATGAGCGTAAAATTAGTGGCAAATCAATAAAAATGTGAAGGGTGATTTCGTTGCGCGGTTTGTGAAAGCAAAAGAAGACGTTGTTAGCGTGGGAAAAGAAAGCCATTTTAATGGGCATTGCTCGCGACGCGTCGAGAAGTAGAAGGCCATCGACCAGACTTGAAGTTTGTGCTGACGTGGAAAATTATATCCAACAATATCCGGTCATATCCATACGGAAACTTGCGTCAGAGTTGGGGATACCAGAATCAACCATGAGGAAACACATCAAAGTGGATCTGAAAATTAAGTGTTGGCATCGATCGAGTGTCAGTGAATTATCGGATGATGATTTGGAGAGACGTGTTGGTGCTTGTGGTTGGATGATGCAACAATCCCTAACAATGGCTCAGAAGGCAGAAGTCATGTTCACTGATGAATGTGCGAATTATAGCAGCTCCCATACTGTCAATGTTTACTTTTGGGGAAAAGAAAATCCACGTTTTTGTCAAGAAATCGAGCGAAACCCACCTCACGTCATGATCTGGGCCGAAATGACACAAACGCATTTGTTTGGCTCATTTTATTTTAATCGTTCTGTTAATCAGAACAGTCACCCCCAGATGATTAATGACTGGCTCATCTCGCAGATGAAAAATACGGGAATCTCAGACGTTGTTTTCAACACGATGGGGAGCCGGCTCACTTCGCAGTCGCTGTTCGACAACGTCTGAACGCAGTCTTTGGGAATCGCCGGATCGGTCGAGGATCGGACAATGATCCAGCTCCTTTTACATGGCCACCAACGAGCCCTGATCTAACAACACCCGATAACGCACTCTGGGATCACGTCAAGGAATAGGTGAGGAAGCAGCGGTATGTTGGAATTGATGATTTGAAAAATGCGGCGCGCAAAGCTTTCCAGGATAGTGCTTGATATTAACATCAAAACATGGCGGCGTATTCAGCTGTGCAGAGCCCATGGAGGGACACATACGGATGTTTTCGATTCCTAAGATGTAAGATGTAAGTATAAATAATGAGTATATGTGCTTTTGTATCATGTCAGTTTGAGTTTAATTTAATATAGGGAATACGGACTCTGTGCGCACACTGTAGAAGCCCGTACATTCCACCTCGTAGAACATGGTCTAAAAAGGTGTTTTCGTGGCTTTGATGGTGTTTAGCCAGCTCACGCACAGCTGTAGCTCTCCTCAAAACATTATTAGTTACAAAGTCTATCCAGACTATTCTCCTATGTAACCACATTTCAAAGGTCTCTAATCTCTTCATGGAGGGAGCTTTGTCAGTCCAGGTCTCTACTCCATAAAGCAGTGTTGACAGACGTAACATCTCAACAGCTTTTGCCTGAGTTTGAGGTTTAGGTTATCATTTTTTAAATGATCTTTGGGAAAGACGATCTGGAAATCTCAATACGGCGTCTGATATCTTTTTCAGTGTCCTGATTTTCTGTTATGTTGCTCCCAAGGTATGTGAACTGACTTACTCGTTCAATGTTTTGATTGTCGGGCTGAGTGGCTCAGACGGTTGAGGCGCTGGCCTTCTGATCCCAACTTGGCAGGTTCGATCCTGGCTCAGTCCGGTGGTTTTTGAAGGTTCTCAAATACGTCAGCCTCGTGTCGATAGATTTACTGGTACGTAAAATAACTCCTGCGGAACTAAATTCCGGCTCCTCGGCGTCTCCAAAAAAATAGTTAGTGGGACGTAAAGCCAATAACATTATTAATATTTTGATTATTTAATGAAATGGAGACACCTTCATGGTTGCTTCTGCTAAATACCATGAACTTAGTTTTTGTGGTATTGGTTTTAAGACCGTACCTTAATCCACTGAGATGAATTCTACTGAGCAGTCCTTGAAGACCTTCAATGGTGGCGCATATAATTAGGGTGTTGTCTGCATATCTAATATTGTTTATGACGACTCAGTTTACTTTCACAGCCAGCTCAGTATCATGTAAGGCTTCTTTGAAGAAACCCTTTTGGAAAGCGAAATTTTATGCTCTGAGAACCAACTCGGAAACAATGAAATGTCCCACCGTACGAACTAACGGCACTTGTTCATGTCGGCCGAGAAAATAAAATCCTCCTTCAGATCTCAAGGTGAATGTAAAGGCTAGTACACACCAAGCGACAAAGTTGCAGAACACGTGTATCGCGACAAGTTCCAGGGATGTCCTGTAGCGTTTTTTCCGTGTTTGGGACTGTCGCGATACAAAAGTTGCATGTCGCAGGTCTGCCATTCGAAATGGGATACATGATACAAATGTTGCGCAACATGATGTAGCCTGGACGTGTCGCTAGTCAAAGTCCCGGGACATGCCGGTACCAGTGTGCAGATAGCCGCCACGTGTTGGTGTTGTGTTTCGTGTTCTGTTGTTTTGCGATGGAAACTACTCTAAAAATCATTGAGGATTTACACACCCTCCCTTGTCTTTGGGATGTTATGTCTACCGAGTATAAAAACAGAGACAAAAGGAGGGAAGCAATGGAGTCTCTGACTAAAAAGGAACACTTTGTCCATTCACGAGATAGAGAAAAATATTCACAACATCAAAAGCACATAAAGCAATTTCTTGCGCCATTTCGCGCCGATTCCTGTGGTGCAACTGTCTCTATAGATATGGACGCGGGACATTGTATCGCAACAGTCTAGGGACAGTGTCTCGCAACTGTCCCGGGACAGTGTCTCGCAACTGTCCCCATGCAATGTCCCGCGACTTTGTTGCTAGGTGTGTAGTAGCCTTAAGTTTTCACTCACCTGTGATCGAGCGAGCTTCTGTCGTCGCACGTGTGGAGGTTCAGCGACCGGCACGATGAGGCGATCATGAGTAGTGTCGGGCTCGGAGCGGCTGTCCATATCTTGGTTCTTCACAAGCATGCTGCCAGTATCTAGCGCGTCGATGTGTGTGAGCGAACGTGAACGACCCTGGAACAAGAAAAACACACAGTTCAAACTCCCAGTTCCATCTAATATCAATAAGAAAATCGGAAATAAACACCTTGACTGCAATATAGATATTGATAAAATACCCCAGAAAGCAAAATTGACCATGTTTCATATCTACTTCATTCAGATTCTCACCTATATACTCGAAACATGTGTCTTACATAACAAGGCTAATAGTAAAATCCAATGAAGAGAAATGGAATTCATTGGAACAATGAACCAAAATACCAGGAAAGATATGATTAGAAATTAAACAAACAAGGAAGGAGGCTAGCATCGAAATACCTGTCACCGAGCTTTTAGGAAGGCGCAGGCTACGATGGTTTGGACATGTTATGAGGATGGACAGAACAAGAAAAGCAAGGAATTACTTTGACAGAGAAGTGGAAGGGGAGAGGCCAGTAGGGAGGCCAAGAAATCGAAGGATAGGCACGGTGAAATTGGAGGTCAGCACGAGGAATGTCAAGTGAGAGAGGATCAGAAACTATACGTTGACAGAAAGAAGGGGCGAGCACTTATACACCACACCCGGGAAACTGGAGCTGGAAAATTATGATGATAATTGCAATATTAGTAATTTTGTTTTTCCGTCTCAGTAGGTGTCGAGGAGCACACATACAAAAAGGAAAAGAAACTCCGTGGATATTTTACGAAGATGGTAAAATAGGATCTCACTCTGGATTTGCTGCAGTGGTGCCGCCTGGGACAGTACTGACGAAGTCATCATTTCTCCGACTGCGTACAGAGGGCTCTGTTTTTCGATACTTCGGAACATTGAGTTAGTTTTTAAAATGTAGATTGGGATTATCCTTTGCGTAAAGGGGTATCTGATGCGCCTCACATAGAATATTATTGTGATTCATTTATTATCAATTTTCTTACACATTTTCAAGAATTTACTTCGGCTATATAGTTTGGGATTAGCTCTTGTTTAATATGGTATTATTGATGAATCTTAATTTTTTATTTTTCTTAAAGTTTCTATCATTGTTAATGTTGTTACATGTTTACTTTCAAAGAGTAGATTAGCCCCTTCAGTGGCGGGTTCTGAAAGACCTCCTGTGCCAGAAAAGTGAGGTTTTTCAGAGGAAATTATTTATTATTAAGAAGCAAGAAATGAGTAACAATTACTAGGGTAACACATTCATATATTATTCAAGGTTAATAAAAACTTAATTTACACTCTATCTGCATTTTTTACAGTAGGCCTGTGACATGGTTTCGTAAAATATTGGTGAAATCTATCTCTCTCCACTATGCTTTCTCTTTTATCTTGGCTAATTACCACTCCACGAAAGAATTTGGACTATGGTTTGCGTTGTCTGAAGAAAGAAGTAGTAGTAGTAGTAGTAGTAGTAGTAGTAGTAGTAGTAGTAGTAGTAGTAGTAGTAGTAGTAGTAGTAGTAGTAGTAGTAGTAGTAGTAGTAGTAGTAGTAGTAGTAGTAGTAGTAGTAGTAGTAGTAGTAGTAGTAGTAGTAGTAGTAGTAGTAGTAGTAGTAGTAGTAGTAGTAGTAGTAGTAGTAGTAGTAGTAGTAGTAGTAGTAGTAGTAGTAGTAGTAGTAGTAGTAGTAGTAGTAGTAGTAGTAGTAGTAGTAGTAGTAGTAGTAGTAGTAGTAGTAGTAGTAGTAGTAGTAGTAGTAGTAGTAGTAGTAGTAGTAGTAGTAGTAGTAGTAGTAGTAGTAGTAGTAGTAGTAGTAGTAGTAGTAGTAGTAGTAGTAGTAGTAGTAGTAGTAGTAGTAGTAGTAGTAGTAGTAGTAGTAGTTGTTGTTGTTGTTGTTGTTGTTGTTGTTGTTGTTGTTGTTGTTGTTGTTGTTGTTGTTGTTGTTGTTGTTGTTGTTGTTGTTCATAGAGTCGTTTTGTGCATGCACCATCTTCAGGGCTGCCGACAGTGGGGCTCGAACCCACTATCTCCCGATTAGTGGATACTGGCCACACTTAAGCGACTGCAGCTATCGAGCTCTGAACTTTGGAGCGTGGGTTGGCGACCACGGAGCCCTCAGCTGAGTCCTGGCATTGCTTCCACTTACTTGTGCCAGGCTCCTCACTTTCATCTATCCTATCCGACCTCCCTTGGTCAACTCTTGTTCTTTTCCAACCCCGACGCTATTAGGTTTGCGAGGGCTAGGGAGTCTTTCATTTTCACGCCCTTCGTGGCCCTTGTCTTCCTTTGGCCGATATCTTCATTTTTCGGAGTGTCGGATCCCTTCCCTTTTTCCCTCTGATTAGTGTTATATAGAGGATGGTTGCCTAGTTGTACTTCCTCTTAAAACAATAATCACCACCACCACCAGATAGATTTCAATAGCAAATGAAGGAGTTCGGAGGTTTCCAGGAGACAGCGAACAAAGTCAATAAAGAATTAAAAATCCTACACAAACAAAATAAAAGGAGGATAAAGAACGAAAAGATATCGGTAGTCGGCGAAATATAAATACTGTACAGAATGTTCCATATATGATCTAAACGAATAATAATAATAATAATAATAATAATAATAATAATAATAATAATAATAATAATAATAATAGTTGTTGTTGTTGATTATTGTCCCTTCACTTGTTTCAGACGTTAAGAGATGCCGGAATGGCAGAAGTTTAAACCACTGGAGTTCTTTAAAGTGATGGAAGACAATGCGAATTGTCGCATTTTAATACCCTCACATGCCACCGACCTCATTCAGGATCGAACCCACTATACTGACAATAGAAGGATTGGTTACTAACTCGATGTGCCACTAAGATCAGCATTTCATTTCCAGAAGGAATATCCGATCACTGCAATCCACGTAATCGTAATTCATGAAGTGCTCGTGCTTAGGTTACTCTCTTAGATGAGGGACTATCAGAAATCGTAAATCTGGAGGAATCTGTGAGAGCACTAATTTCTGAATTTTGACATCGACGTTGCCCATAACGAGAGCTTTGTAAGTAAGTTGCTTGCAGTTTGCAAGTCAGGCAATTTGTTAGAGTATGGATGAGATTTGAAAGTACAATTTCAAACGTTAGACTGACTGCAAGTGCCGCGAGTTTCATTGCATCACAAATAGCGTCAGTTTATTTCAATAGAGCGCGGTGTAGAATGTAAATGTAGCTATTGTTTGCCGCGAGAATTGCTCTCTTTACGTGTGTGAATGTGTTGTCCTTTGTTGCTCGTTTTATTCCCCCAGTTTCTCTCTTTCTCCCTCCCACATCCACATTCAATTCATATTAACACTCCATTTGCTCTGATTTTTATCCGCTTCCTTGACCACCTGATAAAGTCGTTCACTTTAACTTTCTGTTCTGCTCTTATAAACCCCTCCCCCTGTGGGTGAGGGCGGTAGAATAACGCCCACGGTATCCCTTACATTCAGTAACAGACGACTAAAATGGACCCAGGGGGCTCTTAATTTAGGAGCGTGAGTTGGCGACATCGAGGCCCTTAGTAGAGTCCTTACATTATTTCCACTTGTGCCAGGTTCCTCTCTTTCATCTATCGTATCCGACTTCCATTGGACAACTGTTGTCCTATTCCGATCCTGACGGTATTAGAGCATTGGGACATACGGAGTCTTTCATTTTCACGCCCTTCGTGGCCCTTTACTTTCTTTGGCCGACAGGCCTACCTTCATTTTTCGAAGTGTCGGACCTCTTCCATCTTTTCCCCTCCGATTAATAGAAGATGGTTGCTCAGTTGTACTTCCTCTTAAACAATGATCACCACCACCACTTCCATCTTATAAACCGTTGTGTGGTACTTTTATTTTAATATCCTTTCCAGGTCTAAAAATTTGTGTATTAAATGTCAACTATTGATCGTTTTTTTCTTTACGTAGACATTCAGAGAAAGCAAAGTAAATCAAATCAAACCAAATTAAATATAAATAAATAAATAAATAAATAAATAAATAAATAAATAAATAAATAAATAAATAAATAAATCTGAAACTCATACACCACGAATACAGACTTCTTCATTGTATTGTGTTATACATAGTTGTTAAGTTTGCCAGTATTTCGCCGGTTGCTGTGTAGATTTCAATTCTCAGGGCAACATCTGCATTGCATTTTATGCATATTAATGCACATTAAATTAATGATTTGGCTACCAAGAACATATGAGTTACTTTAAATTCGTGCCTGTCTGACTGAAGTCTGTTACTGGAATGAACGTTTTCATCACCTAACGATCCCAAGGCGCAGGACGGGGAGGGGGGAAGGGGGTAATTCGTACTCGAATTCCGAGAACGACGTCAGTTTTAACTCTTTCGTTTGATAAAGAATTGCTAAAATTGCTCTACCGTTATCAGGTATTTCTAAACCGTTTTCTCTACAATAAATTAGAAATTGGAAATTCATCATCATTAATATTTCCTAAAAAGTGATTCAATTTAAGGAAAAAGACTGAAAAAGACAGTATATTTGATAAAACAACGTATACATTGAAAGTATGGTCTTTTGATATTAATAAGACCCATATAATAATGCACAAGTGCATTAACTTATAAAACCACAAATGAGTGAAATAAGTAATCACGGTAATATTTCCGATTCAAATAAACGGTTATCCCTGTCATTGGAGTAAAAATTGGTTAACGTTCAAAGGACGACCTACCCTACTTCAGCTTCCGAATACCGTTCCTTGAAGTACCTTAGAACGTACCACTCTAGAAGTAGGTGCTTAGAAGGTATACAGAATCACGCTAAAGGGGTTAAGTTTAATGGACGAGATTTCAAGTACCGTAATTTCAGTGGTTTCCCTGTTTTGATGATATGAATCTTGATTTAATCTGGCTGGAGTTGATGCCGCTGCTAACAAAGGCTCTCAAAGCAAGTGTACGGTGGCTCGTTAGATACGATCCTATTTGAATCGCGTTCATGTTTTAATCCATACCTTTGAATCCAAGTTAAGAGGACATAAGTCAGTCCACGTGCATCACCTGACCTGAATGCCTCGAGTTTTCCTTTGAATTCAGATCGTGTTTCAAAAGGTATAAAGATGAATTTAAAATCTGTTTTTTTATGTTCTCAGTTTTTCTTCGTTCTGAGTGTTTTCTTCAGAACTCTTAATTCTGTGAGTGTAAACTTATATGTTTGAAGTGTCTTCTCACCTATTGCATGGTTGAATGTAGTAGGTGGGTGTGTATGGAGTAGCGGTTCTCAACCTTCGAGAGACTGCGGAACGAAAAATCCTTTAATCTATAAAACGAGTTCCGCAGTCCCAAAAAATTTACTCGTAAATACGTTTCCAGTTTCTTTAATGTTCATATATTTGATTATAGGTATTACGTGATCTTACAATAAGCACTACCGAGCTCGATAGCTGCAGACGCTTAAGCGAGGCCAGTATCCAGTATTCGGGAGGTAGTGGGTTCGAAGCCCACTGTGGGCAGCCCTGAAAATGGTTTTCCGTTATTTCCCATTTTCACTCCAGGCAAATTAATTAAGGCCACCTGCCTTCCCACTCCTAGACCTTTTCTGCCCCATTGTCGCCGTAAGACCTATCTGTGTCGGTGCGATGTAAAGCAACTTGTAAAAAAAAAATGAGCACTATGAATACGATGCGACATTCTGACAAAAAGATAATTAAATCACTGGATGAATACAAATTTCTAGCATATTGTAGTTTCTTCAAGCCAAGATCATTTGTTAATATATGCTAATTTTTATTGAAATATTATCCCATTCTGCAAGGAAAGAAAAAAATAAGGCAATGATATCTCAGGCCCATCCTCTGTTTGGTTATCAGTCAGCATGCCAACGTCTTGTATCAAGAAGAAGCTTCTTAAGATCTACTGAGGCACTTTCAGGTACATCACGACAAGCAAGAATTAAACAGTGGCAGGCAAGAAGCCAGCATCTAATTGAATGGATGATGCCAATTAAACATTTCCCTCCTGGTCACACAGCAGACTGGGTGACTTGGGAGTCACTCAACAGCCTGCGTTCAGGTGTCATGAGATGGAGGTCAAACCTGAAGAAGTGGGGATTCAGTGTTGATTTCAGTTTGTGTGAATGAAGAGAAGAGCAGACAAGAGCAGGCCACAGAACACTTAGTACAACGTGGTGCATGTCCAGACCGTTGTACAGTGGAAGACTTGCTCAATGCGACACCAAATGCTCATGAAATCGTCCGGTTTTGGTCCTCAACAGCCTAATCCTGCGACCACACAGTATAGTTTGTGTTGTTTTTATTTTTTCGAAGTACTTTATGTATATATTATTTATCTGTAATGTTTCTCGCTTCTGACACTCAATAAATAGTAAATAAATCCCATTCAGACCATCAAAATGTTATAAAATGTATAACGCTGATCGTTTATTATCGCATCGATTTTAATTATGTTAGATTGAAAGAGAAAAAGGAATGTTGCTGAGAAAATTTATCATGCACTGTACTTCACCACAGAAATCATTAGAATAGGAGAAGCAGCAGTAGGATGTCAACTTATCCGCGAAACACCTGTCACATATACATACGCCGAACGTTTTTATATGCAATGCATGCAGTTTTATATATAAAAATGTATGAATCTCGCAATCCTAAACTAAGTCACGGAAATTATACACTAAGACTATTTCTACTCTACAATATTTATTCGTAAAAATGCTTAGAAAATAAAACAAAAATCCCCAATAATATCTTGTGGCCCAGTTTAATGATGACAGGTCCTAGTACGGAGCCGCGACTCAGCACTTGAGAAACATCGGTATACAGTATGAAGAACAATAACAGGGGTAAGCATAATACCTCGCGAGTTAGCTGCTCTGCACGGTGCGAACTATGTCGCTGTAATGTCGCAGTTGGGATCTGGTGGTTCTGAAACCCACAGCCGATAGCCCTGAAGATGGTTGTATCTTAATGAAGGCAACAGCCGCTTTCTTCTCAGTCCCAGCCCTCTTCTACCCTATCGTCGCCGAAACCTCAAAACGAAAGTGTTAGTGCTACAGCAAACCCCCTTTTACAAATAATAATAATAATAATAATAATAATAATAATAATAATAATAATTGTACCGGGTGGTACACCTGTACGCCGCAATTTTAAATCTTCCACCAATAAATCCTCCTCTACAGGAGAAACTCTGAACTCTAACAACTGTATCAACTCATAAGTTTTCTCAGAAGATGTCACTACCGTAAATTTTGTGAGTACTGTGTGGAGTTCAACTTGTTTTGTTTTTCTATTGATCAAGAAGTGTGGACATTCTCTGTTAGATGTCTCTACAAGAAACTATGACCATGCACCCTGGTGCGAAGGGGAAGAACTTTATTTGAAGAAGTTTTGTATTCATAAGTTTGTTCTTTACTAAATTTCGTTCTTTCATTTGTGGGTTGGCAATATAAATCTTTTCTTTCCGCCGGTTTTGAACTTAGCCAATCCAGAATTTCTGTAATTAATTTTTGACCAATCGTGTCTTTCTTCTTCGATTTTGATGTGTAACTGTAAGCTACCCAATAAACGCCTGTGGGTATGTCTTAATTATTCATGAAAGGTCTCGAATCTTCCCCGAGAGTATAAAAACTGCTGATTTTCCTATCTCTCAGCCACTTCTTCAACATCTAGCTTAGTGTATGGACGTGTAGCAGGGGGCGGGTAGCGCCTCTTCCTTCGGGCAGCAGCTCTTCACAAAGGTAATGGCCGTTTAACATTTTTATTTTCTTGCTTGCTCAGCAGTTTAACCCTCGGGGAAGCTCCGAAACCTTCTTGATGTAACCTATCTGTCCAAAAATGTAACTTTTTGCCGTTTTGATGTAAAATTTTCATGTAACTTTAACTGAAAATCGGGGATAGAGAGTGCTTTACCCTCTCGAGCTCCCCTTCATTTTGAATTTGAGGTGACTAAGTTTTCGTAACCGTTCTTCTACTCTTCCGTAATGTATTAAATTTGTTTTGAATACGAGTCACCTCCATAGTTTGGGAATAGCCCCTGCTTCATCGGCCTAGTGCCTCTTAGGTTTTAAGAAGTTTCATGGAGTGCATATTCACGCCTCCATTCAGTTTTGCATTTTGGGCCATTAACTTAACCTATTATTTTCCTACTAAGGCCCATTAGGTTGGGTAAAAGATACCCCTGTTTCTTTGTAAGTGTGCCTTGAGGGCAGTTAATAGTAAAGTCCGTGGTGGCCTTTGATAGGCTCAGAAAATTGAGAGTGGGTCAGCTCTTTTATTTGTGGTAAAAGCGCCTCAGAGAGGCTTGATATTCGAAGGTGGGAGCAAGTGCTCCATGTTATTTGGGGTTTTCTGCCTTTGGTAAATATGTGTTTGGGAGCTGAGAGCTCAGAAAATGTAAAGTGAAGGATTGAAGCCGAAGTTCTGTTATACCATCAATCTTGTCGTTCCTAGACTTAAATTTTGTTACTGGTATTGTACCAGATTTGACTTGTTGTTACTTGTTAAAATCTGAAGTTTTATGTGAAAATTGTTTTGCTATTTTTGAAAATATAACCTTTAATGCCATTTTAACCAATATCTCAGCTTTGTAGTTAGACCCATTCCGGCCCGCACCTTCTTTCACCTCTGCATTCCACGGGTAACCCCGTAACAATAATAATAGACATCACAGTGAAATTCATCAGAGTCTAAAGAAAGCGTCTTGTATCCCTACTTCAGGAGCTATTCGGAACAGAACAAGAGTTAACCAAGGGAGGTCGGATGGAATAGATGGAAGTAAATACATAAACATGACTAGGCCTAATAAAAAACACAGGAAAATGACTTGAAACAAAAAGTTAATGCAACAGATTGCTGATTATGACAAAATAATGAGGCAAAATTAAAAAATAGAACTAAAAGTATAAAGTGGCAAAAATGACAAAACAATTTTACGAGGGCTGACCAACAAAGACTGAGAATGATTTTTTCCTGTAACTTCCGTGATAGTTTTCCATCTGTAAACTATTTGAAAAGAGCTGGTTTTTATGTATAATGTCCGTAGGCGGCAGCACTCTCGTATCGGTAGGTTGGTAGTAATGCTCTAGCCTATTTTGTAGACGCTACGTGCATTTTGCATACCAGACAATAGAGGTGACGCGAGAGGAGCAGTACAGCGCAATCAAATTCTGTTTTCCTTTAAACCATACAGCCACTAAAACGAAAAGCTGAAGCATCATTATGAGCCTGAAGGAAAACAAGCCAGCACAGTGTGGAAATCGCCAAAAAAAAAAAAAAAAAGGCTAAAGTTGTTCCATCTGCAGGGCAAGTGATGGTGATCACATTTTTTGACTGTAATGGAATGATTTACCAGCGTGCAGTTCCCCCTCACACTGCTGTTACTACACGTCGGCACTGGCTACACTGAGGAAGCACTTTGCAAAGAAACGCCCAGAGCTTTCTCGGACTGGGTGGCGACTTCATCAAGACAATGCTCGGCCTCACGTCGCAAATCAAGTCATGCAGTTTCTGGCTGTGTACCACATCCACCTTATATCCCTGATCTTGCACCCTGTGATTTTTTAAATTTCCATCACTAAAGGCAAAGCTTAGGGGCATTCGATTTGAGAACCTTGAAGCAGTGCTCAAGAAAAGTGAGGCGATTTTCAAGGACCTGACAAAGAATGGTCTACAGCATGTGTTCAAGTACTGGCAGAGACGCTATAAAAATTGCATTGAAGTAGGAGGGGACTACTTTGAAAATATCATGTAAACATTGAAATGGAGTAATAAACATCTGTGAAAAAATCAGTTTCAGTCTTTGTCGATCAGCCTTCGTACTTAATAAATATGTATTTCTGTAATCAGGCGGCCATGATAAGGATTTGTGTCTAAGTTATCAATATGTATGATGTACCAGTTAAAGGGTAAAAAAAAAGTCAAAATACAGCCACTGGTGATCACTACACAGTTCTCCTCCCTCACCACTCACGCAATAATTCCACAATTTTGCAACTGTCACTGTGCCAAACTTCTAGTCTACCGACTTGTGAACGACTACAAACCACGGACACCTAAGTTGGAATGAGCTCCCTTCCTTTGTTTCTGAACTATAAAACAGGGAAATTTACATATTGTCTTACGTTCGTATTTTTTGCGAAAATAATTATATATTTCATTTTTGTTTGCTTTCAAGTTTTGATATGATGATATGGTATTTCATAACATCATATTTCAAAGAGTTAAAAGTATATTTTGTCACCTGGCAATCTTTGACAAAGGAAAATTATTTTCTTCTCCTTTCTCGCTTTTTCGCAATTCACTGCATTCTGGACAAAGACCTTCCAGACCTGCGTACTCAACAAAGCCATTTCTTGTCCGAATTAACTGTGCGTAGTGGAGTGAACAAACGAATAAGAAACATCTACTGTACAGTAGTCGCTAGTGAACAGAAAAAAGTCTCAAGAATTAAACATCATGAAGGGGTAGAACTCAACAGCGAAATTTACAAGATTTTACTTGATGTCCCACGTAGCCTACTGCATTGTGTCCGTGCAAGAATTCTTTTTGCACAGTCACGCGGAAATTGAGTTTTACCTTAATTCTGATAAATTTGAATCGTTGTGGTAGGTGAACATGACACGTCTGAAGGATGTACTGGTCCATGTTTTAATATAATGCATCGCTTTAAAAAAATCGTTGTATATAACATTTTAGTCTTAATTTTACATCTACATTACACCCACAAACTTTTTCCAGTGACTTACGAGTCACTCTCTATAGGCTATACATCTCTCTGTTTAAAAAACTATTTTACGGAAAATAAAAGTTTGCTTCAGAGTGAAGGATCGCACACTCATCTTGGATGCTGATATTGCGCCTTCACTTTATGGGTATTTTAATCTAGATAGAGTGAGGGACCAATCTCACGTATCGCTAAAAACATAATACGAAGGTAAAGGAGCTAAAACATGGAGATGGTGATGTTTCATTGGAAAAGTAACTTCATCTTCTCCCGGATATCACAAAGTATAAAACATAGTAAGGATCATCAGCTTCTTGCACTACAATAGCTTTGAATGTAAGTCAGGTTTTCCGATAGAGACGTAGCGTTTGTTAGTAAGTAGCGGGCCGGAAAATGGAGTAGAGAAGGTAGAGAAGAGAAGGAGGAGAGGCAGATGTGAAGGGAGAGAGAGAGAAGTCTGGTAGCCAGTTAGAAAAATGAAGAAGAAGGAAATCTCAGGGAAGGATTGAAAGTATTCTTGCAGACAGGAAATGAGCTGGGATGTTGAATAAATGATGCTGTGGATACAAAAAGACTTGGATCTCTCCACCTTCAATCTTGCATTCGGGTTGGGTCACATACAGTACTGTCCAATTATGTGGGCACCTGAACAGCTCCTTACGTCTTTCATTTCTACGTTGTCTGGCTCCATGGCTAAATGGTTAGCATGCTGACCTTTGGTCCAAGGGGTCCCGAGTTTGGTTCCCGGCTGGGCCGGGAATTTTAACTTTCATTAGTTAATTCCAATGGCTTGGGGCTGGGTGTTTGTGCATCCTTCAGCCTCAGAATTCATGATAGGTAGGGTATCATCCTCACAGACGCTGAGGTCGCCTATTGACGTCAGAAAAGTTGGATGGCGCAGCCACGCGGTAGAATGTTGAAGCTGCAACATAGTGACTGGTGAGGTATATTTACATGGCGAAGCATTGACGTCGTGATGGAAACAGAAAGAAAATTGTCAAATTTGAGGAGGTACTGCTCTGTATAAGGTTGCAAATCGTATAAAACGGATGCGAAATCTGGTCACTACTTTCCTGTACAAAAAGTTCAGAGAGAAAGATGGGTTTCCGCGCTGTCAATTGGAAAACGCGTTGCGCGATACATGACAGTGCGCAGTCTGCATTCTCGTGAAGACGACTTCTTTCCACAGCGTAGGTACCGGTACTGTTTATTGTACTCATTGATAGTTATTATCTCTCATTTGTATTCACAAAGATTTAGCTACATCAAAAATACTGATAAACTTGTAGCCTAATACTTCTGTGCCGCACATAGAATGTTATCCGCTCTTTGTAAACTTCTTCATATGTGTAACAGCAGACAGTAAATTAACTATCTACATGTGAGTAATATCTTTAACTGATAGTAATTAAGCACTGAATTTAAATTGCCTATATAATACTTCTATTAATGCAAGAAAATATGTAGTATTTTGCCGTCATAAATTAGCTTTTTTTGCTATTTGTTTTACGTTACACCGACACAGAGAGGTCTTATGGCGACGATGTGACGGGAAAGGTCTAGGAATGGGAAGGAAGCGGCCGTGGCCTTAATTAAGGTACAGCCCCAGCATTTGCCTGGTGAGAAAATGGGATACCACGGAAAACCATCTTCAGGGCTGCCGACAGTGGGGTTCGAACCCACTATCTCCCGGATGCGAGCTCACAGCTGCACGCTCCTAACCGCACGGCCAACTCGCCCGGTCATCATAAATTAGAAGCCATAACCTAATTATTTGGTAGAATTGGATGCCGTTATGCATCAGTAGACTAAGCGCCATTTGACGAAAATTGAGATTTTAGCGCCATCTTGTTGAGGAAGGCTTGAACTATTTATAAAAAATTCCCCACTGCATTACAAAAGGCCGTTAGTTGTTAATAAATAGAAAACCTAAGCGACAAAGCGGGAATCAGTAAAAATGTATATTGCATCAGTAGACTATGCGACGTTCCAGTTTGCATCATTGGACCAAGCGCCACATTCCTCACATTGTGCGCGGATGACAGCGAAGGAGCCCGCGTTTTCGATAGTGCTGACATTTTTACGTGGTGATACACTGAGTAGTTTATCAAGTGACGAAGTTCAACGATGTATCAAGTACTCCCAAAAGTAAGGAGAAGGACAATGCTACTTATGCAGCTTGCTAAGAAGGTTGAGTCTGAGAATCACTCTCTAGAATTTGATGGTGAATCTCAGGAAATAGATCTAAATAAGTCAAGACAGAGACGACCACGGGAAAGTAGAGTTCCCCTTCACCAGGCATTAATACCATTTTGGCCAAAAGAAAAACCTATTATCTCTGAAGACAAACTAAGAGACTTTGGTTCGCTGATGCACCTAATACCTGCAGATGCCAAACAATTTTACCAGAATCTTCAAGCAGATTCAGACATCGTGGATGACGTAGATAGGTTTAATGGATATCCTGATTTCGAGATTGAATGAACTGAGAGCAACAATATTATTACCTATCCAGTGATTTGTGTGTATTTATGGGAGAAAACATCTTTAATCACATTTTCTGTCTCAAGCAGAACAAAACAAGGCTTAAAAATATCACGTCAATACTGTACTCTCAGAACATAATAGGCCCATCGTGAAGGAAAATTCATTCAAAAATTGTACAGACTACAATGGCTCATGTCTTACAAATGTATTTGACTCAGATAAGTTGAAATTCCTCAAATCAGTAAGTCGTTATAGCAACGACTTTAGAGAATAGCTTTCCTTCTAGAATTTCTCCATCTAAAACTTGAATAATGTACCGGAGTTGTGGCGCGGCTCATGGTGGATCAAGCACTTAGCGGGCCTTTTCAGACAGTAGGAGATTCAGTTTTTAATCGTGGCTGCTGCCACGTTGTATTTTTTGAAGTTTTACTCAGTAGATACTCAACAGTTGAGGGTTTTTGGTGTAGCATCGTGATACATTATTCGCACTTGAGAAAAACCTTAAATTGCATCAGTAGACTAAGCGCCATTTCTTCAAGAAAATCTATGTAGTGCGATTATAAAAATGTTGAAATTTGGTGAGAAGGTACAATCTATTATCCTACAACACCAGTAATACCATATTTAATAAAATTATGTTCGCTCGAATTTACACATAGAACCAAATTTAAACGCGATTATCTCGCAACCAACTTTTGGCGCTTGGTCTAGTGATGCATAACGGCATCCAATTGGACAAAGCAAGTATTCTTCAACCCCAAACAGCTGTGACTGTAGAGGTTATAGTACTCTTAAATTATAATTTTCCAACTTTGCTCTGCATATTCTGTAGGTACTTATATTTTTTTTATACTTATTGTCGGTTCTAAGTTCTAACTTTTGTGCTGATGGTAAAAATGGAAGAACTTTTAAGTTTATGTGGGCTGTTCCAACACAAGCCTGTATAAAGCCTAGATTTATTTGCTTTACAACATTTACTTAGTAGAATTATTATTTTCTTTCTTCCCCAAGATTACAGTTTACAAAACAGGTAACTCCCCCGTCACCTGGCTAAGAAATTACTCCATAACCTCTAATAGTGGAAAATTACAGTAGCTTAACTGTTAAGGTGAATTAGCGTGTCAGCGGTAACATTTCTCTGACAAACCCGCTTTACATATACAGTTGCACTTCACATTTTCACCCCCTTGTTCAAGACAACATTAACTTTGTGCTGTTTTGAATCGATGTGGGATGATTGTAAACACAACCAGTTTCATCTTCTGTTTCAAACTTTTTACCTACACATATCAAGTAATTACGCTTGAATATTTCTTCCCCTTCCACTAATGGACGCATGAAAACTCCGACAACTCTCAACAGTTGCGCATACGACACCAAAGACATTTTGAACACTTAATAAATCCTACAGACGCACACCCGATCACTGTCGTGTTTACATCCCGTCACTATCTCGCCGCCATATTGGAAACAGCTGACGGTAAGCTCCTCCCCCGTTTCGGACGTCAATACAGCGTCACCTTGAAAGACTTGCATCAGGCCTCTCCGGAGGCCACACGCCATTATTATTTCTAAGTTCAGGCCGATAGCTTAGATGTCAGGCCTCTAAATATCATAATCATCATCATCATCATCATCATCGTCATGATCATTATTATTATTATCTGATAGACACCTAATCATAGACATCTAATGAGACTCAAATTTGTCTTGTTCCACCGCTTTTCCCACATCTGTGGGGTCGCCGGTGCAAATTGTGTAGCCCCATATGGATTTGACCCTGTTTTACGGCCGGATGCCCTTCCTGACACCAACCCTGTATGGAGGGATGTAATCCACTATTGCGTGTTTCTGTGGTGGTTGGTATTGTAGTGTGTTGTTTGAATATGCAGGGAAAAGTGTTGGGACAAACACAAGCACCCAATCCCCCAGTCAGAAGAATTAATCACACAACGATTAAAATCCTCAACACGGCTGGCCATCAAACCCAGGGCTCTCTTCTGAATCGAAGGCCTCGGCGCTGAACAAATCAACCAAGGAATCGTACCACCTAACGAGACTTTAAATAAAGATTTAAAATAATCATTGATGGTCACTGTATTATACGGGTAGCTCACTCGTTGGATCTTGCATTCACTGTCGGCAGCCCTGAAGATGGTGTTCTGTAGTTTCCCCATTTTCACAAGAAGCAAATGCTGGTCTTGTACCTTAATTAAGACCACTCCTTGGCCTTTCCTATCCCATCGTCACCAAAAGGCCTATCTGTGTCGGTGCGACGTAAAGCAAATTGAAAAAAAAAGAAAAAGCTCGCTGGATCAATGGTAGAGTGAACGACTCATGATTCCGAGTTCGCAGGTTCGGTTCCGGCTGAGTTATTCTATTTGTGAAGAACGGTCATAAATCTTGATATTCCAAGTCATTGTTGTTTGCTACAAGTTAAAGATCTCTGGTGGCACACTCGGTATCACTGAACAAAAATTTTTAAAAACTCAGTCATAGAGTTTTTCTTTTTACAAGTTGCTTTAGGTCGCACCGACACAGATAGGTCTTATGGTGACAGTGGGATAGGAAAGGGCTGGAAGTGGGAAGGAAGCAGTCATGGCCTTACGTAAGGTACAGCCCCAGCATTTGCCTGGTTTTAAAATGAGAAACTACTGACAACCATCTTCGGGGCTGTCGACAGTGGGGTTCGAACCATGCCCATAGTGTCCATCCAGAAGAATTCCGCTTTCGTGGCTAGATAGAAGCACAATCGGGATGTCGAAATTGATAGGCAGGCTGGCTAGGTGGCACCGTTTCAGAAGGTCTACAACTCGGTTGCAAGTCTGTACAATTATTACTGCATTTTACAGGAGGACATGTTCAGAAAATCTCAGCGAAATACGTCATCATAATAAACATAGAAATGGCAATCAGGCTACGCAATTTCATCCTGATAACCTTCTTGTGACACGTGCCTGCCGTAAGCGTGGCAGCATATAAAATAAGAGGGTGTTCTATAACAGCCGAGCCACGAGACATTGGTTCCCGATTAGGGACACCCATCCATTAAGGCACCCTTGTTAGCCACTTATCAAAGTGTAATGAACCTTGAGCTACTACGATCACTGTCCCTACAGTTCCTTCCTCCCGTTCATTAATCTCGCCTTCAATCAAGAGTTCTCAAGTAATTAGAGTGAAGTGATTAACTTGTTGATAGAACAAGTTTCTTACCTAAGCACGACATTGTGAACGGTCAGGTAACAGATTCGGTATGTTCTTAGATCATCTCGCCCTGTGTCCGACTCGTTGGCTGAATGGTCAGCGTACTGGCCTTCGGTTCAGAGGGTCCCGGGTTCGATTTCCGGCCGGGGCAGGGATTTTTACCTTAATTGGTTAATTCCATTGGCTCGGGGGCTGGGTGTTTGTGCTGTCCCCAACATCCCTGCAACTCACACACCACACATAACACTATCCTCCACCACAATAACACGCAGTTACCTACACATGGCAGATGCCGTCCACCCTCATCGGAGGGTCTGCCTGACAAGGGCTGCACTCGGCTAGAAATAGCCACACGAAATTATTATTATCTCGCCCTGTGAGTGGGGGCAGTAGAATAACACCCACGGTATCACCTGCGAGTCGTAAGAGGCATCTGAAAGGGGCCCCATGGGCTCTTAACTTGGGAGCATGGGTTGACGATCACGGGGCCCTTAGCTGAGTCCTGACATTGCTTCCACTTACTTGTGCCAGGATCCTCACTTTCGTCTATGCTTTCTGACCTCCTTTGGTCAACACTTGTTCTTTTCCAACCCCGACGGTATTAGGTTTACGGATCCTAGGGAGTGTTTCAATTTCACGCCCTCCATGGCCCTCGTCTTTCTTTGGTCGATATCTTCATTCTTCAAAGTGTCGGACCCCTTCCATTTTTTCTCTCTGATTAGTGTTATGTAGAGCCCGGTTGTACAGGTTCTTTCACTCAGCAGCGCAGCGGGTAGATGGGCGAGCTGGTCAGACGAGCACACGGCAACTCGCGGAGCTTGGGGCCTAGTGAGCGCCCGAATGAATCGCATATAAATAACACGCACACGTAATGACGCATAATCAAAGTAAAATAATGTATCACCTTGTCACAGAAGATGTTGAAAATGTCCTCCACCTGCATCACACATTTCTGGCTTCATCTAAGGAAATTTTCATTCAGACTCATTAGTTCATCTTCCGGGATAGCCTCAATTTCTCTCGTCATATTTTGAGTTCATATGAGGGTTTGTTGCATAAACCTTATTTTTTAATTTTCCCCATAAATAAAAATCGCAAACCGTAAGATCTGGGGATGGTTTACTAATTACTCTGTTGTCAAAAATTTCCTCAATTAAACTTAGTGACTCGTTAGTCGTATGCGCGGTTGCCGAGTCTTGTTGGAAATATCCAGACTGGCATTCATTGCCCGTCAATGACTAAAAAATGGTACGAGAATGTCATTCCTATATCTCTGCCCAGTGATTGTGGCCTCAAAACCTATAGGCCCTATTATCTTCTTTGCAGTTGCTGACGCCAACACTCCCTTTCACACTGTAGATGAACTCAAACAAAATATCGCGAGAGAATTTGAGGCTATCTCGGTAGATGAACTAATGCGTATGAATGAAAATTTCCTTATATGAAGCCAGAAATGTGTAGATGCAGGTGGAGGATATTTGCAACATCTTCTGTGACAAGGTGAGAAATGATTTTACTTTGAATATGCGTTATTATGTGTGCTTGTTATTTACATGCGATTAATACGGGCACTTTCCCGGCCCCAAGCCCAGCGAGTTGCCATGTGCTCGTCTGACCTTCAGCTCGCCCATCTACCCGCTGCACTGCGCCGGCCGACCGGTCGGCCCCACTTTGAGTGAAAGACCTTGTCCTTCCTCACCACCACCACCACCACCACCACCACCTCTTAGGTCATGCACATTATTTCTTCTTCTTCTTTTCACTAGTACATGGGGTCGGTACCATGTGTGCCTTCCCTGAAGCCGGCACATTTCATTATAACGTGTCTATGGTGGTTGTTAGTGTGATGTGTTGTGTGTAAATGAAGGTGTGTGGTAAGACGAACACACATACTCAGTCCCCGAGCCAAAAGATTTAACTAGACCCGGCGAGCACCCTCTGGATCAGTGGAGGATGTGTTATCTGATCCCAAGCTCCCGAGTTCAAACCCGACACAGGGAGTCGGAGTTCCGAAGGGCGGCACTAGTGGCTCTTAACTTGAGAGCAAATGTTGGCGACCACGGGGCCCTTAGCCGAGTCTTGGCATTGCTCCTCAATCCTGTCCGACCTCCTTTTGTTAGACCCCTTCCAGTCTTCCCTTTGGTTAGTGGTAATAGAGTATGGTGGCCCAGTTGTACTTTCTCTTCAAACACAACCACCAGTTCCGAAGGGCGAAAGGAAGTTCCCTCGGCACTCCACAGTTGTACGATGTTGACATAGAAAATAACTCTGGTGAGACATTTGGTGTTTACTCGAACAAATTAATTGACCAGTTTAACATTCGCTCTTGGTCCCACTTCATCGCTGACGTCAGTGTACCGCATGAGTTGACCACACGGTTAGGGTCGGGTTGCTGCTAGCTTGTATTCGGAAGATGGTGGGCTCGAATCACACCGTAAAGCCAAGAAGCTGGTTTTCTGGGTTTCCCATTTTCACACCAGGCCACTACCTTCCCAATCCTAGCCCATTCCGATCTATACGTCGCCGAAAACCTTCGATGTGTTAGTGCGACGTTAAACCACTAGCCAAACATTAATTATAAAACCACGAACGGAGTAGGTTTTCTATATTTCCCGCTTTCCATTTTCACAAATGTCGGAGAAGTTTCTTAATAATGTAATGATATTATTTGTTTTTACGTCTCACTAACTATTTTTACGATTTTCGGAGACGCCGAGATGCCGGAATTTAGTCCCGCATGAAATTTTTTACGTGCCAGTAAATCTACCCACACGAGGCTGATGTATTTGAGCACATTGAAATACCACCGGACTGAGTCAGGATCGAACCTGCCAAGTTGGGGTCAGAAGGCCAGTGCCTCAACCATCTGACCCACTAAGCCTGGCGGAAAAGATTCTTTTGCCTCAAGAAGTCTTTATATAGACCACTGAATTGTCAGCTAACAGAGCAGCCGTTAAATAAAATATTCAGTATTTAAAAATATTGTGTCACATTTCCCTGTTGGAAAATCAAATGATCATACATATGATTTTTAGTAAATGAAGCTCACGTTGAAAACTAATAATTTATTTGCATCTGACGAATCGTTTTATAGAAACATCTGTATGGTATATAGAGTCGACAAGTATAGAATTCACTGCATCGATAGGGGGGAACTGATTCAGGGCCTATGAAACTATCAAGGCGAAATAATCAGTTTCTAGAGCAGGGCCTCTCAGAGTGCATGCACCAGGTGCATGCACTGTGCACGGTGCAAAAGACGACTTCGCTTGGTTGACGGAAGTGCAGACCCCCACTCCTCGATTTGGAGCTATAGCGCTGTCTCTCTCTTTCCCCACGCCTGTCTCGCTCGCTCCATCTGTCTCCCTCTTCCTCACTTGCTCCGTAGCGTTCTACATCCGAGCCGAGTTGAGCCGAGCTTAGCCGAGTAGCCCAGAGACAAAGCGTTGGTCTGAGGCGAATCGAGCGGGACCGATGCACAGTGCAGGGAGCTCTTGCGCCTCGATTTGCACGCGTGGAATTTTGGGCGTTTGAGAGGCCCTGTTCTAGAGTAAGATGAGATGAGGCCTCTTTGATATTTCGTGAAGCAAATATTCATATGGTCCCCAGCCGCAGGACATATTAATGTCAACAAAAGACATCAGTGTCTCCCCGTGGAGGAGTTCCCAAGTAGCCTACCTACCGAATTTTATTTGGAAACGAATTCTTTAAGAAGAGCTAATCCCGTAAGACGGTCCGGACAGACCTATCTCGACACTTTTAAAACAGTACTTAGAAAGTGCACGTTTGCTCCGAAAGTACTGGAAGATGAGGGCTCAAATATTTACAAGTTTCAGATGGATGGCCTAGCCGTAAATTAACAAAAGCTGTTTAATACATCTTTCTACATTTTATAAATATGATTCCTTTTATTTCATATTCCCTGCATACTTTTCTGGACACTCCGTGTTAGGCAATTTTAGTAGTACTTCTTTTATAAAAACGGTGAATGAAAACACTCTAAAAATCTGAGATAAATCCCAGAAGATCTTGACAAAAATACACTTTATGCAACAAAAGGTAACTTTTCTGGAATCAAGCGACAATTACTCTTTAATACATTCAAACTACTATATAATAATAATAATAATAATAATAATAATAATAATAATAATAATAATAATAATAATAATAATAATAATAATTGTTTTACGTCCCACGACCTACATTTTTAAAATTTTCGTAGAGGAGAGGTGCCGGAATTGTATCCCCAGGAGTTCTTTTAGGTGCCAATAAATCTGAGGACACGAAATTGATATATTTAAGCACCTTCATATACCACTTGACAGAGTCAGAATCGAACCATCCAATTTAGGCTCAGAAGGCCAGCGCCCTATCGTCTGAGTTACTCAGCCTGGCCATTCCAGCTACATACGATGGGTTTTCTCTTTCTGCGAACGACTCTAGGCTTCTGCTTATATGTTCTCTCCTCTGTCTTGCCACATTTCCTTGCTCCTGACTGTCCTACCAGCAGCCCTAACACGTACCTGACCATACCATGCTAAATCTAGCATTTAGCCCCATGCTTTTCAAGACTCCACATCTTGCTGTGTTACCATTGTTTTTTTTTTTTTTTTTTTTTTTTTTTTTTTTTTTTTTGCGTCGCACCGACACAGATAGGTCTTACGGCGACGATGGCACAGGGAAGGCCTAGGAGTGGGAAGGAAGCGGCCGTGGCCTTAATTAAGGTACAGCCCCAGCATTTGCCTAGTGTGAAAATGGTAAACCACGAAAAACCATTTTCAGGGCTGCCGACAGTGGGGTTCGAACCTACTATCTCCCGAATACTGGATACTGGCCGCGCGACTGCAGCTATCGAGCTCGGTGTTACCATTGTTGAACGTTTCAACCGCATCATCACACCATGCAATGTGTTAATGCCCACAAAATGTATTTTAGAAATCCTAGACCAACTACACACTTCAAACTCTCGTTTGGATTCTGCGTTTACCCATGGGCACATTTATTTAATAGTATGAAGATACAGTACACATTTAAAACAAACGATACTATTTTTGGAATGGGTGGTATTTTGACCGTTATCATGGGGCCACGACCTTTTCTCAAGTTTATAAATGATATAAGTAAAGAAGACTTTTTGAGGATGATGTTTATACTATATAGCGTAATAAATAATTTACAAGACACTGAGCGACTGCAAAGGAACTTCGACAATATTGTGAGATGCTCAGCAGACAATGTGTGATGGTAAACGAGGTGAAAAGACATGTTGCGAGTTTCACCAAGTGGAAAGGTCCTCCCAGTTTTTATGAGTGTATTGACGGAGTGAATGTACCTCACAGGAATCAATGTCAGTGCCTAGGTGTCAATATAAGGAAAGATCATCATTGCGGTAATCCCTAATCACATACTCGGTAATGTAAATGAAGGTTAGAGATCTCTTCATATGGTTATGTAGGTATTTAGGTTTGTAGTAAGTATGAAGTCCGCCTCTGTGGTGTAGTGGTTAGTGTGATTATCTGCCACTCCCGGAGGCCCGGGTTCGATTCCCAGCTCTGCCACGAAATTTGAAAAAAAAGTGGTATGAGGGCTGGAACGGGGTCCACTCAGCCTCGGGAGGTCAAATTAATAGTGGGTTCGATTCCCACCTCAGCCATCCTGGAAGTGGTTTTCCGTGGTTTCCCCACTTCTCCTCCAGGCAAACGCTGGGATGGTGTCTAACTTAAGGCCACGACCGCTTCCTTCCCTCTTCCTTGTCTATCCCTTCCAATCTTCTCATCCCCCCCCCCCCCTGCAAGGCCCGTGTTCAGCACAGCAGGTGAGGCCGCCTGGGCGAGTTTCTGGTCATCCTCCCAGTTGTATCCCCGACCCAGAGTCTGAAGCTCCAGGACACTGCCCTTGAGGCGGTAGAGGTGGGATCCCTCGCTGAGTCCGAGGGAAAAACCGACCCTGGAGGGTAAACAGATAAAGAAGAAGAGAAGTTATTTTATAGGAAGAGGAATTACGGATTAGAATAATTTACCAAGGCAAGTTTCCATCTTCCTACCAGCTGGTGGTGCCTTAAACTTAAAAATACTTAGAAAGTCACTAAAGGCATGTATTACATAACACTGGAAAGGAGAGATTCCATAGATTTAATATGCAAGCAAGGGAAATGTGAACATTTCCATATTCTTCCCTTTCGAGATCCCCTTACGACTTTTCTATGAGAATGTGTGTTCGTAGTTCAGGGGATCATTCAATCCAGCAAGAGACAAATTATACCACTGGTACACTTGTCGATCGTCAGTAGACTGTATTCATACCACCGCCACTAGACGCAATAGTGGTAAAGCTAATTCCAGAAACCCAGGGAGTGAATCCACACACCGAAGCAATAGAGAATAAATTGATGGAGTAAAATATAACAGAGAAGTTTGCTGCTCGCTATAGCGAAAGCAGAGGAGAGCAGTACATCACAGAGTATAATAATTCAGTGCTGCATATGAGCGTAACGAACTGACAAGAGTTGGGAGTTGTCTGCAAGCGGTGTTGAGGGAAACACAAAGCATGTCTACAGCACAAGTTGCAATAAGCTTCATTATAAAAACATCTACCTATCCAAACGAAAATCTGTTATTCTGTAATACACTCCTCACACCTCAGCTCCGTTTACCTGGGAGGAAATAGGCACGATTCTCCTGACAAAGTCGAACCAGGTTCAATGGCTCGTACGGTACAATGCTAGTCTTCTGATCCCAGCTTGGCCGGTTCTATTCCACTAGAGTATCATGATATTCGAAGGTGCTCAAATACGCCAGCAGCGTGTCGGTACATTTATCAGCACGTAATACAACTTTTTTTTTTTTGGTAGTGGCTATCTGTGTTTGTCCGAACATTCTCCTCTTCATATTCAGACAACACACAACAGAAACGCGCAGTAGTGATTACACCCCTCCACATAGGTTTGGCGTCAGGAAGCGCATCCCGACGTAAAATAGGACCTAATTCTCATGTGCGACACAGTTCGCACGCAGGAAATCACAGATGAGCGGTAAAAGTGGTAATATAAGAAGACTTCTGAGTGATGCAGAAAGCATCTACCATTAATTAAGTAAACTTGCGTGCAGAAAATCTGGCCCACACCCTTAGATCGCAACTAGTTTTCTTTCCGTAAGTTATCTACATTGTCCGCCTCTATGGTGTAGGGCTAGTGGTATTGTGATTAGCTGCCACCTCCGAAGTCCGGGTTCGATTCTCGACTCTGCCACGAAATTTTTGAAAAGTGGTACGAGACTTGGAAAGGGTCCATTCATCCTCTGGATGTCAACTGAGTAGAGGGGATTCGGTTCCCACCTCAGTCATCCTCGACGTAGTTTTCTGTGGTTTCCCACTTCTCCAGACAAATGCCGGGATGGTACCTAACTTAAGGCCACGGCCGCTTACTTTCCTCTTCCTTGTTTATCCCTTCCAATCTTCCCGCCCCCCCACAAGGCCCCTGTTCAGTGCAGCAGGTGAGGCCGCCTGGGCTAGATACTGGTCCTCCACCCCAGTTGTATCTCCGACCAAACGTCACAACCTCCAGGAAACTGCACTTGAGGCGGTAGAGGTGGGATCCGTCGCCGAATGCGGAGGAGAAACCAAACCTTGACTGTAAACTGACTAAATAAAATGAAATAAAATAAAATGTTTTCCGCATTTAACTAACAAAATACTTCTTCCCTACGTGACAACTTGAAGTAAATCAGAAGAAACAAAAATAAACCAATTAACGATGGTTTTCTTAGGTATTAAATGAAGAGATCAGAAATAGCCTCCCTTGATGAAATTAGCCATGATTGGACGAAATAAGTACCCTACCGGTGGACTTGCTTATTATAATACGACATTATTGTACGAGGGGTGTGAAGTGTTCATTTACTGGACGAGGTAAGTCACTTGTCAGACATGTTGCCAGAAGCATGAAAGAGGTGGAAGTAGGATGACAGTTTAGAAGGCGGGACTGTACGACAACATGCCATTACTAACCTACATAGACGCTCATATAAGCGACACATTTTTTGCACCCAAATATATAGTCACTAAAAACAGAACGAGCACATGTACATTCCCCGCATTTATCGAAAATTTCAAAGCCTGTTTCCAGTCATTCGACCGGGTCAGGAATGGAATGAATGAAGACCCCATCTAGCGGCGAGGATAGGAAGTGTGCCGGCTGCCAGAACCTGTCGCAATCCTCTGGAGCAATGATTAATGACTGACAGATGAAATGAAATGATAATGGAGAGTGTTTCTGGAATGAAATATGAAAGGGAAAACCAGAGTACCCTTCTTCACTTTGCCTAGCACAAATCTCACATGGAATGACCGGGATTTAAATCACGGAGCCCACTGGTGAGAGGCTGGTGCGCTGCCGCCTGAGCCTCAGAGGCTTTAATAATAATAATAATAATAATAATAATAATAATAATAATAATAATAATAATAATAATAATAATAATAATAATAATAATAATAATAATAATAATAATAATAATAATCGTACGGCCTCAGCTACCCTGTGAAGACATTTCGATTTGACGCATCTGGCTGTCTGCTCGTCAATCTCGACGTTCCATTTTACTCTAGGTCATCTAGATGGCAGATAGGGTAAAACGGATCTCTCTTGGGCGTCTATGGCTGAGATATTTTAGAATGATTTTTGTCGGATAAACACCAAATGTGTCACCAGAGATCTTTTACATGCCGACATCGTACGACATGGAGTGCCGAATGGACTTTATCCGCCCTGATAATAATAATAATAATAATAATAATAATAATAATAATAATAATAATAATAATAATAATAATAATAATAATAATAATAATAATACATTTCGTGTGGCTATTTATAGCAGAGTGCAGCCCTTGTAAGGCAGACCCTCCGATGAGGGTGGGCGGCATCTGCCATGTGTTGGTAACTGCGTGTTATTGTGATGGAGGATAGTGTTGTGTGGTGTGTGAGTTGCAGGGATGTTGGGGACAGCACAAACACCCAGACCCCGGGCCATTGGAATTAACCAATGAAGGTTAAAATCCCCGACCCGGCCGGGAATCGAACCCGAGACCCTTTGAACCGAAGGCCAGTACGCTGACCATTCAGCCAACGAGTCGGACATAATAATAATAATAATAATAATAATAATAGTAACAGGTCGCAGCGTCTGTACCAGATGTACCCACTCGCATGCATCCCAAGTGTAGGTTAGGTAACTTAGAACATAGTCTTCGTTCCAGGAAACGAATTCTAGATTGAACAAATTAAAGTGATTTATTATTATTATTATTATTATTATTATTATTATTATTATTATTATTATTATTAGCACCGTTATGTAGGGGTAGCTTGCCTGTCTCTTCCTCCGACGTTCCGGGTTCGATTCCCGGCCACTCTAGTATTTTAATTTTGGGCTGACGGTAGGAACACTGCCTACTCAGCCTTGTAAGACCTGAGGAACTGTCTGATAAGACAAGCAGCTTATCCGGTCAAGAAAGCTAAGAAATCGGGCTGAGGATCTATCTCATGCACACCACGTAGTACTTTCGTTATTTCAGTTCTTACTAGCCAACTAGCTGGGCAGCAGTCGCCTAGGCAGGCCAATGGACTAATTAATTATTGCGCCATGCATTTGTTTATTATTATTATTATTATTATTATTATTATTATTATTATTATTATTATTGGATTTGCAAATATAGCTTCTGACACAGATATTAGCCTACAATTTACTAGTTATTGATTCGGGAGAGAAAAGTCGCACACAATACGGAACGGATATAACATAGCCAATTTCGTTTTTATTTGAAGTGAAACGAAGTAAGCCAAGAGTACTAACTGATTTCTTTATGGCAAGTGACCATCAGTTAGAAGCAGAAGGACTCTCTTGTTTTCATGGATTAATTAATGGCATTAACTGTGCTATAATTACAGGGTGTGGTCTGTGCTGGTCACATGCGACAGCATCTGTTTACGTGGTCACTAATGTAATGACTTTTGTCATGTTCTCACGAATGTTTCGGTCATCAACACAGGAAGATTATTTGTTCTGAAAGTAGACAACATAAGATAAAGAAATCTGAGCACCACATGACATCTGTACGAGATTCTCCAGTATACTACAGAGTGCAACTGAAATCTTGTGATTATGATCATTACTACTATTGTCATTTTAAAGGGTATTAACGAAGGAGATAACAAATCACTAGAATAAATCGTACTTTTAAAGACTAATTGCTATATTTAATAATATTACAAAGTTTAAGATTAGCCTCCTGATATCATATATAAATAAAATATAAAAATAATCACCATGGGTCTACTTTTAGGGCTGTCTCCCAGGTAGCAGATTCCCTAAACAGTATTCCAATCGCTAATCCCTCTCCCTATAAACGTGTATTTGCTCCAATTTGTCCTCTTTAGTTCCCACTATATCCTCATGTAATGATCATTCGAACTTTTAAAAATTCCACTGAAGTTTATTCGTCTACTAATGTCATTCCAAGCCATTTCTCCACTGACAGCTTGAAACATTCCACTTAGGTGAGCAGTTCGTCTCCTTACTTTCAAGTCTTCCCAGCCCAGAGTTTGCAACATTATTATAAAACTACTCTTTTGTCAGAAACCACCCAGAACAAATCGCGCTGCTTTCCTTTGAATATTTTCCAGTTCTTATATAAAGTATTCATAAAGTATTCCAGGTGTGAGCCCCGTACTGTAACCGGGGTCTGATCGGTGACTAATACGCTCTCTCCTTTATATCGTTACTAAAACCCCTAAATAACTGCACAGCCACATAAATAGATCTGTAACCTTTGTATACAATCCTTACAATCCATGTATGTGATTACTCCAATGAAGATCTTTTCTTATATTAACACCATGGATCATGTCATCGTGCGCTGCCCCCTTCATGCCTATTCCGGAAGCCCCAGCGACCTGCTTCATCTTTCAGAAAGTGCTGTAGAGTGGCTGAAACACTTGGACCTGGTCTTATGAATTTGTAGTTATAATCACCATACGATTAAATAAATAAACCTAGGTACTTACAGTGATCCCCATGAATTACTGTCATCCCATCAGCGCAGTAATTAGAACTCAGAGGGACCGAGCAAGTGGCCGCGTAGTTTGGGTCGCGTAGCTATCAGCTTGCATTCGGGAGATGGTGGGATCAAACCCCACTGTCGGCAGCCCTGAAGATGGTTTCCCGTAGTTTCCCACTTTCACACCAAACAAATGCTAGGGCTGTATCTTCCGTTTCCTTCCCACTCGCATCCCTTTCCTGTTCCATAGTCTCCGTAAGATTTATCTGTGTCAGCGCGACGTAGTAAGAGCAAATTGATTACAAAACTGAGAGGACGTTCCAGTTGGCGAAATTTACAGTTTGGCTTTCCACCACGTTTACCATCATACCACTGCCCCATGTCCATCTCAGAACTTTGTCGAGTTCTTGGTATTGTGTGCGACTTTATTGTTCGTGGTCGGTAATTTATAAATTGTCATAATAATTGTGTCGGAAGCTAGAATCTTTAATAATAATCATTTAATGATTTTACGTCCCTTCATGATTTTCGAATACCCTGAGATGCTGGAATTTCATCCCGCAGGACAGACACGAATTTGGTGTACCTCCTTCTAGGACCGCTGAGCTGAGCCTGAATCGAGCCCGCTAACTTGGGGTCAGAAGGCCAGCACTTCTTCGTCAATGACCATAGGTTTAACCTCAAACTTTAATAGTTTTGCAAGTGTTGCGTACAGTTCATCCAAGGTAGTATGTTTTACGGCAGAAAGAGCGTTGCTTAGTTAATAAGTTAATAACAGAGCTAGTCACCTTACAAAATCAATATTTTCTTTAAGGGTTATACATATTCACCGCTTCTGGAGTTGATCATCAGTATGGGGAGGATTTCTATGACAAGTCATATTTTTTCTTTAACATTATATCATATAGTCTTGGATTTTCAACACGTTTCCTTGCATGATAATCAAAATTAAATAGGTTTTATTTGACAGATAAATGCATATTTAGGCCCTTTTAGTTTTGTCGCATATTCTGAACAAAATGTCATTATAACGACATATTTCGATAATTTTCATTTGAATGCCGTTCTATAAACATCAGAGAAATTATTTTTAGGACAGACTGGAATAGCCTATACTTCTAACTGTAGAACTGTAGAACCATGTAGTGTATGCAATGTTTCTCGCAGGTAAGAGCTATTGTTTACTGTTTTAAGTAAATGCTTTTTTTTCCCTCCGATCTACAGCATTGAAGCCTTATTGATCTACTAAGGAGAAAAATAATAATGCCCACCCTAAGCAGCTTAATCTAACATACACATATAATAATTCCTGTAAAATAAACATATTTGACACCAAAGCAAGGAAAAAGTCCGTCCTTGCCTAGGAGTATGCAGTGTAACCTTAATGAGTTCATGAACTATTCAGCATTAATAGTCGATTTTTAGGTTAAAGATTTCGAAGGACTAAAACTTTTTAACTCTACATTAATTGCAGCCTGTAGCAATTGTAATAAGCGTTTCTGTATGTAATGTAGATGCTATTCATTAAATCATATTTTGAATTTTATAGGTCCTATTTTTATGTTTTTAGATCATAAATGCATGCATATTTCATACATTTTATGTCATAGAAATCTGCCCCCCTAATCATCAGTATGGTTGATGGCTTTTCGGAGCAGTTCTGTTGAAGTCATCCGATACCACTATCTCAGGTTCCCCGAAGTCTTCGACGTCTCTTCCAGAAGATCTCCCCTTAAATTACGAGCAGGAGTATCCAACAGTACTTTCTTTCATTCCTCACGATGTGGCGGAATTATTCTAGTCTCCTTTGTTTAATGGTATTGAGTATATTCATGTGGCTCAATACTTTTTGGTCACATGGCCAACCTATGGTATTCTAGTAAGTCATTTATACATCCACATTCCTCCTCGGATGCATTGGTGCATATCCCGTATGCAACACCATATAAACTTACAGCAGGATCTCTCAGGGTGCATGCACTGGTGCACTGCGTGGCGCAAGGTGCAAACGACGACTTCGCTAGGTTGACCAGAGTGCAGACTCCCACTCCTCGATCTTGAGCAATAGCGCTGTCTCTCTTTGTCCCTACGCCTCTCTCGCTCGCTCCGCCTGTCTCCTCCTTCCTCACTTCCTCTGCAGAGCTCCACCATCCGAACAGAGTTGAGCCGAGGTTAGCCGAGTCGCCACGAGATACAACGCTGGTTCGAACCGTGCCGAGTCGAACCGAAGCACGGTGCACAGAACCTCTGCGCCTCGGTTTGCACGCGTGGGATTTGGGCGTTTGAGAGGCTCTCACTTACAGAGTAAACATAGGAATTAACTATTCTGTTTTTCCATTACCGTAAAAGGGTGGTCCTTACTTCTTCTATTTTCATTCTGATCTCCACCTCGATGTCATAATACTCACTTAGGTTACTTCCCAAGCAGAAAATGTTATTGACTCTTTCAGTTTATTGACAAAAATATGTTTTGTGGCTTGAGGTCTTCTGAAAATTTGTGTTACGAAATTAGCAATAAAAAATAGGTGAAACGATCATAATTAGCATCCGTATAGGTTGTGATGTGAAGTATTGATGGATGGTCATGACTGAGAGATATACAGAAGGCCCTTGTATCAAAGAGACCTCATCTCATTATACTGCGAAGAACTGGTTATGTCATTCGTGGTAGATTCATAGGCCCTGAGTAAGTTTTCCCTTTTATATCCAATGAATTGTGCACTTGTCTACTCCAGATTCCATGCAGATGTTCCTCGAAAACGATTCCTTAAATAAAAACAAATTAATCGTAAAAGTTGGGCACTATTTTTGATTCTTCCAGATGTCTTCCCTGAGCTGTGATTCGGCTAATAAAAAGTACTAGATGGACTTGATTGTAGGATCTAAACCATAACCTTCGCTTGGACTCGATTTAACAAAAAACTGAAGATCCACTGGGTTCGTAGTAAGCAGAACGGTATTCTGGTGGGCAAAATTCCGTATCTTTAAATCTACAGCATTTGAAGGAGCCAAGAACAAACCAAACCCTACAACCGCGGTGGGCCTTGGCCTAACAAGTGATCGTTGCTTAAGCCGAAGGCCTGCAGATTACGAGATGTGCGATATCAGCGTAACGAATCCCGTCGGCCGTTATTCCTCACTTTCTAAACCAAGGAGGGTATCTTACAGAAAGACATCTCGTCAATATTATTTTGAATGGACCTCCAACTATCCCTCAGGTGGTAGCGATGGTGGTGGTGATCGCTGTTTTAAGAGGAAGCACAGCTGAGAAACCATCCTCTATTAACATTCATCAGAGGGAGAAATTAGAAGGGGTCCAACATAAAAAAAATGAAGGTGTCAGCCAAAGAAAGACAAGGCCACAAAAGGAATTAAAATGAGACTACCAACGATTCGCAAACCTAAAACCGTCGGTGTTGGGAAATAACAAGAGTTGACCAAGGGAGGTCGGATAGGGAAGATGAAAGTGAGAAGCCTGTCAAGAGTAAGTTAAACAATGTCAGAACTAAGATAAGGGTCCCGTAGTCATCATCCTACTCTCCCAAGTTAAGAGCCCATGGCACTCCTCTTAGTCGCCTAAAACCTGGCCGAGGAATACACCGATTCCCGGAGCCTCCCGCTTAGAGGTGGTTCGCTGCCTCTAGACCGCGAATCTGGCAACTGAGGGATGTAAAACATTATTCTCTCTTCTAATTTTGGACAGCAGGCCCCGCGGCGTAGGAGCAGTATGTCTGCCTCTTATCAGGAGGCCCCGGGTTCGATTCCCGGCTATGTGAGGGATTTTTTACCCGGATCTAAGGGCTAGTTTGAGGTCCACTCAGCCTACGTGATTACAGTTGAAGAGCTATCTGACGGTGAGTTGGCTGCCCCGATCTAGAAAGCCAAGAATTACAGGCGAGCAGATTCGTTGTGCAGACCACACGACACCTCGTAATCTCCAGGACTTCGGGCTGAGCAGCGGTCGCTTGGTAGGCCATTGCCATTCTGGGCTGTTGTGCCATGCGGTTTGGTTTGGTCTGGTTTGCTTGACACATCGTGAACAAATTCTGAATTATCCTGTATCGAGACATGGAAAATGTAATTTAAGATTCAGTATTTCCCCACCAGGAAGCCAACACGCGGTAGTACTATGTCATTTATACCAGCTGAATATGTAATTACGTTAGCTTAGCAGAAACGTCAAGACGAGCTTATAAAATATGGTTCACCTACCTTCCTTCCACCCTCTCGAGAATTAATAAATAGTAGGGTGCAGCACAGTAATTAGACACTGCAGGGGCAATAACGCTCCTCGCAAAGAATGTACCGTGCCGCTCTTATTGAAAGAAGCAAAATCGATTAAAAGTTTAACTCATTATCTTGTTCTAATTAAAAGTAATTGTTAGACTGGCTTCCTCAGAATAAACAATAAGAAATCGGTTTGCAAGATTGAAATTTGTCGAGATTCCGTAAACATACTCTGTATTGGTGTACGTTGCTTATCTCTCATTACCACAACATATACTCGTTAGATGAATAAAGAATAACTTTCCAGTAATCATTTTGACTATTATTATTAATTATTATTAAAATTATTAATTAAAAGTAATAACTAATGTTTTACATCCCACTAATTACAGTTGTATGTTTTTTGAAGACGCCGAGGTAACGGACTTTTGTCCTGCAGGAGTTCTTTTACTTGCCACTAATTTTTTTATTATCATCTACTTTATGTCGCACCGACACAGGTAGATTTTATGGCGACGATGAGATAGGAAAGGGCAAAAAGTGGGAAGTTGACAACCGTGGCCTTAATTAAGGTACAGTCCTACAGGTACAGTGAAAATGCGGAACTATGGAAAACCATCTTCAGGGTGGCTGACAGTGAGGTTCCAACCAAGTATCTCTCGAATGGAAGTTGTTAGCTACGTTCCCAGTAAATCTATAGACACGAAGCTAACGTACTGTATTTGAGTACCTTCAAATACCACCAGGATGAGCCAGGATCGAATCTGCCGAGATTGGCTCAGAAGACCAGCTTTCTACCGTCTGCGGTACTCATTCCGGCTATATTATTATTATTATTATTATTATTATTATTATTATTATTATTATTATTATTAAAATTGGCTTGTTGGAGAAACGCCTCAATTTTTTACGAATGTTCGAACATAATTCAGTTAAGTGAGAAACCAATATTTATTAACCCTTGAATACATGACATTTTATTTTGACCATTGAAAGTTGTGTCTGGATTTCTTGCAGGGTCTACTACAGGAAGGGAAAAATTACATAATTATTCACATGTCGGTAGTTGGAAGAGCCAAGAGAGTGTTTTTGCAAGTTGCGCAACGCTGCATCGCAGGAAAACATTCGTTTCAATGTCGACATGGTACTATGTATCATATAACGTACACAGAAACGAGTTTTCGTTCTCTTTTCCTTCCACATATTTTCCACCAAAGATTTGCTTACTTGGTGCGTGTTCACTCACTGATTAAAGAAAACAAACAGAGCTGTATTGGAGTTTCAATCGCAGGTTTTCACGTAAAATAATTACTGCGTGAGGTAGTATTGAAGTTACCAGGCAAGTTATGAGCTTGCATCCGGGAGAGAGTGGGTTCGAACACCAGTACCGGCAGTCCTGAACATGGTTTTCCATGGTTTTCCATTTTAACACCTAACTTAATGCCACGGCCGCTTCCTTCCCACTCGTAGGGCTTTCCTATCCCAATGGTGCATTAAGACCTATCTGTGTAGGTGCGACGTAAAATACATTTAAAAAAAGGAAGTATCAAAATTAATGCCAAGTCGGGAAGAATTTGAAATGTTTTCCAACCCCACTGTCAGCAGCCCTGAATATGGTTTTATCATGGTATCCCATTTTTACACCAGGCTAATGCGTGGGGTGTACCTTAGTTAAGGCCACGGTCGCTTCCTTCCCAGTCTTATCACTTTCCCGTCCCATCGTCACCATAAGACCTATCTGTGCCGATTGTGACGTAAAGCAACTTGTAAAAAAGAAGTTGATATTTCATTTAATTCTAAACAAATTTGCACGTCTTCAAGACTACGAGTTCATTTACCACCACTTGAGCTGCAGAAGAGCTGGGATGTGATTCCAGCAGCGCAGAACTCGCTTCACGACCCTCGGCCCCCTTGCATTTCAGACACTTCCGATAAACTTTTTGACGCTCAACATTGGAAGATTTTGGACTTTTCGGAGTTCTAACAAGCTGCTTTGTACTTTTAAATGTGCTTTCGATAATATTAGAAGCCATTTATTGTCCATATGTCCCAACAATGCCTTTGCTGGCAGGACCTAGTGTTTACAGTGCACCATGTCTTCTGGTATTGACGTCCGAAACGGGGGAGGAGCCTACGGTCAGCTGTTTCCAATATGGCGGCGAGATAGTGACGGGAAATAAACACGACAGTGATCGGGTGTGCGTCTGTAGGATTTATTAAGTGTTCAAAATGTCTTTGGTGTCATGTGCGCAACTGTTGAGAGTTGTCGGAGATTTTACGCGTCCATTAGTGGAAGGGGAAGAAATATTCAAGCGTAATTACTTGATGTGTAGGTAAAAAGTTTGAAATAGAAGATGGAACTGGTGTTGTAGCGTTGTGTTTACAATCATCCCACATCGATTCAAAACCCCACAAAGTTAATGTTGTCTTGAACAAAGGGAGTGAAAATGTGAAGTGCAACTGTACATGTAAAGCGGGTTTGTCAGAGAAATGTTACCGTTGACACGCTAATGCACCTTAACAGTTAAGCTACTGTAATTTTCCACTATTAGAGGTTATGGAGTAATTTCTTGTTGATTTGGTCCATGCCAAAGCCTTAGCCAGGTGACGGGGAGTTACCTGTCTTGTAAACTGTAATCTTGGGGAAGAAATAAAATAATAATTCTACTAAGTAAATATTGTAAAGCAAATAAATCCTAGGCTTTGTACAGGCTTGTGTTGGAACAGCCCACATCCTAATCTTAATATTCTTCCATTTTTACCATCAGTACAAAAGTTAGAACTTAGAACCGACAATAATAAGTATAAAAATTATAACTACCTACAAAATATGCAGAGCAAAGTTTGAAAATTATAATTAAAGAATACTATAACCTCTACAGTCACAGCTGTTTGGGGTTGAAGAATACTTGGTTTGTCCAATTCTACCAAATAATTAGGTTATGGCTTCTAATTTATGATCGGGCGAGTTGGCCGTGCGGTTAGGAGCGTGCAGCTGTGAGCTCGCATCCGGGAGATAGTGGGTTCGAACCCCACTGTCGGCAGCCCTGAAGATGGTTTTCCGTGGTTTCCCAAATGCTGGGGCTGTACCTTAATTAAGGCCACGGCCGCTTCCTTCCCATTCCTAGACCTTTCCTGTCCCATCGTCGCCATAGGACCTATCTGTGTCGGTGTGACGTAAAACAAATAGCAAGAAAAGCTAATTTATGATGGCAAAATACTACGTATTCTCTTTCATTGAAAGAAGTATTTTATAGACAATTTAAATGCAGTGTTTAATTACTACCAGTTAAAGATATTACTCACACGTAGATAATTTACTGTCTGCTGTTACACATATGAAGAAGTTTACAAAGAGCGGATTACATTCTATGTGCGGCACAGAAGTATTAGGCTACAAGTTTATTAGTATTTTTGATGTAGCTACATCTTTGTGAATACAAATTAGAGACAATAACTATCAATGAGTACAATAAACAGTACCGGTACCTACGCTGTGGAAAGAAGTCGTCTTCACGAGAATGCAGACTGCACACTGTCATGTATCGCGTAACGCGTTTTCCAATTGACAGCGCGGAAGCCCATCTTTCTCTCTGAACTTTTTGTACAGGAAAGTAGTGAAGAGATTTCGCATCCGTCTTATACGATTTGCAACCGTATACAGAGCAGTACCTCCTCAAATTTGACAATTTTCTTTCTGTTTCCATCACGACGTCAATGCTTCGCCATGTAAATAAAGCTCACCAGTCACTATGTTGCAGCTTCAACATTCTTCCGCGTGGCTGCGCCATCCAACTTTTCTGACGTCAATAGGCTAGAGCAATTTTGTTACTTTCATTGATCTGTCTCTGTCTTATCCTTGACTTTGACAATATGAAAGTGACTGAGGTATGAGCGATGCTAGTAATGCCATTCCATGTGCAGCCAGTCCCTGCTATGAATGGTGTGAACATGTTGCTCATAGGGTCGGTTAGTGCATGCATTTCAGTGGGCTTGGCAGACTGATATGTAATAGCAACTTCTGGCTCGGTGAGGAAAGCAACGGGAAACTACCTCACTCCTCATTTCCCTAGTACGCCTCTTCAGTGATGCCTAGGCCATCTATGACAGCTGATGGCAGAGCTGTTGAGGATCCAACCAGCCTTAGGGCTGAAGACTGAACATACACATGTCCCAACATTTCGAGAAGGGATATATTTCGCACTTCTTCGCACAACAATTTCGTCAGATGTTCACTATTTCACATTTTCTTGGCGTATACCTGTAGAACTCGTTATGATGGATCAAAAAATGCCTCGCACTAACTACTGTCACGCCGGCATCCAGAGCTACACGGCCGTTTTAGTATCTCAAGATGGCAGCATTATTGCAACACCCAGTGACGTCATACCGAAATCGTACTATTGTTGCTAGATATGTTCTTCCTTCCTCTTTAGTATGAGTCATTTAGTACCGACATCGCACGTGTTGTACGGTCCAGAAACTACACTGTTGTCCAAACTTAAGAACGAATAGAACTTTCAGATGTTGTGTCTATTCCAAGAAACATAGCTCGATGAAACGTGAACCATACGTAGGAAGAACTGCTACAGTATGGTACGGTGGGCAATTGAAAGGAATATGCGATGAGACGAATATAAATTATTCTTTTATACAGAGACATTAAATTACACGTAAGTCATTGTAATTCATGATGGTTCCCAGGACATCCCAAAAGAAGGGACATTGTTCTTAAAAGTGTGTGTGATCACCACGCACAGCGATGCATGCTCTCCAACATGTTCCCATGCGGGCCACAAGATTGGTAAGCATTTCTTGCGGTAGGGCTTTCCATTCCTCCACCAGCACGGTTGACAACTGCTGGATGGTCGTTGGTGCATGTGGCCGTGCTGCAATACGTCTACCCAACAAGTCGCACACGTGCTCGATGGAGTTTAATTCGGGGGGGAACGAGCAGGCCAGTCCATTCGCCGAATATCCTCTCGTTCCAAGAGCTCCCCCACCTGCGCTGTTCGATGCGGTCGTGCATTGTCATCCATGAAAATGAAGTCAGGGCCGAATGCACCACTGAAATGTTTTACAAGATTTTTACGTCGCACCGACACAGACAGGTCTTTGGCAACGATGAGAGTGGAAAGGCCTAGGAATGGGATGGAAGCGACCGTGGCCTTAACTAAGGTACAGCCTCAGCATTTACCTGGTGTGAAAATGGGAAACCATGGAAAACCACTTCGGAGCTGCCGACAGTGAGGTTCGAACCCAATATCTCCCGGATGCAAGCTCACAGCTGCGCGCCCCTAACCGCACGGCCAACTCGCCTGGTCACCCCTGAAAAGACGCACATGGAGATGGTGTACACTGTTACAACAACGTTGACGGTGAGTGTACACCGTTCAAAGATTTGGAGGTTGGTACTCCCATGCAACATTATGCCTCCCCACACCAAAACATTTGAACCACCAAAATGATCATGTTCGACAATGTTCCTGGGTGCATTACGTATTCCCACCTCTCTCCGGATGAGAGTACGTCTAGAATCACTACTCAGACTGAATCTGCTCTCATCTGAGCAGATCATGCGACCCCACTTCTCGTCGGTCCACACCTAATGCTCTTGGCACCATCGCAAACCGTGCTGCCGACGTGCAGGTGCCAAGGAACACAACGTAATGGTCGTCGGGCCAACAGACCACCCCTACGTAGTCACCGTGCCACTGTGAGGCGTGAAGTTGGGTGCCTTGCAGTCCTGTTAAATGCGGTTGCAATTACACCGGCTGTTTGGTGTGACTCTCTTCTTGCCTGTTGCACAATGTAGCGGTCATCTGCTGCTGTAGTTGGCCATGGTTGACCCTTTCCTCTCTTTAGCGCAGCAGTGCTTTGTGGTTCGGAATGGTCTCCATGCAGGTGAAGCAATGCTGTGAGCAATAACAAACTCCTGGGCTGCACTTGTCACTTCTCCAAGTTACCCGATGATTCTTCCCCGTGCAAAATCTTCAGATGTTGTCTCTGGGCCATGTTGTAATGAATAACACCACCACAGTGCACCTTAACAGCTCGCTGACTGACACACACTGTCCGTTCCTATCTTTCAACTGCTTCGTTTCGTGGGGCCAGATCAGTTTGGCGCTATGGTCGCGCTGACCTCACGCCATGTTTCTATGCATATGTGGGAGACCTCTAGCAACATGTTACCATATTTTCATTCATTTGTACCGAGTAGTTGATATGTTATGTTGCTTTATCTATCTCGTCCTTAAGTTTTGCACAGCAATGTATATGTATTCCATGTCAAAATTATACATGAACACATAAGTCAGCTTAATTTCTTGGTTTCAGGTAATTTCCAATTTTCTCTCACTTCAGGAGGAATTAATACCAGTAAAATCACTGTAGGCTATTGGTAGAAACTTGTGTTGCAGTTCTTGTCTTCGTCGTAACATAGAAACACTTCACAATATATTTAAGAAGCAAATGTGAATCCACTGTACGCAGGAATCTTCCATCGGTTGTGCTGCTGATCGGTTGAACCTGGAGACTTCAAAAATGGCTTTTATTGATTCAAAACGAATTTTAAACTTCAACTCAGCCAACTCGTCGATAGATACAATTCTGAATCCAAAGTGCAAACAACCATCAAGCAACTAACAAGAAATACATTCTATTTACATCGTGTAGCACATGACAAGCAGGCACTAGTTCACGAAATTCCCTCAAAAGGCACCAAAATCGCTTTTAAAACGATGTTGCAGATATGCTACACCGCAAGGGTTAAGATTTTATTCAGTAAAGTCAGTAAAACAGCTTCGATGATTGCGTCGTTCCGTAATCGTGTTTCTGTAAATAATGAGTTTTCACGAGCACATACAGTGTATGCACCGAACACGACCTAATGCGTGGAAAGTTTAATAATAATGTTCTTGGCTTTACGTCCCACTAACTACTTTTTACGGTTTCAAAGACGCCGAGGTACCGGAATTCAGTCCCGTAGTATTCCTTTTATGTGCCAGTAAATCCACTGACACGAGGATGACGTATTTGAGCACCTCCAAATACCACCGGACTGAGCCAGGATCGAACCTGCCCAGTTAGGGTCAAAAGGCCAGCGCCTCAACCGTCTGACCCAATCAGCCCGGCGTTGCTGAAAGTTTATTTCGAGTATGTCTGTGTATACGATGTTCTTTGTATATGGTGTATCTCCATCTTGTCCTTTGCTCACTCGTTTCGTTTATGACTACCAGTACATCCGTTGGATCCTTCACTAGAATGAACGCTATGTACAGCTGATCACGAGTAAAAATGGACACAGATTCAGACTTTACGAAAAATAGAGGTTTGGGATTTATTTTATAATCAAAGCTAACTCTAGTTTTAATGGGAATTGCAAATGTGCCATGTAGAATCGAGTGTTTTTTACAGGCCTTGTAAAAACTTTCAGCGCAACTGCGTTTAAAAAATATATGCAACCGATATTCAAAATCATAGTTTTTATTTAAAACATCACAGAAAGTTGTTCACTGGTTATCACAAATTAATACTTTTTTCTTTCATTCTTTACTTACTTGTTTAATGAAACTTGATACTCAGAGAAATGATTTTATTTTTACCGAGATGTGACGACTGGTAATCTGTACGCACTTCTGTGTCGACGGTCCATTTTAATCCACGAGATTCCGGAGGAATTGGAACTCAGCTGGGTGACCACCGGCTTTTGAATCCTGATAGTCGTGTCCTCCTTAACTACAAAAATAAGAAACATTAATAGTAGATGTCTGCTCTTTCCTTGTCCTCCCGTCTACATATTGAGGCCGGTGGCTTTCGACGTTAGGCCCCTTAAAGCAATCATCATCATCATCATCATCATCATCATCATCATCATCATCATCATCATCATATCTCTATGTCTTCCTTCTTCCAAGTCTCACGGCAGTTGTCCAACATTTGCTTAAATATACTATAAATATGACCACATTTGGCGTGGCCAGTGTCATCGCCCAAATGTTATCTTCTCGCTGTCGGTTGATTTCCCGTTTGACGCGCAGTAGCATGTTTAGAGCGAATGAAATCGATACACCATGGAATTGCAACACACCTTTGTAGAATAACACTGTTCGTGCTCAGCGCGGATTGGAGCCTCAAGAGCGTTTGGGGATATAGCAAGCGTGTACTGACGATTTTCTGTTGATACCATTCGTGCACAGACGTCCAGGAAAGAGAATTACGGGATCAAATTCCATCGATGGAATCACGTAGTAAAGTGTATAGAGAAATGACAATATTTTTTTCTTAGCCACGGAAAGCTGGAACAGTCCGACGACTTAATCTTGCGTAAGAATCTACCTCTTGGTATTACGGACGGACACAGATAGAGAAATAAATAAATCTTAGTTGGACTGGATTGGTTTGCACAATATGAGCTGCGAGTCAATAAAAATTAAACCGAATAGGTGAAGTCAGACCTACAATAAGTCGGAAGAATCTGATTTGATGACGAGGACCTGCTGCGAGGGACGAAGTTTGAACGTCCACAATTGCTGACGGTGGGTAACTTTCGAAGAGGTAAATAATAATAATAAATATAATCGCTAGAATGATCGATGGTTTGCAATAACGCTCGAGTCTCACCAAGGAAATAATGAATTATGATTTCAGGCCCGCAAAAAATCTAAATTGATGGTGTGGACTTGCTGGAAGTGATAAAGATGAAGGGAAGTCATGACTGAAAATTTTGAACTTCTACAGTTTTCTTTGCAAAACCGCCAAATGTAGCCACTAAAAGAGAGTCGTCTGAAAAATCATTACACAAAATTTTCAAAGTAACTGTCAACACGAAAAATGCTCCTCACATCACGCTTTTTAAAGCTCAACACATACATATATACAGTTAATACAAATGTGTTCAAAAAGTAATTACGGAGTGCAGTGTAGAAAAAATTTAGAAATTACATTACGGTTTCTTCTGTCCGAATACACTAACAGTCAGAGCACTCTTGCCTCGAACATTGACAATCCTCACGAGTGGCCGGGATATATGCCTCAAGTCAGCAGTGTGTTATTAGGCCTATTTTTCTTTCCACGACACCATCACCGCACAACGTTACCACATCGAAGTTCTGGAGCATTTCGTGGCCCATGTCAGAGAGCGTGAGAATCAGGAGTGCTGGTTTCAACAAGTTTGAACGTCTTTGGTCTACAATTACTGACGGTTTCTAAATTATATAATAATAATAATAATAATAATAATAATAATAATAATAATAATAATAATAATAATAATAATAATAATAAAAATAATAATAATAATAATAATACATACATACATACACACATACATACATACTGCACCCTCCATAAAGTGTTCAATATGTAGCGTCACCATCACCATCAAACACAAACACACCATGGGTTTCAGCCGGTGTCACCGTAGCGCACTTGTTATGACGCCATCGTGTCAGCTCGGAGGTCCGTGTTCATATCCCCATACTGACCAAGTTTTGTCTTCGATTGGTGCTCGCGATCCCGTCTTAATCCACGTGCAGATTTAGCAACACCGTCCCGTAAAACCCATTTGAATTCGCCTGCGAAGTGATTTGATTGACTAACTTCAGCAGCTGATAAAATGACAACAGTGCGATATATCGAGTTATTTTTTTTCAAATTATTAATGTTGAAACATTTTCTAGCAAAGTAGGGGCCCCCCCTACTATGAAAAACGTAGAATTAAGTAATTTCTTCAATTGTACCGAAGGTTGAAGGGCTGAAGGGCCTGGAAATGTTTCAAATTGTGAGTCTTGGATAGCTCTATCAAACTAAAAAACAAAAAACAAAATCGAAAACCACTTCCAGCCTAAATGCAGTTCCGAAAAAAGCCTAAAATCGGCTTCTTTTTGTTCAAATTCTAGCCGAATTAACTTATTTACATAATTCTTTCTGTAATATGTTCACACCGAATGTTGTTATAAAGGATTACGTGAATCTCTGCACTGACTCGCATTAGCGCTCGTAGTGGTAGAAAAAGGCAAACTGATAATCTTATCGACCGGATAACGATGATTAAGGAAAGGATTGTAATTTTTAGGAATAAATAAAGAATATATTCTCATACTTTTTTTACATTTTGTTTTCCTAAAATTCGTAGCTCATATCCCTAGGATGTTTTCAACATTGAGTTGCTTGTCTGAAGGGCTAGAACTGTGGATTTTTATCAGTATGACCAACCCTCTAACGCTCATTTACCCGGTTTACATTGTTTCCGACCACCCTGTATTATTAATAAGGATAATGTTCTGTAGAACGTTTTCCTAAGCATCCCCAAGTTGCTCCTCTCCTCCCCTTTTCTCACATAGTGTTAAAATTCCTATGATGGCAACCTTCGAGAGTAATTTAAAGCCTTGTGTAGAACTGCTCAGACTGTAAACTGCTGCTTGAGGGAATGACAATTATCACAGTAGCTCCTCCTAGTTACCGCTGGAGCTGGCACGTCAGAAGGTAAGAATAGATCTCCTCCGAGCAATTTACTCTGACTTGCTGGCATTGTCTTGGGGCTCTAAACACGTGTCTCAAATAATGAAGAGTTCTTCAGCGAAGAGGAGGATGCTGGAGAAGCTTTCCAACAAGAACACGCCCAATTCAAGGACCCATTTACAAAGTGACATAAATCTATATTTTGTCAGTTGTAAGCTGTAATTAGATAAGCACTCCCAAAGAACCGCGCTATCGTATAAATATGTTTTAATGAATTTTCAGTTGCGGAATATCATAATAATGTTATTGGTTGTTGTCCCTCTAACTACTGTAATTTGATGATTTTCGGAGACGCCAAAGTGCCAGAATTCAGTTCCGCAGGATTTATTTTACGTGCCGGTACCTCTACCGACACGAAGCTAACGCATTTCAGCACCTTCAATTAGCATCGAACCAGCGAACTTGAGCTCACGAGGCCAGAGCTTTACCACCTGAGCTACGCATCCGGGCACTGCAGATTTTAAAAGCCAATAATAATAATAATAATAATAATAATAATAATAATAATAATAATAATAATAATAATAGCCAGGCTGAGTGGGTCAGGCGGTTCAGACGCTGGCCTTTTGACCCCAATCTGGCAGCTTCGATCCTGACTCAATCCGGCGGTATTTTGGTATTTGGAGGTGTTCAAATACGTCCGCCTCGAGTCGGTAGATATACTGGCACGTAAAAGAACACCTGCGGCGTCTCCAAAAACCGTTAAAGTAGTAAGTTGGACGAAAGGTCATTATTATTAACATTATTCTATTAATAGTTTTATAATTTATATTTAATAATGGCGCATGGCGTCCGGAGAGTCCTGGTGCAGGTTCGTCGAGTCCACGCCCATGGGCGATCTGTGTGTCTGTGAAATCTAATGTTGAAGAAGACACAAATACTCAGTTCTCCAGCCAGAGGAAGTAATCAATTAGGCTTAAGGTAAAAACCCCTACCCGGTTGGAAATCGAACTTGGCGCCCTCTGATCCGAAGACCATTACGCTAAACATTCAGCCAAGGAACGGGACTTCGTGAAGTCAAGAAATTTAGTCCCACAAGAGTTCTTAACTGTGCTGCTACTGATATTAAAATAATATGATTCATATTACCGTACGATCTTGGTCTCAGAAGACTAGCACTTCACCGTCTGAGCCACTCCCTTTTTGTGAAATGGAACTGCTCTCTCCTGAAGATCGTGTACAGTTGCTCAAAAATAGAATCGGTGCATGGTGTTGTATATGTTCCTCGCAGGTACAGTCTTCTCAGAAACAACTGAACCTATTGATATAATGTTTCTTGTGGATATCCACACGGTTTCTTTATGTAGCATACATGGGAGGTGAATAAATTTTGATAATAATTAAAATTAAGTTCGATATTAAATGCGAGGAAGAACCTCCGTGGCTTATGTGGCAGCGCGGTGGCCTATCAAAGCCGGTTTCCGTGGTTCAAATCCCGGTCACTCCATGTGAGATTTGAGTTAGACAAAGCGGAGGCGGAACAGGTTTTTCACCGGGTACTCTGTTTTTCCATGTTATCTTTCATTCCAGCGACACTCTGAACGGCAATGCTTTACTTTGTGTTTACTTTCTTTAGCACTCAAACTGAAATGGGCGTCGAAAATATTAGAAACCACTTAGAGGCCTGTCAAAGCCGAAATACGTCCTGATCAGATATATCTTAGGTTACTTTCCATGTTTATGCATTTATTTAATTTCATCTTACACTGATTCTCCAGAATAATGTCCGGCTCCATGGCTAAATGGTTAGCGTGCTGGCCTTTGGCCACAGGAGTCCCGGGTTCGATTTCCGGCAGGGTCGGGAATTTTAACCATCATTGGTTAATTTCGCTGCCACGGGCGCTGGGCGTGTGTCGTCTTCATCATCATTTCATCGTCACGACGCGCAGGTCGCCTACGGGTGTCAATTCAAAAGACCTGCATCTGGCGAGCCGAACATGTCCTCGGACACTCCCGGCACTAAAAGCCACACACTATTTCATTTCCAGAATAATGTATTTTTATTTTCTTCTCTCTGCCATTGCAGTTACTGTATGTCAAAGAATACCAGAGACAAGAAATAATAACTGTGTATTACAAAGATGCTATGATGAACATAAAGAAAAAAATTACAATCTGTTTTACGTCGCACCAACACAGATTTGTTTTATGGGTAGGAAAGGCCCACGAGTGGGAAGCAACCGCCCGTGGCCTTAATTAAGGTACAGCCGTTGTGAAAATGGGAAACCACGGGAAACCATCTTCAGGGCTGCCGACAGTGAAGTTCGAACCCACATAAAGACAAGAACAATAAATGTTAGACCTGGTTCTCTCTTTAAATTTATATTTATCCGGATTACGGATACTTCCTTTACTCATAGACCCTAGCCTTCGGCCTTAAATACATAAAGCCTACTGTATAAGCAAATTAATACTACAAGTTTTCACTTGAGCGTGCAATTTTCAATTTTAATTTATATTTGGATGTACTTTCCTATGATAATCACAACAACTTTCACCGTAATTGAAATAAACGTACCATTTAAAGTCAAGAATGTCATGTTTGGTCCGTTTTGAATAGAGATTACGAAACAATAAGTTAAATTGTACAAGATCCACCTTTTCAGTACAAGATATGTTGGTGATTAAAATTACAATACATTTATTAAATGATGTTGCTGATTAAAATTACAATACATTTATTAAATGATGATGTAATTTTAATCAACAACATATATTGTATTGAAAAGGTGGATCTTGTACAATTTAACTTATTATTTTATAAGCGTACCACTCATTTGTTGTTTCTTCATCCCTCCATTTAACAATTGCACGAAGAGAAATCATGCAAGAGTAGCTTCGTCGTGAATTATATTGCCATCAAAATGACAGAGAATCCATCGCTGGGAATTTAATGGACATACAGGTAGCGGGCGATGTTGAATAGCTAATGTAGTGCTGTAACAAATAACTTCACCAGGTATTTGCTCTTCACCGAGGTGAACAGGACTGTCCACTTGTACGGAAATTGATTATTTACAAGCTTTTGGAAGTATCGGCTCGATGAGCTCGAATACCAATAAAGAACTGAAATACGAGCTACAGTCCGCTTCATATCGCCGCACAAGTGGAATATTTGATAGATAATAGAATGGACTTTACTGGTGTTATGTCGAAAATATTTTACGATGTACTGTGGTGAAGAGGAATTCGACTGGGTGGAAACACGACAACATTTTACTGAAATGTGCAACACTGTTTAGTTTACATGGAGGTGGAATATTTCAGTTCGTCTGGTCGATTCATCCATTTAATGTATATGACATCCCAAATAGCCAAAATTCTGAAATACTGATGTTGAAAGGTAACTTCCATCTACTGCCACAACCTTGCGTTTGAAAAGGAGGCCGTTTCTGAACACTGTAAAATAAAGTTATTTTACCGCACACGCGCCTTCACAATACATCTGCGAGAACATCTCGAACTTGGTGATTAATACTTGTTCAAATACAGATAGAAGACAACACATTTAATTAATTAATTAAATCTGACTCAGGGCATTCTAGGTTTGCCAAACGACACACAATAATACACAGTAGAAATATTGAGGAAAGATTATTAATTTTTGAACAAATAAATCAGACTCCTCTTAAAAATATTATAGGTTATAATTAATCATGTTAAATGCTATGAACTCCATATAAATGGTATCGAAGAATCGAGACGGAATATTTGATTATTGGGACGACTATCTCATCTTGCAGATTTCTTGACAGTTGATATTTCTGTCGCCATGTAACGAAAGACTTCGGAATAGTTACCCTCGCACCAAAGAAAAGTCTCAGTTTTTCATTGTTGCAACATAAAAGAGGATATTTCAACAAGTTTATTACATTATCTAAATAACCTTGTCCAGGTTATTTTTGAGGCCTATATATTGAAGAAAAATTAACAACTCAATTTAATACACCATAATATTTCTGTTCCCCTAGAATTTATTGGCCTATTATTCCGCATAGCCTCCTCTATGTGCTTCGAAAGACACGAAATTACGATACATAATATCAAAGAGTATACTCTTATGGTTAGTCCACATCAAAGTTAATAAACAATGTTAACAAAACAAGTTCAATAAACAATGCTAATGAAAACATTTCTCAGAATAGTTAATAAACTTTTGATAACAAACTTCTTCAACTTCATGTCCACACTAGAAAAGTTGTTTGTGAGGTTACGATGCACAGGATCAGGAAGAAGAATATAGAGGCAAAGTTTGGCAAAGAAAAATATTGGAAGGGCGTTTAGAATTAAGTTTGGAGAGAACACTAATGTCAGAACTTTTAATTCATGAAGTAGCAGGCTTTCAAAATTTTCTTGAGAATGCCAACATATGACTTTCAGTTCTTGTTGACAGTAATTGGGCATGGAATTGAAAGAAATGATACTGATTATCGGAAATCCGGCTCTACTAATGACAGGCTATATTTTTTATAGGTATAACTTAAAAATTCCTAACGACAGATATCTCAGACATTTCACTTATATATTTGTCTAGAGTATCAAAGAAAGCAATTTTTGGTTATTATGCCTGAGATGTTTGAAGATTCATACAACAATATCAAGGAATTGGCAAAGGTACGAAATAAAGAAAAATCTTCATTTAGCCTACAGCAGTTAGGATAGTATTATTTTGATGATATACACGTGATTATGGAAGGTTAGTTTATTCAGTGAGGAGCGAAGCTGGAAATTAAACTACATTAGAACACAGCTAAAAGAATATCACACAGAATTAAAAATACTGTATACTGGAATTTTCGCTTGCGATTTGATACTCAGTTTTTAGAAGCAATAAGAAAGAATCGAATTCCGCACTACGAATTTGCATGCTCTAATTGCGTTATTGCGCATGTACGAACCGAAATGTTCACGAAAAGTTAATGAAAAGTTTCATTCACAAAAGTTAAAGATGTTTTGTTTATCAACATGCTCGAAAAGTTAACGAATACGCTATTTGGTTTATTAACAGTCAAGAACGTGCATAAACATTTTTGGTTAACAGTGTTTTCTAATAAAGTTAACGAAAACATCTTGGTGTTGACGCACCTTAACTGTAACAACGTACACGAAGACATATTAACATTTGTAGTACGTAGGTTTATGTTATACACAAACTTACTCCTTTCCAATTTCTATAGACTTGATATTTTTACTATGGTAATAGAGAAAGTTACGTATGCAATTTGTGCGGCGTGAACGGTTTTGCACTCGTATAATTAAAGCACTCGCCTTTATCCTCATACACAGAAGGTCGACTTTACGCACAAATTACTTCCTTCAACCTCGCAGCGTACATAATTTTCATAGTCTGTTTCCCCAGCAGAAATGAAATGTTTCCGTACTGTTATAATTGCAAACCAGAACAAATAACATTTTTGTTTGATTTCGTGTTCCGCGCGAATTAATATTGAACAATTCTATATGCACCTCTCAAGTTTCCAGTTAGCCACCGTTACAATGAACATTTACTAACAGTGTAATACATCGTACGTCTACGGGTGTGAGGCATCTAACTACAACTGTGTGGAGGACACCACATGGTTATCAATATGTCGTGACGCATAACTTAACTATCCGCCACAACTTCATGCTGCTCAGTAACATCCAAAATACCCAACACGTTTGAAGGAGTATAGTTTGGAGTACTTATTTGCTCCCAAGGGAATAAATGTACTTCAAAACAAGTACACCGTTGAATTTTCCTAACACTGCTGTGCTGGTGGATGAGACTTACATATTTCTACGAATCTGATATCATATTGATTTATACCCTGCCCTGTGTATATTTTGTTATTAGTTTCAGTCTCACTAAGACGAAGGTCGTTTTCGGCGACGCGAGGGTGGGAAAAATACAAGCACTGGGAAGGCAGTAATCGTGGCCTTGATTAAGGTATATCCCAAGTATTTGCTTGGAGTGAGAACAGTGAGTAAAGTATCTTCGTGGCTGCAGACAGTGAGTTTCGAAACCACCATTTAACAAATGCAACCTCACAGCTGCGAGACCCGAATCGCGCAGTCAACACGCGTCGTGCCACATTATTAAAATAATTATTAAGTTCTGTGCATTCATCGAAACTGGCATTCAATTCTCAATCGCCAGAATATTTTCATGTACATATACAAATATACAAATAGAAAAAATTGTTTAACACAGCTTGGTTTACCAGATTTGAGAACGAGAAATAGGAACACATGTATCGATACTGAACTGTTGGTGTCACAATGAAACATAAATCATTACTTTACTTTCCAGTACACAAAAATGCATGAAGGATGATGAAGAAGCACTTCCCTTCCCCTCTCCACTGACCAGAGTTGTTGCTTAGGGAGCTCCCTTCACATCCCTTCCATATCAACCTTGACCGGGGCAAGGGAACTGGCTTCAGTCTGAATGCAGTCGCTGGAGATAACGGACGATTAGCAGCTTAGTACAGAAAACTTTCTCAACGTTACTAGGGTGACAGGGGGAGGACCATTATATAATCATAATTTATCTCATTTGTACATAACATAACTAATTCACAATCATTGACAGTTTACGTATCGTAAGCAACATTGTATATAGGCCTATACACGCATGAGGTAAAGTGATGTGACAGAATCTGAGGAGGTTCTTGTAGAACGAAATATGTCTTTGTTTATTAGTGTGTATTTTTACAGCTATGTTATATGGATTATAATCAGTGTTTTCGATCGACTGAAAAGCTTCAAAGTTACATTAATTCAGTCATCGCTGCAAAGTATGGCTTCCTTCTTAACAAATCACAATGAACCAGCAGATCGAACATTTTATTCACTGCTGTTTAGTTACCTTCTTTTTTTCTATATTGAAACATAACAGAAAGTGTATATATCCTCAAATTACTTGACAACAATGTGATTAGTCTTCGGATCTTAAGTACAAATATGCCGTAAAAGCAAATTAATACTAACATTTCAGTTGCCATTAGTTTCTCGGGAAAGTACTTTTTTTCTATTTCATGTACAAAACGCGTGTCTCTTTGTTCAGCAGGCATTTGCACAGTTATATTATTATTTTCAACAATGGCACGTTCGAAAACACGAATCAGTGAACGGTGTAGTTTTCTTCTTTTTTACCCTTCTCGGTCACTCGGTGACCGAGATTCTCTCATTACAGCATGCCTCCTCTCTAAGAAACCAACGCCAACGTTCGGAGGCCGTGTACTTTAAACGTCTGCTCTACGGTCACACGGGGTTTGTGACCGACAGCTGATTATACGACTTTACACTTCATCCTGAAGCCAGATTTCGCAGTTTAGAGCTACTAGCCACCTTCCTTATCAGAGGTGTTCGGAAGTTTATGACCTAAAGAAGTGCAATATATGCAAGCAAATATGCTCTAAAAACTAGGTAAATATGGCCTAAAGAGGTAAAATATGACTTAAGCATTTTAGGTGTACTTAGCAAGTTTTAAAGTATTACTAACATTTAACGTGTTAAAAAGTGATACGCAGACACATTTAATCATGCAAACTGACAGAGCTACAGAAGGTAAATTAAAACATTGTATATTCATTCAGTATCATAGTCTTGAGGCTCAGTTCTCATTCTGTTTTCCTAAAAGTAACCAAAAATGATACATTAGCATGCGTTTTGGTATCTGTCGGCGTACGTTCTTACAGCGTTTCTTTCTCGGAATCTGTCTTCTAAACCTTCTACCTAACTCATTCGGGAAAAGAAAAAATACATGTACTAAAGTATTTTGAAATCCTGTGTTTGCAAAATCGATAACATGTACCCTGTTAAAAACCACGGTAGCTAGAAGAGAGACGGTAGGTGTCACGAGACAGATGCGCAGTAGACTGCCGTGGTCGTGACGTCACTGGACCGTCGCTCCCATTACACTACGCATTGTTTGGCGCGTTAATACCAGTCTATATACTCTTTGGAGTCGCTGATTTCATTCTAAGCAGTGAATTTCGGTGCATTGTTCGTCTGCGGTCTGCACATTGTTTCTTTATTATTTAATTACTTTCGAGGCTTGCGAATGCTTTGAAAGTCGTGAACTTGTACATATCGTTCGTGAATGAAGTGAATTCCAGAGTATATGTCGTGTTTGTGCTGTTAAAATGCCGTGCTGTGCGGTGGCAGGCTGTACAAACCATCCCAGCCCTAATATACTTTTGTCATTACATTATATTTTTTAGCAATAGAAAACAGTAATGTTAGTACAGTACTTACTATTTTCAGGAAAAGTAACAACATGCAGTATTTAATCTTGTGTACTTTATTTAGACTTTAAAAGTCCACAACCTGTTTTGGTTCATATTGTTTCTTGATTGTTAAGCTCTGATGTATTTAACCTGTACGTGTATAGGATTGGGAACTGTAAATACTGACATTGCCGGTATATTGGAACATTTAAACATTATTTTTAAACATATTAGTAAAAGGTCTCACTATTCTGGATTTCAAAGTATATCTGCAATATTTACGAAAGCACACAAAGAAAATAAATAATAGTTCTATGGAATATCGCAGTGGTTTTCATGTGAATTTCTTTTTTATTACAACATAAACGTAACTGTGATAAGGAACATAAGCGGGGTGCTCGGTACGCTGATTTGCAGTAAGTTACAGCGCCTGACAGACTGTCCACGGTCCGCTGACGTCACACGCTCCTGGCCGGCTGCGCGTGACACCTACCGTCTCTTTTTAGCTACCGTTTTGAAAACGACGCCTCAATTTGTAAAAAGAATTCTCGAAATATCATCAGTGTGACTTTATATCACGAAAATGAGAAAAATATGAACATATCAATAAAAACAGCCGAAATATGCATTTATATGCAACATAAATTGCTTCAAATGGGATCAGGGACCCATCATTCAAAGTTATTTCTTAGATTTCGGGTAAACTGACCTTGGAATGAAATAGTACTTTTCCTTAACATCTGAACCTTACTTATGAACTTAAAACTTGTGCATAGTAAAGATATAATATATTGAGTAAAACTTGAAATATTTATGTTAATGGAAAGGGCACGTGAACCTGTGACCCTGTTCTGTGATACTGTTCTGGTTAAAACCGCACGTCTGGCAAGCTTACTCGGAAAATCCTCTTCATTCTATTCACAGATATTCAGAGTGTCCAATACTCAATAATAATAATAATAATAATAATAATAATAATAATAATAATAATAATAATAATAATAATAATAATAATAATAATAATAATCTAAAGAAGAGTTAGCAGCACTATTTTATTGATTACAGAAGCTGGGTAAGACCTTTCTGTGTCTGGTAGCGAGATAAAGAAAGGTATGACTTAATTAGTTGGGAATGTCTCCACTCCCCGTCCCGAGAAGCAGCCGGAAATGAATCCGCTGTCCAGTCCAATCACTAATGAACACAGTGGACAATGGGCTCTGTTCATTTCCTGTTCAATACCCCTAATGAGATTCGCCCTCACCCCACCTCCGTTCAGAAAAGGACGTAATCGCAGAGCAGACTCTCACGAATGAACAGGCCATGATTATTAAATTCTTAGAAAGCATTGCACGCAGTCATAGCTGACTGACGTTTGTAAGAGAGAAATAACATCGAAGCTTATGAGTATGTAGGTTTCTGAGGTTACCAGCCTTCCCCACGAATCCCAACCTGGAACTGTGCTGTCAGGGTTACCATATCTCAGCCGAGAGATGTAGTGGTGGCGATTATTGTTTTAAGAGGAAGTACAACTGGGCATCCATCCTCTATTAACACTAATCAGAAGAGGAAAAGATCCAGTTCTTCTAAAAATGAAGGTATCGGCCAAAAAAGGAAAGGGCCAAGAAGGACGTGAAAATGAAGGCTGTCCACGTCTGGCAAACCTAGAGCTGGAAGAGAGCAAGTGAGATGCAATAAGAAAGATGCAAGCGGGGAGCCCGGCACAAGGAAGCGTGAGCATTGCCGGACTCAGCAAGGTCACCAATCCACACTCGGAAGATGAGAGCTCGTTAGGTCCCCTTTCGGTCGTGTCTTACGGCAGGTATATTCCACCGCCCCAGAGATGACCCGGTTTTAAGGCGCCAGGGACTCTTCTTCATCCACACCCTTACGGGTACGATTGACTTACTGAACAGAGGCAATGTTGTAGTTTTTTGTCCGGCTACATGGCTAAATGGTTAAAGTGCTGGCCTTTTGTCAGAGGGGTCCCGGCTTCGATTCCCGGCAGGGTCGGGAATTGTAACCACGATTGGTTAATTTCTCTGGCACGGGGACTGGGTGTAGGTGCCCTCTTCATCATCACTTCATCCTCATCACGACACGCAGGTCGCCTACGGGAGTCAATTTAGAAGACCTGAACCAGGCCTCTCCGGAGGCCACTTGACCGAGCAAGTGGCTGTGCAATTTGGGTCACGTAGTTATCATCTTACACTCGGGAGACAGTGAGTTCGAACCCCACTGTGGGCAACCCTGAAGATGGCTTTCCATGGTTTCTCACTTTCACACCAGACAAACGCTGGGTTACCTTAATTAAGACTACGGTAATTTCCTTCCCACTCCTAGCCCTTTCCTATCCTATTGTCGCCATAAGACCTATCTGTAAAGCAGATTGAAAAACGAGTTATTTTGGATGTGGTTTGAGCAATGACAAACAATGATAACTGCATAAAATCGCAACGATATCAAGAACTGTGTAGAACTATGAGAGAGAACTTTCGAAGAAGACCAGGAGAGAAACACAGCTCAAGTTTTATAAGGCATGACTGTACCGACGCTGCTCAATAGACGTGAAACTTTGGTACTTGAAAGAAAAGACAAGCATCTGAAATGAGACTTCTACAAGGAGCTAAGGGTTGCTCGTATATAGAGAAGATTCGGAAAGAGGACATGCGCCTAGAACTGCAAGTGGAATATATACTTGAGCTCCCCCGTGTGCGGGGATGGTAGAATACTTTCTTGCATGTCGTAAGGGGCGACTAAGAGGGGGACCCCAAGATGCGTAGAATAGGCAGTAGGTATCACAGGAGAGATGCACAGTAGCAAAGCGAAACTGTGACGTCACGCGGGACCCACACGCTGAAACAGGTAGAGGTAGTTCGGAAAAGAATCGCCGCGCACGCATACGATAGGAGCTAATAATACAAGACAGTGGCACGTTTGCGGTATCAAAGGAACACTTATCTAAATAAACGATGGGCCCATGCTTGTAAAAGATGTGATTCATTTACAACAAATAATGCAAGGCTTTTATTTTCGAACATTTCGGAAATGAAGATTATCAACAAGATTTAAATTCAGAGTTACTTCAGCTAATCCCCTGAAGAAAGCTGAAATCAAACAGTATTCAACATTTGAAGAGGCCATAAAGACTCGGTAAGCTGCAGAATTTAATAACGATCGGTAATATACGCTATAAAAATGTATTTGTGATCAGTAGTATTGTTTTAGAAAGTTTTAACGCGCTGCTTCTACGGCAGATACAGCTTGCTTGCGTTCGATTAAGGAGGCGAGGAAAGAAGGAAGGTTTGCTCCTAGCTGCCATCTGCGAGAACAAAACACAATATTCTGAGGCAGACTTGTCATTGATGAGCCCGGCTCATTTGTTGAATAACAGCGTATTGGACTTTGGTTCAGACGGTCTTGGGTAGGAATCAAGTTAACTGATTATCCGATCCGTTATAATTCTGGTCAGGAGGTTTTAGAGGAGGTTTTGATGGGTTTGCTATTCTTTAGACTACTGTCAGCTTTCTTGTATTCAGTATTCCATCAAGCTTGTGGTATTCTGCCTCCTTGGAGACCCTTGTTAAAAGTAGCGTTTTCTTCTTTAGGCTTTCGATTGCAAGTTTTGGTATTTCGCTGGTTATTCTGTTCTCTTCAGGTGCTTTCTCGTTTTCATTTTATAGTATTGATAAAATGATTCAACAGAAGTAAATCTATTAATTAAAATTATTTGAATTTGTGAATTTCTAGAACGTGCTAAACTATCGCCTTTTTCTGGTTAATTCCTCTAGCTTGAAGGCTGGGTGTTCGTGTTCATCCTAACACACATCTTCATTTACATACAACGCATCACACTACCAACCACCACAGAAACACGTAATAGTGTATACATCCCTCCTATAGGACGGCGTCAGCAGAGGCATCCGGCCGTAAAACTGAGCTAAACCCATTCAAAATGCCGACCCCATATAACAGGAAAAAGATCAGGGAGAAACAAGAAAGACTATTCAGTGATGAGAACTCACATCAGCTCTGAAATATGGCACTTTGAATGTTCTGGTAGTAATTCCTACTTTTCTTGGAACTGAAAACACAGATAATTTCGTACGAAACCTTTTGCTGTACCGACATGTAGCACAATAAATGCTTACCTCAATTTTCAATGGGTCGGAATGAGACTGTGGATTTTTCGGATTTGTCTTAGAACACCCTCCGTACTCGCCAGACATGAGTCCCAATGACTTCGACCTGTTTCCGAAGTTGAAGGAACCCCTCCGAGGCAGCCGATTTCCTGACGTGGCACCTGTACTCCGCGCAACAGGGTGCTCCGTCACTGTCATCAACAGAGAACGCCTTGCCAACGGTCTCAATATTGCCACTACTTTATGTACGGCCCTCGTATCACCAGGGGCTGCCTGGCCGTGGCAGGAAGTCGAAACGAGATATCCATTTCTGGAGGTGTACATGGTCATGAGGTATACTCATCCTACACAGAAATCCACGGTTCCAGCCCTTCAGACAAGCAACTCAATGTTGAAAACATCCTAGGAATATGAGCTACGAATTTCAGGTGAATAACACATAATACAGTATGAGAATACATTATTTATTCCCAAAAATTACAATCCTTTCCTTGATCATCGTTATCTAGTCAATTAGATTAGCAGTTTGCATTTTTCTAGCACTACGAGCGCTAATGTGAGCCAATGCATTGTTTAACTCAAGCATCACTACGAGCGCTAATGTGAGCCAATGCATTGTTTAACTCGAGCACCACTACGACCGCTAATGTGAGCCAATGCATTGTTGCACTCAAGCACCATTACGAGCGTTAATGTGAGCCAATGCATTGTTTCACTCAAGCACTACTACGAGCGCTAATGTGAGCCAATGCATTGTTTCACTCAAGCACCACTACGAGCGCTAATGTGAGCCAATGCATTGTTTCACTCAAGCACCACTACGACCGCTAATGTGAGCCAATGCATTGTTTCACTCAAGCACCACTACGAGCGCTAATGTGAGCCAATGCATTGTTTCACTCAAGCACCACTACGAGCGCTAATGTGAGCCAATGCATTGTTTCACTCAAGCACCACTACGAGCGCTAATGTGAGCCAATGCATTGTTTCACTCAAGCACCACTACGGGCGCTAATGTGAGCCAATGCATTGTTTCACTCAAGCACCACTACGAGCGCTAATGTGAGCCAATGCATTGTTTCACTCAAGCACCACTACGAGCGCTAATGTGAGCCAATGCATTGTTTCACTCAAGCACCATTACAAGCGCTAATGTGAGCCAATGCATTGTTTCACTCAAGCATCGCTACGAGCGCTAATGTGAACCAATGCATTGTTTCACTCAAGCACCATTACGAGCGCTGATGCGAGTCAATGCAGAGTCTCACTTAAGCCCTTTTAACTACATTCGGTGTGGACATTTAAACATCCAAAACCTTCTGAGGGTATTGAACCAAGGAACACATTACCGTACAGAAAGAAATATGTATACGAGTTAATTTAGCAAGGATTTAAAAAAAGAAAACGAGTAAAGAAACAAGCGATTTTAGGCTGTTTTTCCGAAACTGCATTTAGACCGGAAGTGATTTTCGAAATTTTCTTTTTTCTTTTTTTTCTTTGATAGACTTATCCAAGATTCACAATTTGAAAACTTTTCGGGCCCTTTAGCCCTTCAACGTTCGGCACAATTGAGGTAATTGCTTAATTTTACGTTTTACCCTACTTTGTCTGCTAAAAATGTGTTCAACAGTAAAAATGAGTACCAGGTTAATTCCTGGGAGCAAAGGCGGGCGGGCGTAGGGATTATAGAGGTAACACTAACCCACTTCGTGCCGAAATTACGGGTGGCGGAAGCCTTTATATGCTACCCCTGCAACGGTCTTCATGGCCTGCATGAATATCTCTATCACCCGTCTCGATCGAAACTGTCTACCGGTTGTCATATCAGAAGAGTAGACAAGCACTAATGGAGTTGTGTATTATTATGTATTGTAATATATTACGGAGATCACCTAGGGTTAGTTATAAAATCCACGAGCTTGTACAGATTGATTTGACAGTTTTACTGTAACATCGTCTCTCTGCAGCGAGCATGTCATTGTTCGCCTGTCACAGAGTACACAAAACATTGTTTCAGTCGTCCACCATTGGGTTAATGCGGGCTTTCACTTGATTACGATGCGTCAGTGTGCAGTGTTGACATCCTTTATGATAGACCTAACGGTATTCATGCCTGTTTCTTTCATTTATCGGCGAGAGAATACTTCTTTGACTTCTAAGAGAGAGAGAGAGAGAGAGAGAGAGAGACTGAATTGAAATTACTGATAATTTGCATGCCACTGAGGTTGAAAAGCCCCTTTATGAAGGGTTTTCATAACGTACTATATTATAGTATTATTACAATAATTATAACATAAAATATTCAGGTTTATGAACACACTAACTATATTATTATAATATTTAAATACGTAATTAAACATTAAACTTTAAAAGGATTTAAATTTATATTGTTCTTGCACAGATACCAAATCCAATAAAATTTAAAAAAAAAAATATTTACCTTCTGATTCCAGTAGAGATTTGGCAGTGTACATTCAATCGGTCATTTTAATCTCCGATGAAATAGATTTGGAGAAATGTATAATTATTGCTGGGAAAAGGAAGCAAAGACTAATGATCTGTGGTAAATTTGTCCCTGAATTTTGAATGTCGGCATAAAATAGTGTGCTATAACGTTAGCGTCGAATGAAATCATCTGAAAACAAGAATTGTAATTTCTTATGTTTTTGAGGAAATGTTTTCAATCATCAGTAATTCGTTTTCACAAACTTTTCAGTAATTCTTTTGGCTGCTAAAGTTCAGGTAGCTTCACTTTTCCGCTCGCGCAGGACCTACCCGGGGTTTCTCCTTTAAATTTAATTGCTGTGCAGTGCGGACAAACTTTGTCCATTTTTTCGATTTGAACGAATTTACATGAGGTACTGTATTGAATACCCGGTACGTATGAAAAAGCAATTTGGTGATATGAAGCTCGATCATTCAGTTATTGCAACTGCATACGTCTTCAATGTTGATCTAGTTGTTCTTGGCGTTGACTATTGTGCTGCTCTTCTTTTTCTTGATTCAACTCATAAAATTCGTACTAAGACTGGTGAAAACACAGACGACGATCGATTGCTTTTAGAGTTTTGCGAGCACAGGACACATTTCAAAATGAAAATCCACAACCTGTTTCCAGTCATTTGACCGGGTCAGGAATGGAATGAATGAAGCCCCCATTTAGCGACGAGGATACGAATTGTGCCAGCTGCCGAAGCCTGTCGAACTCCTCTGGAACAATAATTAATAAATTACAAATGCAATGATATTGGAGAGTGTTGCTGGAATGAAAGATGACAGGGAAAACCGGAGTGCTAAAAAAAAACTGCCCCACCTCCACTTTGTCCAGAACAAATCTCGCATGGCGTAATCGGGATTTGAACCACGAAACCTAGCGGTGAGAGGCCGGCGTGCTGCCACACAGGACATATTTATTCTTATTTATTCACATTTACAATAACAGGCAATGTGTTGCCTGGTTATGTGAAAGTACATCTCGATCACGGCATGTTGGATTCCTATTTACAAATAACAGGCAATGAGTTGCCTAACTAGGTCTGCATGAATTTCCTAGCAAGAAAGACCCTTCATAAAACATGGCGGCATGTTCCCATCCTCCTATATACAGCAATTCTTACCGGACTGTAATAATATACCTATAGCATAAGTCGTTGTCGCCTAGCGACAATCTGTCCGTCAAGGTCGATCCAATCTTGATGCGGCTTTGTAATTAAATTAATTCCATAAAATTACTCATAAAAGCTACCTTCTGATTTCGTTCAAACCGCTTCCTAAACACGCTCGTATTCGAATGCAACGTTGTGTCAATATTTCAAGTCAATCGACCAAACTACTTTTAGAGTTTTGTGATCACAAACATACGCAGGGTGAATTTTTATATACAAAGATATACTTTTTGTATTTATCCATGATGTTTTGCTGGCTGCTTGGCTACTTGCCGAATGCCAAATACTGTACATTTAAAATAATTATCAGCCTACCAGTATGTCCGTCAAAACATAACATATAGGTAATAATTCTAAAAGGAATTAAGTTGAAATAATAGAATGGGTATCAGTGGGGTAGTATGCGGTCATTGCGTGTTCTTCTTACTGATAGCAGTCCGTAATACTGTTTTGCTTATTTACGCACGTATACAATAAATCCTTGCTGTTTAATTTATCGTACATTCTCTTGGAGTGTGTTCCTCACATATCTCGTACTAAACGTAATGCATTGCGCTGCGTAATAAATTCTCTCTTTTGCTGGACTAATGTCGGATACATTTGTGAGATAGCGTTGCTCCTCTTATATTGAATGTCGCCCAATAATAGATGCCTTAAATTGTTCTGCGAAAGCGATGTAAGTGGTGAAATGTCGCCATTATTTATTGACATCAGCTGTCTCTAACCCTGACTGGCAGATATGGAACAGGAGCAACAACGATGTAGAGTAAATTGAATATTAAATTATTTTCAGGGGATATAACAGGGTTTTTCAACATATTCTGTTCCTAGAATAACATTCCTTGACTTGTCGATATTCCATCATTCGTACTGTATACAAGAGAAAATGCGAATTATATCAATCGGACTGCGTTTCTTCAGTTAAGTATTCTCGCACTTTCACTTAATGGTCATATTAAAACAGGAAAAAGTAAGACCCTGAATTAGCTTCTAGACCAAAGTTGGTGGGCTCGATCTCGGCTCAGTTTGATGGAGTTTAAAAATGCTCAAATAAGCCTAAAAATTTAAAAAGTGGTATGTGGGCTTGAACGGGGTACACTTAGTCTCGGGAGGTCAACTGATTAGAGGAGGGTTCGATTTCCTCCTCATCCATCCTTTCCGTGATGTCCCACTTCTCCTCGACGCAAATGCCGCGATGGTTCCTAACTTAAGGCCACGGCCACATCCTTCCCTCTTCCTTGTCTATCTCTTCCAGTCATCCCATCCTCCCACAAGGCCCCTGTTCAGCATAACAGGTGAGGCCGCCTGAGCGATGTACTGATCTTTCTCCGCAGTTGTATCTTCCTATCCAAAGTTTCATGCCCCAGGATACAGCCCTTGAGATGGTAAAGGTGGGATCCCTCGCTGAGTACGAAGGAAAAACCAAACCTGTAGGGTAAACAGATTAAGTAAGTAAGATATTATTATTATTATTATTATTATTGTTACCGGGTTTTTGTGGTAGTTAAGCATGAAAGAAGGTGCTGGGTGGTGAATAGGTCTCAAGCTACTAAAGAGAAATTAAATTTTAAACTTTAACAAGGTTATATTTTCTTTTCAAAATTAGGTAACAACAAATAGAACAGGTACTTAGTAGCCGAAATACAACTTGAAATGTACAATTACAGGGATTAAAGAATTTGGGCTTCGAGCCCTGAAAACACAATTCTTGAGCAACTAGCTCAACTTTACGATATACCAATTTCAACAAAAGGGGCAGAAGACCCCACTCAAACCCTGGAGCCCTTGCTCCAAATTACACAGTAAAGCCTCCTCGAGGCATACAACTCTCAGTTTTAGAAAAGAGCCACTCGCTCTTAAAATTAAGCCTCTCCCAGGCCACACCAAACTCAACTTTCAAGTTGTCCTCAAAGGACATATACACAGGGGTAAAATACCCAACCTACTGAGGTCTATTAGGTGAGAAAAGATTAATACATGACCTCTAAAATACAACTTGAGAGGAGGCGAACTTGCACTCCTAATACACTTTGCTTTTAAAACCTAATCTGGCTCTGGGCCACTAACGCAAGGGCTAATCCCATACTACAGAGGTGACTTAGAGAAGAACACTTTACATTACATAAACGAAGAATAGTTTGAGAAAATAAGTTCACCTCAAAACAAATGTGAGTGGGAGCTCGAGAGGGTTAGCACTCTCTATCCCAATATGTAGCTTTACAAGAAAAAGATGAAAAGAGTAATTACATTTTAGGAAAAGGTTACATGATGGAAATGCTTCGAACCCGCCGCGAGTGTTAAACTGCCGACCTAGCAAGAAAAGAAGTTATTAATAGGCCATTACCTGGTGTTGAACGGCTGAAGAAGAAAGAGGCGCTTCCCGCCTCCTGCTATGTACTTAATACACTGAAAGATGGAACAGAAGTGGCCCGGAGACCCCAAAATCAGCAGTTTATATCCTCTCGCGGAAGATTCTAGGCGTTAGGGGAAATAAAACACCCTCCCACAAAATCTTTATTGGTTCGGGAAAAGAAACCCCTACATAGAGGAAAAAGAAACACATTATTGGTGGAAAATTAATTAAAGAAATTCGGGATTGGCTAGATCCAAACTAAGGGGAAAAAGAGGGGTATACAGCCAACTTAAACAATAACAGAAAGAAATTTAACAAGAAACAAACTTTTGAAATAAAAATTTCTCCAACAAAATAGTTCTTTGATTTCGCACTAGGTTGCACTATTGTAATTCTTCAGTAGTGTCCTCTAGAAGAGAAAGTTCACACTTCTTACTTCAAGCGAAACAAAAACACATCAAAAGTGACACAGTTCAAAAACTCAAAATTTTCCACGTGGTGACATCTTCTGAGAAAGTAGAGAATTAATAGGATAGATAAAGTTCAACCTTCCTCCAGAAGAGGAGTTTCAACTGGCGCAACTTTTAAATAAACAGAGTAGAGGTGTACCGCCCGGTACAGACCTCCCCCCCCAAAAGTTCCTCCAAGGGGTAACACAGAAGAACATAAGTTTTGTTTCCAAAATAAAGTCCAAGTTTTGATGTTGATGTTAAGATTAATTGCGGAAGCATTTATAAGATTTTAGTAATTTGGTTGGTTGCAATTTCAAAATTTTGTTGTTGCAGGTGCAGTAAAGTTTTTCTGTTGTAGTAGTTGAATTTCTGAAGATAAACCTTTAATGCTTAAAAGTGAAGAAAAGTTTTGCAATGTCCACCAAATATTGTTGTTAAATTCCCAAATGTAGTTATCTCTTATAGTAACTGTCCATGTAGTTGATGTAGATTGAGTCGGATGGCCAGACCGGCCGTTGCAGCTTGCGTCCAACGGAGGCCGCTCGGACCCCTCAAGTACCCTGAGATACCGCTCGCCCGCACTATGAGGGGAGCAGAGGTGTTGAAGTACGCCGCGCCCGCGGTGAACAGATACAGGCTGCGGGCATGTAGCAGGTCGTGCGCCGCACATCAGCCTTGGCCGGGAGGTGAGCTCCGGCTCGCCGTGCACATGTCGTCCTCGCTGGAGAGGAGGGGGCCCATCCCCCTCCCCAGTCGCTGCACGGCGCTGCGCGGCTGCGGGGGCGCTGAAACATTAAAGCTAGGCGGCAGAATTGTGTTGGACAATTATTTTCTTTGAGGGTACAGGCTTGTAGAGAGAGTGAGGGGCCAGCGGCGTGCAGATATTCATGGTATTCATTAAGCCACAGTGTAAGGTGGAGCAGGAGACGGGAGCGTGGTAATGGCCGTGGCAAGAACAGGATGGCAGTTTAATGGGTCGGGGCAGGTTTCACAAACATGCTTACATAAGAAACAAAATCCTATAGAAGGGGCAGAATGCCTTAAAAGTGAAACTCAAAAAAAAATATAACCTTCATATCCTTTCAAAATAATATGAAGCAAGTTAACACAGAAATTACACCGGTTTCACCTGGGACAGGTGAACCCTAAATATCCTCTCGGTGGCTGGATTACTTAGCAATAAGGTAACCGGCGTAAGAAAATCGAGAATGATACAAGGCCCATGAAATCTGGGGGCAAGCTTGCCCGCGGGAACAAAATTTTTGACCATAACCTGGTCACCTACCTTCAAAGTGGTGGGTCTCCGTCCACGATCATACCTTTCCCTAACCTTTTCATGAGACACTTTAAGATTAGCTTTAGCCTTCTTCCAAAGATCTTTAATGTTGTCCGGATCTATTGTCTCGGGCAGAATGTCATTCAGAGACCAGAGGTTAGAGAGCGGCGTGTTGGGAACGAACTTAAACATCAAAGAAGCTGGAGTAAATTTGTGAGATTCATGAACCGCCGAATTCAAAGCAAAAGCTAACCAATGCAGGGACGTGTCCCACCTAGAATGATCTTCATGATGATAGGCAATAAGTGCGGACCTGAGATTGCGGTTAACCCGTTCAGCCAGAGATGGTTGAGGGTAATAAGCAGATGTAGTTACATGAGAGATGGACAAGTCAAAACAGAATTTACGAAACAGATTTGATGTAAAAGCTTTAGCATTATCAGATACAATGTATTGGCACGGACCAAAAGAAGCAAAAATAGAATTTAGGCAAGTAATGGTGGACTGAGCGGTAGCCAGCTTAGTCGGAAATAACCAGGAAAATCTTGTAAAACCATCTACACACACAAAGATGAACTTGTTGGCATTACCCTTTGACTGGGGGAAGGGTCCCACATAATCGATATAAAGGCGTTCCATGGGGCGCGACGCTTGATGAGAAGACAAAAGGCCTACTTTAGTGGACATGGTGGGTTTACTGATCAAACAAGATTTACAAGCTTTTACAAGTTCTCGAATTTCACCGTCCATACCTTTCCATATGAACATTTCACGAATCTTTTCACGAGTTTTAAAGATTCCAAGATGCCCCCCCAATGGGGTCTCATGATAGTATTTGAAGATCATAGGTACAAGAACCGCTGGAACAACAACTTTCATCAACTTATCATGCCTCGAAGGGCAACATAGAACACCATTCCTCAGAACATAAGGGACAACATGTTCCCCAGAAGAAAGGGTTTCCATTATCGGAGCCAGCGTCGGATCTTCACGTTGGTATTTCTCAATATCCCTAAAAAGCATGGGAGCATCTGTTAAGATGGCATTAACACCAGATAGTATGGACTCGGAAGGTGATGAACTGTCGACCGGTTCGTGGGTCTCTACGTCGTTATGAAACATACGGCTGAGTCCATCGGCAACAACATTTTCAGTACCTCTGATATGCCGTACATCGAATTGGAAGGCAGAAATACGGATGGCCCAACGGGCTATACGACCTGTACGACGCGGCCTACCTAAGACCCAGCTTAAGGCTTGATTATCTGTCTCCAGATCGAATTTGACGTGTTCCAGATAGAGACGGAACTTTTCTAAGGCGAATAAGACTGCCAAACCTTCAAGCTCATATATGGAGTACTTTGCTTCTTGAGCTGACAATGTCCTAGACGCATAGGCGATGGGTCGCCTCCCTAGTTCAGTTTCTTGAAGAAGAACTGCAGCTACTGCTGACGACGATGCGTCGGTTTGGACGATGAATTTCTTCGAGAAATCAGGCATAGCGAGTACAGGGGCATTACAGAGAGCTAATTTCAGATCTTCGAAAGCGGCTTGTTGAGAAGGTCCCCACTCGACTTTGATGCCTTTCCTACGAAGAAGGTTTAAGGGCGCCGCTCTATTAGCAAAGTTAGGAATAAACTTCCTGAAGAAATTCACCATACCAATGAATCTAGCGATACCTTTGATGTCCTTAGGAGGTTTAAAATCACGGATGGCCTGTGTTCTAGAATGATCGACAGCTACCCCATCGGGTGACACAATATGCCCTAGGAATGACATAGAGGGCTTAGCAAAGGCAACCTTGGACAACTTGACAGTTAACCCAGCCTTACGAAGGCGATTGAGAACTTCTCGCAAATGATCTAGATGTTCTTCAAAAGTCTCGGAAAATACGACGACATCATCCAAGTAGTGATATAAGTACTCAAATTTGATGTCGGAGAAGACCCTATCTAGTAGCCTAGTGAGCACAGCTGCCCCCGTGGGGAGCCCGAAAGGCACGCGGTTGTATTCGTATAAATTCCAGTCCGTGGCAAACGCAGTAAGATGTTTAGACTCTTCGGCAAGGGGAATTTGATTATAGGCCTGATTCAAGTCCAAGATGGTGAAGAACTTGGCCTTACGAAACCATGAAAAGCAAGAATGAAGGTCGGGAAGGGGCACAGATTGCAACACCACCTTCCGATTGAGAGCCCTGTAATCAATGACAGGCCTGAAGCCTCCTTGGGGTTTCGGGACTAGAAAAATAGGCGAAGAATACGCTGACTTAGAGGGCCTAATAATACCATCCTTCAACATCTGATCGATGATTTCTTTCAGAGCCTTCATTTTAGGTGGAGATAGTCTATACGGTGGAAAGCGAACAGGAATCGAATCCGTGACCTCGATTTTGTATTCAATAAGGTCAGTAACACCAAGAGTATCAGAGAACACCTCGGGAAACGACTGACACAGTTTCCGAATACTATCAGCCTGCTCCTCAGGTAGATGTCTAAGGTCTAACAACATCTCATCCTGGGTAGGCGAAATAGATGAACATGATACAGAATTACACTTTAACAAGGGAATTCTACAATTGGACGCAAATTTGAATGTGCACGACCTACTCTGGAGATCGAGCACAAGACCAGTGTGAGAAATGAAGTCCGCTCCCAATATGATGGGGCAAGACAAACGCTTGGCCACAAACAATTTGATCTTCCATGTAAATTTAAAAACCCGAATTTTGACATGTAAGGAACCTAGAATTTCTAATGGAGATGAATTAGCCGAAACATATTTAACAGGAGATGAGTCATAGTCAGGGAGTTTACAAACCAATTTCAATTTAGAATACCAATCAGCCGAAATAATGGAACAAACACTGCCTGAATCTAAGAGAGCTGTTATAGGCTCGTTATTTAACTCAATCTTAAGAAAAGGAACAGGTGCGGGGGTATCCGCCGCAATCCTAAGACACTCTTTAGGGCATTCAAAAGATGAATTTGAAGGCTGGTCGTTCCCTGCATTTACAACCTGTTTACTAGGGGCTGAGTCTCGGGAATATGGATTAGTCGGCTCAGCCGACGCCACTAGTCACTTTTTATTATTGGCATAGCTGGAATTTGCACCAGAAGTTGAGCAGGAGGGGGTGCTATTTGAGTTTGGGCAATTCTTGGCGATATGTGAGAAGGCCCCACACTTAAAACAGCCTTGTGATGACCCTGCTCCATTCCTTGTCCCACTTGACTTGATCAGAGGACACTTATTCCGCAGATGGTCAGGCGACCCACAAGCATAACATTTACGGGGATTGACTGGTCGGCGAGGTGGAGGCCGAGTGTTACTAAAGGAAGGCGGGGGTTCTTTCGCCACACGCAAGGAATCGGCATACCTAACTCCTTCCGCCGAGACGGCTAATGCTTCCAGTTCAGAGAAGGTTTGCGGGCACGCCGCGAAACACAAATATGACCTGTAGGGTGGTGAAATCCCTTCAACAATAGCTTGCACGATCTGATCCTCAGGGAAGTGGAGAGCAAACACCCTAGTATAAAACTTAATATCTTGGATGAAGTCTGCCAGGTTTTCATCCAAGCGCTGTACCCGATAATAGTATTTCTGAATAAGGGAGGACCTGGCCCTAGCCGGGATGAAGTTAGCTAGCAAATGGGCGTGGAAATCCTCAATAGAAGATTGCTCGGCAATGGCTCTAACTATTTTGTCAGATAGAACACCAATAGCATAAGGATAGATAATTTGCAAAATTTGACATGGGGAAAGAGAAAACACGAGGGCATGATCCTGAAATTCCACTAGAAATCTTAAAAATGAAATTACGTCACTGGTGGTGTTGACGGAAAACTTAGAGATACCTCTAAGCAACATTGCCAACGGATGAGGCAAGCTGCTGAACCCAGGTGTCATAGTCGTTAAAGGTTTCAAGGGCAAGGAAGTTAATTCAGAGCGGATGTTACTCAATGACGCACGGCGTTCAGATTCGTTGTTCGATGGGGCAGAGATAGTTTGAGCAGCAATGGTTATCCTATTGACTTCTCCCTGAGGAGGCTCTTCCTCGTTACCTACATTCACCGTGGCGGGTTGATCAGTTTTGGGAGGAGCTTCGCCGGTTAGCAATTGAGTGACCTTATTAGACAATTCAGAAATAGTTTCAAGGAGCGTATTAGCTTGCTTCCTCTGAACGTCATTCACCTTTAGAGACAATAGATCATTAACTCTATTTGCAAAGTGATACAGCCTGCCTTGCACACGCTTAATTTGATTAGGAGATGGATCGTTTTCATCAAAAAAGCTGACTACCGATGCTAGCCCAGTAATATTCTCGACAATCGTGGAAAGAGAGTCGTCAATTTCTTTCTCTCCCAAATTGGGGATGGAAATGGGCAAATCAAGGGACTCTCTAAGCTTGTTAGTGTCTATTGCAACCGTGCCTCCAGATTGAACGTTTCTGATAGTTAACTCATATATCAACTCCTCTTTACGCAAGTAGTTAAGGAGGAGAACATCGCGAGGGCCGGGCATGATGACGGAACAATTTTGAAAAACTCAAAAATTCCAGCAACTAAGAAAATTGTTAGAGTTCGAATCAAAGCAATGTTTAGCCGTCAAAAGGGGCTAAATTGAGACCCATTCAACCACGCTCTGCTACCACTTGTTACCGGGTTTTTGTGGTAGTTAAGCATGAAAGAAGGTGCTGGGTGGTGAATAGGTCTCAAGCTACTAAAGAGAAATTAAATTTTAAACTTTAACAAGGTTATATTTTCTTTTCAAAATTAGGTAACAACAAATAGAACAGGTACTTAGTAGCCGAAATACAACTTGAAATGTACAATTACAGGGATTAAAGAATTTGGGCTTCGAGCCCTGAAAACACAATTCTTGAGCAACTAGCTCAACTTTACGATATACCAATTTCAACAAAAGGGGCAGAAGACCCCACTCAAACCCTGGAGCCCTTGCTCCAAATTACACAGTAAAGCCTCCTCGAGGCATACAACTCTCAGTTTTAGAAAAGAGCCACTCGCTCTTAAAATTAAGCCTCTCCCAGGCCACACCAAACTCAACTTTCAAGTTGTCCTCAAAGGACATATACACAGGGGTAAAATACCCAACCTACTGAGGTCTATTAGGTGAGAAAAGATTAATACATGACCTCTAAAATACAACTTGAGAGGAGGCGAACTTGCACTCCTAATACACTTTGCTTTTAAAACCTAATCTGGCTCTGGGCCACTAACGCAAGGGCTAATCCCATACTACAGAGGTGACTTAGAGAAGAACACTTTACATTACATAAACGAAGAATAGTTTGAGAAAATAAGTTCACCTCAAAACAAATGTGAGTGGGAGCTCGAGAGGGTTAGCACTCTCTATCCCAATATGTAGCTTTACAAGAAAAAGATGAAAAGAGTAATTACATTTTAGGAAAAGGTTACATGATGGAAATGCTTCGAACCCGCCGCGAGTGTTAAACTGCCGACCTAGCAAGAAAAGAAGTTATTAATAGGCCATTACCTGGTGTTGAACGGCTGAAGAAGAAAGAGGCGCTTCCCGCCTCCTGCTATGTACTTAATACACTGAAAGATGGAACAGAAGTGGCCCGGAGACCCCAAAATCAGCAGTTTATATCCTCTCGCGGAAGATTCTAGGCGTTAGGGGAAATAAAACACCCTCCCACAAAATCTTTATTGGTTCGGGAAAAGAAACCCCTACATAGAGGAAAAAGAAACACATTATTGGTGGAAAATTAATTAAAGAAATTCGGGATTGGCTAGATCCAAACTAAGGGGAAAAAGAGGGGTATACAGCCAACTTAAACAATAACAGAAAGAAATTTAACAAGAAACAAACTTTTGAAATAAAAATTTCTCCAACAAAATAGTTCTTTGATTTCGCACTAGGTTGCACTATTGTAATTCTTCAGTAGTGTCCTCTAGAAGAGAAAGTTCACACTTCTTACTTCAAGCGAAACAAAAACACATCAAAAGTGACACAGTTCAAAAACTCAAAATTTTCCACGTGGTGACATCTTCTGAGAAAGTAGAGAATTAATAGGATAGATAAAGTTCAACCTTCCTCCAGAAGAGGAGTTTCAACTGGCGCAACTTTTAAATAAACAGAGTAGAGGTGTACCGCCCGGTACAATTATTATTATTATTATTATTATTATTATTATTATTATTATTATTATTATTATTATTATTATTATTATGCGTACACTATGCACAGGGTTCAGAATGAGTTTATTCTGTAAAGGGTAATCACTTGATGTGAATGCTACAACTGCCTGCGGATTGCTAATTTGTGTTGAATGGTAATGAGGTCATACTAACATAGGTTTCCTGCCTATGTTAACACTCGGGCTACTTGACCCCTCAGCGCGTTTCCCTCTCATCTCAAGAGATAGCAGCCAGTATTACACAATTTACTTTACCAGTAATAAACGACGTTGCCAACTTATATTTAAGAAAGTTGGAACTTAGCTTTGGTTGTGCTGGGCTGAACTGAGTTGACAAGACCGTAATAGTGTACAGATCTTCTGAGGCCAAATTGGTGGGTTTGATTCCAATGGTATTTGAGTATATTCAAATACGCCAGCCTCTTGACGGTAGACTAACCGGCGGTTAAAGGAACCAACAAACGTTCGGCACCTCGGGATCTTCGAACCGTAAAAGTTAGCGGAATGCAAAACCAATCAAATTTTATAAAAGTGCCTCACTCTTGTCGTTACAATGATTCTTTCTTTTCAATTTTCTTTATGCTACACCGACACAGATAGGTCTTATGGCGATGATAGGATAGGAGGGGTTAGGAGTGGGAAGGAAGCGCATGTGGCCTTAATTAAGGTACAGCCCCAGCATTTGTCTGGTGTGAAAATCGGAAACCACAGAAAACCATCTTCTGGCCCACCGAGAAGGCGCGCGGGGAAAACAGACGAAAGGACAATAGAAGGAGAAGCCGCGGGATGCCCTTGGGCCGCCTGGGAGATCCCCAGCCGAACTTACTCATCCCTTCCAGAATATATCGAAGGGTGCCAGGGCGTAACAATATTGTAAATAATATACTTTTTTGTGCAAAAGTCTAGGAAACATTATATATACATAGAACTCGCCCGACTTTTTTCACTAGGTTTCTCATATTCCTATTCAGAATAAATAATCGTGGTAAATAAATAATACTAATAGCACGAAGGCCGCTGTAGGAGTAGATTATAAACGCTTTCACTAATCGTAACCTCGGCACTAAAGGGGATGAAGTGGCGAGTTCCACGCTCGGCCCCCTTTACTCCCGTGAACTGACCTGGTACTCATTTCTGGTGTATACTGACCCATCTACAGAGCCGTGCACCTCTCCACACCTGGCAGACCCGTTTCTACATTTTCGACTTCGTTGTGAGAAATCAAACCCACTTCCTTTCGGAAGGGGGGATCGAACACATCATCGAATCCACTTCCTTTCGGAGGGGGTGGGGGGTGGATCAGAAACATCTCTACCACCAGGGCTAAGCGGACCTTTCTGTTTCAACTTCAAAATTTGCATATAAATTTCACTCTAATCATTAATGAGAATTTTTTAAAAAACTTTTAAGATTAGAAGGGCAGTAGAGAGGAAGAAGCGGCAGAGACTAGGATACTGCACAAATAACCACACAAAAATTTTTGATTCTGAATGTATTTTCTAAGTAAGTTTTTAATGTTCAAAACATTTCTTAGCTGGCAAGGTAGGGATCCCCATACTACTAAAAACGTAAAATTAAGCAATTTCCTCAATTGTGCCGAAAGTTGAAGGACTAAAGTGCCCCGAAAGGTTTCAAACTGTGAGTCCTGGTTAGCTCTATCAAACTAAAACACAAATTTCGAAAATCACTTCCGGCCTAAATGCAGTTCCGGAAGAACAGCCTAAAATCGCTTGTTTCTTCACGCTCTCCTTTTTGAGTCATATCCTAGCAAAATTCATTTATTTACACAATTCTTTCTGTAATGTGTTCCATGATTCAATACCCTCAGGCATTTTTTGAATTTTGAAAAATGTCCACACCGAATGTAGTTATAAGGGCTTAAGTGAAACTCTGCATTGACTCACATTAGCGGTCGTACTGGTAGAAAAAAAGCAAACTGCTAATCTAATCGACCGGATAACGATGATTAAGAAATGGACTGGAATGTTTAGGAATAAATAAAGAATATATTCTCATACTTTACTATATTCTATTTACCTAAAATTCGTAGCTCATATTCCTAGGATGTTTTCAACATTAAGTTGCTTGCCTGGACTGTGGATTTTTGTTTTGTTTTTTCTTTTCGTTTATTTTCTCCACAAACAACAACAACAACAACAATTATTAACAATTAAACAGGATTAAAACAATCCAAGCTTCGGAACCTCATAATTATCGGGGAGAGCAAACTCCCAATTCATAAGACTTTAGTCTTAACAATGGTAAGACAATCTTTGGTATTTAGCACAGGAATCCTGAGCTTCCAATATTTAAATTTTACACTCCACAAGGGAGATCGAACTCCCAACCTTCCAGACGGAAAGGGTCTTAGTATCCACATCAAGATATCATTTAGTACGCTTAGAAGCTATCAGCTTTTATACCATTTGATACTCGCTGCACCCAATTCAGGAAGAAGCAAGAACACAACATATGGATCAGAGGGATCCAAAAGAAACACGAGCAGAAGATCGTACTACACAGTCGAGAATGATTCGAACAAACTGTTCACTAGGAAAGATAAAATAGAATGGGATGCTGAACACACTCAAGCAATCTCGTGACATGACTTACAATAAAATCTCTGGGGGCAAACAACAAAAAAACAACAACAAAGTTCTTAAAATATCAGTAGAGAAAATTTCACATAGCTCCTTAAGTAGAGTGTTCAAGTCGCAAAATTACATTATCCACAAAGGAGATTCTTGTTGATAAGGGAAGATCCAAAGTTGTTGTTATACTTTGACAATATATTGTTAAAATTACGAAAGATTCCTGACCGAATAAATAAATAAATAAATAAATAAATAAATAAATAAATAAATAAATAAATAAATAAATAAATAAATAAATAAATAAATAAATAAATAAATAAATAAGGCAATTTTCAGAATCAGTGACTAGTATTTGTTGTGAAATAATGATAGAATATCGAAGAAAACATATATGTAGCGGAAGTGGTTCGCACATTACGAGAATATAAGAGTTCGCATGCGAATAAGACGACAAACTTGCTCGGTAGCGTTAATGGCAATGGGGGGAAATGCTATGGTTTCTTCCTTATATGCCTGTACTTATTTCAGATGACACGGGCTCTAGAGGAGAAAGTTTAATTTTTGCCCTTAAATGGACCTTAAGGGCTCTCAGGTTGCAAGCATGGTGAATTAGTATGTCTTTACAATATCGGCTAGGCATCCAAAAATAATAATGTTCTTCTCCTTCCTAGCCACTCTCCACATTATCTGGGGTCAACCTACGTTATAATAATAATAATAATAATAATAATAATAATAATAATAATAATAATAATAATAATAATACCGAGAGAGTTGGCCATGCGGTTAGGAGCGCAGATCTGTGAGCTTGCATTCGAGAGAGAGAGAGGGTTCGAGCGCCGCTGTTGGGAACCCTGAATATGGTTTTCCATTTTTTCCCATGTTCACACCAGGCTGTACCTTAACTAAGGCCACGGCTGTTTCTTTCCCACTCCTAGCTCTTTCCTATCCCATCGTCCCCGTAAGACCTATCTGTGTCGGTGTGACGTAAAGTCGATTAAAGAAAAGTACTTCATTTTTAAGTGAAGTATTGAGACGCATATAAAAGTTTAAAAGAAAATACAGTAATTTTGTGTTCAACAGTTTATCTCTACTCTTAATTCGTACCGAGTCTTGTCTGAAAGGTGTGTGTGGGTTGGCTTCTGACTAATGAATGCACATTTAACGACGTAGTTCCAGAAATAATGTACAAAGTGGAACGAAGAGCCAGACCCTCCCTTTATTCTATACTTCAGCTCAATAATTAACAACTTCAGCTTGAGCACCTTCCATTGGGATATTTTCAAATACATTTCGAATGTTTGTGACTGCGAGAAGTTTCTCGTCCTATTTTGCTTCATCATTTCGTCGTCAGAGACAAGTTTTCTTGGGTAAAACAAACCTAAAAGAACGTTGACAATGCGATTTTCTCCTTCTTTTTTGTAATTCTTCCCCGTTATCTAGAGCACCCTCGACGTAACAAGTTACAACTCACGGTGAGACAAAAGTTCGTTGCCAACATTCCGGAAACAGGGACGTTGTATTACGAGGTAACTCGTAAGAATGACGTTACTTGTTACTGGTGGGTAGCAAATCATTATTTCGAAGCAGAGTATTATGCATGCATTTTTGTACAGGGCAAGTTTTTAATAAAGTTCGTACCTTCTAAAGGGTATTTTCCATTTAGAAGGAATAGGATGAAATTACACTAAACTTATTCTTATTATTATTCTTCTGCGCGAATGGGTCACTTAGAACCACGCGGAATCAAAATTTGTTGAGATTTTCTCGTAGCCCAGTAGGTCTTCATTTTCATAGATTGTTGCAATTTCTGTTCCTCCGACCAAGTACGTCGTGTTGATTTCTTCTCGTCTTATTCAAATCTCCTTGTGTGAACGATTTTCCTGGTTACATTTCTATCCTGCAGGTTTGGTGAGGTCTTTCTCTACTTGCTTACACAATTTTGATCTCGTACCAGCGGCGGTTCGTGACATTTTACTCTGCCGTCATCCCCTTCCTCTCCCCAATCGGTCCAGTTTTCACTGTCCAGCACCATGATATTTTTAGATGAATAATAATAATAATAATAATAATAATAATAATAATAATAATAATAATAATAATAATAATAATAATAATAATAATAATAATAATAATAATCCGATGGCACTAGCTGAATAGGAATCTGCTTGCATTATAACATTAATCAACGAATTAACTACATTACAATGGCATTTATGCACACCCATTAATAGGCTAATGCAATCCCGGAACTGCACTGTTTCACTGATCACAATCACAAGTAATAATAACAACATCCATGAAATCAAATAAACAGTGCACTCCAGAATTTCTCTCTCCTTGCTCAAATTTATTTAACAATTTAACAATTAGATCATACCACAAATAGTGCCGTCACGTTATGCTTACATTTTGAATCTTTATTTTGGCTTCTTTATAGAACCGAATTGTTTAGTCACTATAATGCAATCCATTGCTTTGTAAAATGTTTTGGAATTAATGTAAGACGTGGGGGAACAAGCCTAGGTACATTGTAGAGTGTTGGCGATGTGCTGAGAACTCAGCCGTTCAGTGTTGGCGATGTGCTGAGGACTCAGCCGTTCAGCGCTTACACCCGCCTGCGCTCTTCCTTCCGCTGACAAGCCGATATCATCCTTCCAGGCTTCTCCTGCTCCCGGACCCCGCACCCTTGCTAACTATGAACCTACTGAGGGCTCTGCCGAAAAGACCATACTAACCTTGCAGACCATACACCCGCCTGCACTCTTCCTTCCCCTGACAAGCCCACATCGTTCTTCCAGACTCCTCCCGCGCCCCGCACACTTTCAAAGTGTTGGACCTACTCAGGGCTCTGCTGTCACAGTCCGAACGCCTCACGACTAAAGAGAAAACATCGAGCGAGCTGGACAGCAGCCACGATCTGAAAGCCGTTGCCAGTTTCTTGAAAATAGAAAAGCAAAATGTTTACAGCCGAAATAATAAAGATAACACTGTATAACTGAACAGCACACCACTGTAAGTTCGACTTCGCTACATTAGTCCGTCTCTTTATGTAATTAATTACAGAGTGAAATAACGTTAAATGTTTTTGAAAAGGCAGTGGGGTGGCGCCCAAAAGCCCTTCATGCACGAACCGCCACTGTCTTGTACGTTTTATTTGCAAATATCTGTGTATTGATAAGTAAGTCTACCATTATTCATTCTTTCCAAATAGCTTATACATTGAATTTGTCGCAGTAACATTGTATCAGTAAGTTCAGATATTTTAAGTATACTTCTGAGTTGGTTTTGGGGTAATGTATTCATTTTTCAATTCTTGGCCCTAAGATTTTTCTCAAGATTTTCCCTTCTTTAATATCCAACTGCTTCTTTAAATGTTTGTGATGTTAATTAAGGGTTTCTGAAGCATAAAGAGCTTCAGGTTTGATCACTGTTAACTAATACGTTTCGCGGATGATATTGCCCTCATAGCTGAAACTGAGAAAGAGATAGAGACCTCACTAAAGAAACTGAATGATCTACTAAAACTAAAATGTAATATGAAGGTTAACAAAAACAAAAACCAAGATAATGAAATGTACTCCGGATGGTAAACAGGATGTTAATGTTTGGTTGGAAGGAGAAAAATTGACTCAAGTAAATCAGTTCAGTTATTTGGAAAGCATCATTACATCTGATGGGAGGTGTGAAAAGGACGTCCGTTCTCGAATAGCCCAGGCTGAAGAAGCTTTGAATAAAAAAAGAAGCCTATTGACCTCCAAGGCAATATCCCTACCAGTAAGAAAGCATTTCATTAAGAGCTTCATTTGGAGCATTGCGACCTATGGCTCTGAAACCTGGACTCTATTACAGGCTGATAAGAAAAGAATAAATGCATTTGAAATGTGGTGCTGGCATCGAATGTTACGAATTCCCTGGACTCACAGGCTAACAGATGAAGAAGTTCTCAAGAGAGCTGAAGAAACCATCAGTCTAGAGAAAATGATCGCGAAAAGAGGATGTAGTTTGACAGGTCATTTACTCCGGCATTCATCATGGTGCACCACACTGCTTGAAGGGAAACTGCAAGGAAAGAGTAGAAGAGGACGACCTAGAGCAGGGTTCCTCGATGGCATTAAAGGGCGACGTCCATATCAACTAATCAATCAGCTGGCTCAAGATAGAAGGTCGTTGGACGAGGACAGTCATGCTACCCACCAACTATCAGGTTGAGGAGAATGAGAGAGAGAGAACTAGTGACGTATTGTACCGTTCCAGGACAAGCATTTTTTGTTATAAATAGCCTTTGTGTGTTGAAAAGCAATTTCCATTTTCTTAATTCTTGAAGCTACTGATTTATTTGCATAGCCATTTTCAGTGATCTATTCACCTAAGTACTTAGATTCCTTTACTCTTGCAATTTTATTCTTAGTAGTAAGTTTGGGTAGAGCAGTTTTGATATTTGTCATAATTTTTTTTTTCATATGAGATTTTAAATCCTATTTTATATCAACCATTAACTTGAATTATGTCTAAAATAAATTAAAATTTACCAATGTTATTCTATGAGAACTTCATCCAGGAGGCTGGTTGGATCCTCAAAAATAATGCCAAGAAATGTTAATGGGTTAAAGCGATGGCTGCGCCATAATGAGGTGCGGAAGGTATGGCGAAGAGTGAGGAGAAAGTACTACTGCACCATGATCGGTTCTGTTAGCAGCATTTTTCGTAAAATTCATATCGCCGGGCTGGGTTGCTCAGACGGTTGAAGCGCTGGCCTTCTGACCCCAGCTTGGCACGTTCGATCCTGGCTCAGTCCGGTGGTTTTTCAAGGTCTCAGATAAGTCAGCCTCGTGACGCTAGATTTACTGGCACATAAAATAACTTCCGCGAGACAAAATTCCGGCATTGGCGCCTCCGAAAACCGTCAAAAAGTACTTCGAGGGACGTAAAAACCAATAACACTAATATTTAATGAACTCATACAACAACGATCTTGAAATTTCGCAAGGAGAATGTACACCATACAGAAAGGCTGTACACAAAATATCATCGGCTGCTTACAACAGCAAGGTCGTGAAATGCATTGTTACGAATAAAACACTGTCTGCTTTATCGATTTACGTTGGTTTTGGACGAGACCACACAACACGCACGCACACACACACATACAATTATATTTGAAAATAAATGACAACAGTTCCCTGATTAGTGGCTCTTCACAAAGTCTCTGTCCTCCTCACAGCAGGTAGTCAGGCTCCCTAGTATTATCTGGGACGGCGATAATCCTGATTGACAACTCACCTTTCACTAGGCTCCACATGCTCAGTCACTTCATACAGCAGCTGCACGCAGACAGGTTCGAACATAGGACTCTTGACTATCACCTTGTTCGACTCCAGAAGAGTCCGATGACTCACACAGTCAACACGAACAATTCAGCTAACTCACAGTGAACGTGACTGTTCCACATAGTGAACTCCTCAACAACAACAGTGCTAACCGGCACTCCTCTCCAACACGATACTCACTGCACACAACACCACTCAGATGATAGCCAGCACTACTGCAATCCAACTTCACTATCCCCCTGTCTGTTCACGGCGAGCATGTTTTACATCCCCAGTGATGAAGTTCCAGACCTTTCGGGGTGCGGTCGGAACGAGAACATTCTAGCTACGCCTTCCAGAAGATCCAAGAGAAACGTGACGGAGATAACAATAGAGGAAAGAGGCCATCACTCTGCCCTGCGGCTGGGAACTGAAGTGCACGGTCTCGCTTATAAACCCAGACCGTCCAGCGGCATTTCTACTCTCCGAGACCTAAGCAGCTGTACAGGAGGCGCGCGCATAGTTTTTGACCTTGCAAGGAGCGTGCACGTGTTTGACCTAGCATCAATAGCCAGTCTGAATCTCAGCTGTTAACATGGTGAGACAGTTAACATTGCAGCACCGTATTTTTGTACGTAAAAGTTATTTTAAATGCGAGCCGGCTCGATGGGGACGCGGTGCATTCGTTCAGCAATTTCATGGTGAAGTGCCACCTTCATGAGCACAGACTCAAGTAATTGTAAATAATTTTGAAACTACTAGTTCAGTGCTCAATAAAAAACCTCCACGAACACGAACAGAAAACAGAGGAAAAGCTAGATGATATTTGTGCGAATCTTGAACGGTCACCGAATAAATCACTAACAAAATTAGCACAACAAGTAGGGGTTTCAGTTTCTCCTGTACGCAGAGCTACAACGCTGTTACACATCAAACCGTACAGGTTCACACGGGCCCATTGTTTTTTAACACCTGCTGAACCAACCACAAGGGTGAGATATTGTGAGTGGTATCTTGCATCATTTAATGAGCGTTTATTCGACCTACAGCATGTGTTCTTTGTTGATGAAGCCTGGTTTCATCTTAATGGTCGTGTGAACAGTCATAACCCTTGCTATTGGTGTGCAGAAAATCCTGATGGTGTTTATGAAGTCCCTCACTATGAAGGATGGCGCTTCCAGTATCTTTCACACGGTAAGATTTCGTACACGTTTAAAGCAGGGTGGCCGCGCTCATCGTAAGTTCGGCTGAGGCAGCTGCTGTGGCTCAGAGTACAAACACCGTGAGCTCGGTCTGGGTTTATCAGAGAGACCCTGTACATGGCCGCTACCTTCCCTGCCCTATCGTTGCCAAAAAAATTATCTCAGTTAGTGCGACGTTAAATAACTAGCAAAAAGAGTAAAAATAAACACATCGCCCATTGGAACTTGTATGAGTTGAATGTTTAGACGTTTTGGACGAGTTTCGAACCTAGTATCTCCAGGATGCAAACTTACTGCTACTCTATCCGCAGCAGACTTACCAAGTAGTCTGGTCGGTTTCTTTTTGGCTATTCCAATTTATTTTCTATTTTCTCCTAACGATAGATGTTGATTCTTTGTTGTGTTATATGTTAGACATGCTCTCGCCCTTGTTTCTCTGGCGATGTCGTAAACTTGCCAACGAGCAATTAATATATGATGCGAGCAGGACGTGATAATGAATATTTCAAACTAGGAAGTGACAGGCGTCCATTCGCTGTACAGACTCACCTGATGAAACACAGTAGAAACAATGGAAAAAAGCTTTTAATTTTTCGTGACTGTTGATATCCTGATATTAGGCATCGAATCTCCAGTTCTACGTTGAATACAAACCACCGGGGCGTAATTTTTCCTTTACAAAATTCCACACACTTCAATTCGGAACCTGAGGGGGATTATTAATATGAAATCTTTAGCAGATCTGGAATATTTAGATAAACGTCATTTTTGTACCTTTAAGTCGAATGGAAAATTAACACACATGTTCTACATCAGGCTAAATCAGGGCAACTTAAAGATATGGTGGTGGTGGTGGTGGTGCTGGTGGTGGTGGTGATTATTATTTTATTATTATTTTTATTATTTATTTTGAATAGGTCCGACACTTCGAAAAATGATGGTATCGGCCAAATTTAGACAACGGCCAGGAAGGGCGTGAAATGAAAAACTCCCTAGAGAGCTAAAATTGTCTAATACCTTCGGGGTCGTAAAAGAACAAAAGTTGACCAAGGGAGGTCTGATAGGATAGATTAAAGTGAGGAGCGGACCTATATGCAATTATTGTTTAAGTATCATCATCACTGACGACTGAAAATTTTGAGAACGTGAGACCTCAACTGCTGAGTCCTCATGCTACCCGCAGCGGGTCATGTTCAGGCCTGGCTCAAATGAATTTTTTTTACAAATGATTGCTTACAATACTGGCACACTCATCCGGTTTTTTGTCTCTTAATGAAATTTACGAGGGTGAGTCAAAAGAAAAACCTTGAATATTTTTTTAATTTCTTTTATTAAGCCAAAGTGGTAAATAACTCCACCATTTTCCTATTTTCCTAGTTTTAGTTTTAATTTTAGTCTATATTGTCATATTACTATATTATATACAGTGTGTTGAGTTTGAATATTAAGTTTGTATTCATTATCAAGCCGCATATTGTGGTTAAATGTAAGAGAGGGCCAAGATCCCTAACTTCGCCACAAATAAATAAATAAATAAATAAATAAATAAATAAATAAATAAATAAATAAATAAATAAATAAATAAATAAATAAATAAATAAATAAATAAATAAATAAATAAATAAATAAATAAATAAATAAATAAATAAATAAATAAATAAATAAATAAATAAATAAATAAATGAATAAATAAATAAATAAATAAATAAATAAATAAATAAATAAATAAATAAATAAATAAATAAATAAAACTCCGCTACGTTCAATGCAGTTCCTCCAGCACTTATGAAATATACTTGTTATATACCTATAGTATTGTAAGGCGTAGTGCTAAGTACTGGAAATACTTAAGTTGTTTGTGAATTTTTATATGAAAATGCTGGATTTAGAATGCTAAACTAGTAATATTCTGTATTCTTGTAATATTTTCTTTCCATGGGACTGGTTGTTGTACCCTTGTTGTTGTTGTTGTTTTGTAATTATGTTTTAACTTTACTTCATTATCACACTGCTGTAAGTGATCATTGACACCGGGATACTTCACAGTTGCGATGTAATAATAATAATAATAATAATAATAATAATAATAATAATAATAATAATAATAATAATAATATGTGCATCCACTCTTGCCCTGCCTTTATCCTTCAGCTTCATCCCAATGTTCCTTCTCCCAGTTCCTCATTGAGTGGCCCAAATAGAATTTAATCATAAGGGGCGAGGGCTTGTAATTTATGGCGGATGTGGAAGATACTCACAGTGCAGGTCTTGGATGGTTGCAACTGTTGCATGGTCGGTATGGGATCGAGTATTGTCATGTTGTTGCTGCGAAATACACATATCACCATAGCCGAGATTCAACAATGAATATGAATAGGTTCCACACCTTCAGTAGTTAACCCGAATACAGAACATTCCACTGTTCTTCTTTTGTGAATGTCTGGAGTAGAGCGACCATGGTTACACTAGCACTTTGATGATGTTTGCTTGTCTCCACGGTGCTGCTGCCTATTCGATATTGTACGGACAGAACCGTGCCGAGGTATTTCAAACTTTAATTACGCTTTCAAGGTTTTTAATTTGACTGGCCCTCTTATTAATCCACGGTAACATATTAATTAATTGACTATACAGTATCAATTTTTCATTAAATATATCGCACGATACAAATGTTATTTTCAGGTCAGGTAGCTATGAGCTTGCATTTGGGAGAGGCTGGTTCGAAATCCACTGTCGGCAGCCCTGCCGATGGTTTTCCGTGGTTTCCCATTTTCACATCAGGCAAATGCTGGGGTTGAATCTTCATTAATGCCACGGTCACATCCTTCCTAATCCTAGCCCTGTCCTAACCCATCGTCGCCATAAGACTTATATTCATGAAAAGAAAACTGTTATTCGGTAATGTTTTGGCTCCCCTCATGTTGACGATTCGTCTTGCCCGACCCTGGTTATGTTTCCCGCTGAACGCTCTGTGTTAAGTCACACATTCACAAAACAATTCGGTTGCTGAAGATATATGTCTTTATTTAGATTTGCCATTTTGTGAATTAAAACTTCAATCCTGTGCACTTCAGAAAAAGAAAAGTATCCTATTATCTCTTGAAGATGTAATCTCTCCTCATTAGTGTGAACCGCTGGAGCAATTTCTAATTGGTCGACTGTTCGCTCAAGCCACTTGGAGCGGCCAAGCCTCGGGAAGCAGTTGGTGGTCTTTACCAGCGTTTTGAGAAATTCTACTCACGTAAGAAATTTGTAAGAGGTAAACTGTAATGCAGTGCTATATACAGTCGGAAACAAAAGTCTGTATTGACTTCAAAATTTCATGTAAGTGTAATCAAAACGGAACATTTTACTTACAAAATAAAATGATAGACTTGTAGATACTTTATGGCACTGATGGCTAAGTGTAGAATTAAAGATCATATATCGCTTATTTAGGAAACGAAACAAAATATATTCAGGAACAAAAGTGACTCCGCCTCTGTAGTGTAGTGGTTAGCGTGATTAGCTGCCACCCCCCGAAGGTGCGGGTTCGATTCTCGGCTCCACCACGAAAGTTGTACGAGGGCTGGAACGGGGTGCACTCAGCCTCGGGAGGTCAACTGAGTAGAGAGGGGTTCGATTCCCAACTCAGCCATCCTCGAAGTGGTTTTCCGTAGTTTTTCCCACTTCTCTTCCAGGCAAATGCTGGGATGGTACCTAACTTAAGGCCACGGTCGCTTCCTCGTCTATCCCTTCCAATCTTCCCATCCTCCCGCAGGGCCCCTGTTCAGCGTAGTAAGTGAGGCCGCCTGGGCGAGATACTGGTCCTTCCCTTCAGTTGTATCTCCTCGACCCAAAGCCTCACGCTCCAGGACACTGCCCTTGAGGCGGTAGAGGTGGGATCCCTCGCTGAGTCCGAGGGAAAAACCAACCCTGGAGGGTAAATCGATTAAGAAAGAAAGAAAGAAAGAAAGAAAGAAAGAAAGAAAGAACAAAAGTGAACATACACTCACATTTTTTCTTTACTCTCATGTTAGGTTCAATACATTTTGTTCTCATCTTTTGCAGCTACTACAGCTTCCATACGTAGGGGCATCGGTTCCACTGGGTTTTGAGTGACTTATGGTGACATTTTGTTCCATTCTGTCCTTATAGCAAATTTCAAATCGTCCTTATTCTTCAGAGAACATTTCCTAATCTCCCTATGGAGTTCTTCCCTAAGGCGTCCAATAGGGTTACTGTCGGGGGTCGGGAGCTGAATGAAATAGTTTGGAAACATTTTAAAGCAGTAATTTTTTCACTACTGCAACGGTATGTTTAGGGTCGTTGTCTTGTTGAATGACTGTCATTTCTTAGTCCCAGTTTTTTAACAGAGATTTTATCTAATATATAGAGATATTTCCATTTATCCAACGCATTTTGAACACACACTAAATGGTCTACCTCAGCACCACACATGCAAACCCAAACAAGAATGTTCCCACGTCCATGCTTCACTAATGGAACAAGATTTTTCTTTTGGGGGCTTTCATTAGGTTTTCTCCCTACTTTCTCGTTTCTAACTCACTGAAATAAACGACAGAAGTATTCACTGTTTGCAAGCACGTCACAAGCTCAATTCAATACAATCAAAATGCAGCAAGGGTTGTCCGAAAAACTATGCAATAAGAGGGCGTATATAGACTTATTTCCCACTGTACATCTAGGTGCTGCCTCGCCGTGGAGTTAAAAGAAAGCTCGCTTCACCCAAAACGTTTGGGTTCGATTGCTCGCCAGGAAGTTGAAAAATATAGCAACAAGGTTTCCTCTTCTGGAAAAGCAAGAGATGCCGAGATGGAATGGGAGAGATTTGGATGATGATGTTCCTTGATTTGTAATCCAGGTACTTGAACAGGAATGTCCGAAATATAGTTTTAAGTGTCAACTTCTCTAGCATTAAGACGGACAGGAGGGAAATCGATAAGTCAGAGTTAAGAAATTGGATCACGTGAAAGATTTAAAGTAATTATTCATATCTGAATTATTCAAACTATCTAGGTATAATTTTATGAAGTAAAATTCTCTTTTTAATACAATATTTTATTGAATAATAATTTTATTGGCTTTACGTTCCCAGTAACTAAATTTTTAGGGTTTTCGCAGACGCCGAGGTGCCGGAATTTAGTCCCGCATGAGTACTTTTACGTGCCGATAAATCTACCTACACGAGGCTGACGTATTTGAGCACCTTCAAATACCAACGGACTGAGCCGGATTGAACATGTCAAGTTGGGGTCAGAAGGCCACCGCCTCCCTCAACCGTCTGAGCCGCTAAGACCTGCTTTATTGAAACTCACAAGCCTTAAAAGTTGATCTCTTAAAATGTCTATTTAATGCCATATTTTTTTTTTTTTTGCTAGGGGCTTTACGTCGCACCGGCACAGATAGGTCTTATGGCGACGATGGGATAGGAAAGGCTTAGGAGTTGGAAGGAAGCGGCCGTGGCCTTAATTAAGGTACAGCCCCAGCATTTGCCTGGTGTGAAAATGGGAAACCACGGAAAAACATTTTCAGGGCTGCCGATAGTGGGATTCGAACCTACTATCTCCCGGATTAAGCTCACAGCCGCGCGCCTCTACGCGCACGGCCAACTCGCCCGGTAGCCATAAAATTGGGTTCACACCCATCACTTGAGTCGTGAGGGTGCATAATGGGCTATCAAAACAGCTTATAGCATGACTTGCGACCTATGGGATAAATATTGCAGTTTACTCTTAAGACGACGCAGGATTCTGAAGTTAAAGAATGGGATCACATAGCCTGTTGTTTACTCTCTGCTATTATTCTTATAAAAGAATGTCTCCAGGAAGGATCCGTGGTTGCTATAGGATGTAATAAATGATTTGATCCTCAACGACTAACCGAGCTAGGCTGAAAATAAAAAGGTTCGAGGTGAATAAATCAAATTGGTTATATTCAGCACAGAAGCCTCCCTTGTCTCTTGAGGTAGGGAGAAATACAGACAATTTATCTTCACGTTTCGTTCAGAAAAGCAGAATTGCCTTTTTATTGCATTTAATACTAGGCGGAAAGGGGGAGAAGTGAGACGATCGCACAAGAGAATTTAACATAATAGAAAACTTGGTGGAATGGTTTATAAGGAATAAAAGAAGTATTCTGTACGTGAAAATGCGAGTTAGTTGATAAATAACGGGTTGTTTAGCTCAAGAAGTTTTAACATCGAGACTCATGACTCGAGAAGGAGGACGGTTCGTTTCTATCCCTCGTACATGAGGGTGTCAGGCAAATAAAAGGAAGAACTGCACGAGATAGGAAACTTTAATACTGCTTAGCTCTCATAAGCTGCACACCGTCGTGGTCAAGGTTAAAAGTACATCGACGAAAATCGAAGTAAGATGTACTTGGCACAGAAATTACTTACTCAGCTGGTCACCACGAAAGAATCGCAAGTTGAACATTGAGTAGGAGAGGGGAGGTTTAATAATAATAATAATAATAATAATAATAATAATAATAATAATAATAATAAAATCATGGCGAAGATTCCAAAAGAGGATACAAAAATTTTGCTGGGCGACTTTAACGCACAAATTGGTAAAGAAAAAGAACATCAGAAAACTGTTGGCAAATTCCCTGCTCACAAATTCACTAACAAAAACGGGTTGAGACTCATTGAACTGTGTCAACAAAACAATCTTAAAATCATATCAACTTCTCTGAGAAAATCTCCACGGAAACAGAAGACCTGGAGGTCTCCCGTTCCAGGGATCGGTGAATTTCAAATCGACCACATTGCCATCTCTCATCCCATGCAGAGAGAGGTACACGATGTACAGGTACGCCGAGGAGCAAACGTCGATTCCGATCACTACCTAGTGAGAATAAAAGTAAAATTCACCCCGAAGAAAATTCATCATAAGAGGTCACAAATACCGAAGTTTGATACGACACAGATTGGAAATACTAATCTGCAAGAAGTGTGGGAAAGGGAACATGCAGGCACCTGGGAGAAATTCCGCAACAAAATCATCCAGAAAGCTCGAGAGCATATTCCCCTGAAAAAGAATACTAAACACCCTTGGTGGAATTCTGAATGTGAACGTGCCTTGCAGGAACGAAAAGAAGCATTCCAGAAATACAACAGCAAGAAATCACCAGAAAACCAAACATATTTCAATGAAACTAGAAAACGAGTAGCCAAAATCATCAGGCAGGTCAAGAGAAAACACTTGAAGCAACAACTGGACTCGATTGAAGACAACTTTCGTAACTACAATGTACGAGATTTCTACAGGGAATTCGGAGGACAAGTCCGTGGGTATGCTCCTCAAAACCTGGCTTTCAAAAGATCAGATGGAAAACTTGCATTCAGTAATCAGGATAATTGTCAGGAATTAGCACTTTACTTCGCTGATCTCCTCAACTGTCCAGAGCCCCTCACAAGATTCCCTCAAGAACCCCCAAGTCACACTTTCCCAGAATCTCCACCACCGACAGAGGAAGAAATCCGCGGCCACATCCTCAAACTTAAAAACAATAGGACCTCCGGAGAAGATGGCATCATTGCGGAACTTCTGAAAAATCTTGGACCTAACTCCCTCAAGGAGCTCACTCAAATCATCACAGATATCTGGCAATCAGAAGAATTACCTCAGGACTGGAAGTGCGCCCTCATCCACCCATTACACAAAAAGGGAGATAAGACCGACGTAAACAATTACAGGGGCATTTCTCTTCTCCAAGTGACTTACAAAATTCTTTCAGCTTGCCTTTTGAAGAGAACGCAAGAACAACTTGAACAAAGTATTGGCGAATATCAAGCAGGCTTCCGCCCTGGTCGCTCGTGTGCAGAACAAATATTCAACTTGAAGGCAACACTTAAATACAAAGCATTGAGGAACAAACCGGTCATCTGCATTTTTGTTGACTTCAGGAAAGCGTACGACTCGGTTGATCGACAGTCTCTCTTCGTTATTCTTGAGGAACTGGGGCTTGATTCCAAGACCCTCAACCTCATCACGGCAACACTCACTGACACTATCTCCAAAGTTAAATTCATGGGGGAGATCTCTGAACCATTCCCGATTAAAACTGGCGTCCGACAAGGTGACGGCTTATCTCCGCTTCTTTTCAACCTCGTCCTAGACAAAGTCATCCGCGAGTGGGAAAAGGTATTGAAAGACATGGGATACTGGCGCCCCATACGACTAGGACGACCCAAAGACGGTGTTGAGATATCATGCCTCGCTTTTGCAGATGACTTGGCCATACTTACAGATGATGTATTCACAGCCGTTAAACAAATTGAAACCCTTAGCGAATGTGCTGGAAAGGTTGGCCTACAAATTTCCTTTGAAAAGACCAAGTTCTTCTGCTCAAAACTTGACATCCAAACTTTGAACACGACACATGGGCAAATCAACCGAGTACCACACTTCAAGTACTTGGGAGAAATACTTGAACCAACGGGAGGCGAGAAGGTTGCCCAGAAAATTCGCCTACAAAAATTTCGGAAAGCCTACGGTAGGGTTCACAACATATACAATAAAAAGTGCTTGTCCCGCCATGCAAAGATCAGACACTATAATACAGTAATAAAGCCCGAAGTCTTATATGCCAGTGAGACCCTTACACTAAACGGGAAAGGTGACCTAGAAAATATTTTAAAAGAAGAAAGGAGAATCCTGAGGAAAATTCTCGGCCCCCGAAAAACAGAAGATGGATATAGACTGAGGTTACGCAGAGAGACAGAAGAGCATTCCAACATTGCAGCAGACATCCGTAAAAGACGTCTGAAATTCTATGGGCACGTCCACAGATTGCCGGCAAGTAGACTGACACACAAGATTCTCACCTACATAGAACATCTAAAAAATATTCCATGGGTACTAGAAGTGAAGAAGGATCTGGAAAAAGCCCAGATAAACCCAAATGACACCGCGGACAGAAACCTTTATAGGAAAAAATTAATGGATGGAAAGTGCAACCAGAGAACGAAGTGAAAAAGAAGACTGGAGCAAAGTGGACAGAAGAACGAAAAAGGATCCACGGAGAAAGGATGAGAGCTGTTTGGCAACTCAGAAAGCAGAATCGTTAGAGCTTTGCGTGATCCATTGGGTCCATACGCACATAATAATAATAATAATAATAATAATAATAATAATAATAATAATAATAATAATAATAATAATAAATAATATTTTTTATATAATAAATTAAAAGAAATCATTAGGCGATAAGACAACAAGGTTTGTATATCTGTTTTATAATGCCTTTTTAGGTGGCTATAATAGAACGAACAATTTATATTTTCCCTGCAAGGTGGAGGGGTAACTGCCTCCCTTCGACAGCCCCCCCCCCCTCACCCAATCGCCACCACTGTGAAGGTGAGCGGAGTAAAGGAAGATCGAGAAGGCATAAAAGAGGTCAGTACCACTGATATGGGGCCTTTGTTTATTAAACAAACGCTTGTGGGCTGCTTACGTCGCCTACATGCTTAACACGCGTCTCCCAAAGTAAGTGATAAACGTAATCAGGGAGCACAAGGACGTTCTAAAGCCTAATATGAAGAAGCGTCGAACTGGGAGGATATAACCTTCCTCTGTTCGGCTGATGTGGCGATCTGTTATCCAAGGGGAGCTACAAAATTTTGAACTGCGGCGAAGGCACGAGTCTGATAAAAGAGATCTAGAAAATAAGATAAGAAATAACTGTCCGGGCCCTCCAATAATAAGAGTTTTGGTGACTTACATTTGATGAGCAAACATTAAGGCAGAACATATGGTTCTGGTAAGTCTCTTCAACCAAGTAAGAGCTGGCAAAATTGATGCACTGGGAAAGCAATCGTTTTTCTCGTTAGTGAGAGTTCGTTGATTGTGAAACAATAGTGGCAACAGACCGCATCTCTTTCTTACACTCCTCAAGACTTTTTCTTCCATTCTTTGCCTATCAAAAAACAAGTGTTGGTATAATAGATTTGTTAGCTTATTCCCCAGTCTACTACTAATACTAATACCGCTTTTCCCGCACATCTGGGGTCGCGCGTGAAAACGAAAACACATGTGGATTTGGTCAAATTTGACGGTTGTATGCCCTTCCTGACGCCAAATCTACGTGGAGGTATGTACTCGCTATTGCGTGCTTCTCTGGTGGTTGGTAGTGTGGTGTGTCGTCTGAATATGACGAGGATAGTGTTGGGACAAACACAAACACCCAGTCCCCGCGCCAGAAGAATTCATAAGATGTGATTAAAATCCCCGAATCGACCGGGAATCAAAGCCGGGACTATCTGAACAGAAGGCCTTAACGCTAAACATTCCGCCAAGGAGTCTAATATTCTCAGGTCTCTACAGTCAATTTGAAAGCTTCTTACGATTTTGACAGTCAAAATTCAGTTTCTTTTAATTAATAACTTCTTTTATGAATGAATGAATGAAATTACTTTTCATATGCCAACTTATATGGATTTTAATATGGAAAACATTTGTTAGCAGGCAAAGAAGTGGTCTCCACACTAGAAAACGTAAAAATAAGCAATTTCCTCAATTGTGCTGAAAGGTGAAGGACTAAAGGGTCTAGAAAATTTTCAAATTGTGAGTGTTAGACAGCTCTATCAAACTAAATACAAATTTAGGTAATCACTTCCGGCCTAAATGTAGTTCCGGGAAACAGCCTAAAATCACTTGTTTCTTTATTTGTTCTCCTTTTTATTCAAATCCTAGCCAAATGAACTTATTTACATAACTCTTTCTGTAATGTGTTACTTGGTTCAATGCCCCAGCAGATTTTTTTATTTTTGAAAAATGTACGCACCGAATGTAGTTATATGGGCTTAAGTGAAACTCTGCATTGGATCACATTAGCGCTCGTAATGGTAGAAAAAGGCAAACTGCTAATCTAATCGACCGGATAACGATGATTAAGGAAAGGATTGTAATTTTTAGGAATAAATAAAGAATATATTCTCACGCTTTATAGCATTTTATTTAAAATCCCTAGGATGTTTTCAACATTGAGTTGGTTGCCTGAAGAACTGTGGACTTTTCAATATAAACCGTGAAATCTAGAGTTGCATCTCGTGTGCCTGATCCATTCCTAAATACGAGCTGGTTTTCTTAGACAATATCTTCTGTTTTCCACAATAGATTTATAAAGACTGGATTCCAGTTACAAACAAAAAGGCAGGCAGACTGGCTGGCTGCACATAGAAACACTGAATAAGAATTAGGATAACAGAGAATTTCGTCGCAGAATGTGAGAAGTTCAGTATTCATGAATATTCCAAGCGGAATCAAAATAAACCAATAATGAGAACGAAGCTGCAGCACGTCTTGTAATCAAATGGAAACAACAGCAGCCTGCTGTGTGTGTTGCATTATGCATACAGTAATATTGCTCCGGCCTGAGTGCTCCTAGCCTATTTATCTGGCCCCACTGTTTTCTGCGTCGCCACGGTCCGTCCTTTCAAACTCTTCTTCCGCTAGCCGATCCACCATACCAGCAGAATGTTTTATAGTTCAGCTTCTAAAATGTTATTATGTAGTTTTCATAGAGGCATTAAAAGTGGTATCGTGTGTTTATCTAGCAGAAATTACTTACAGCGTTGCCCATGAAACGCCCCAAATAATCTGTACATTTCTTTCATTATTGTTTCTTTCTTTTCTTTCTTTATTTCTTAATCAGTAACCTCCAGGGTTGGTTTTTCCCTCGGGCTCAGCGAGGGACCCCACCTCAACAGCCTCAAGGGCAGTGTCCTGGAGCGTGTGACTTTGGGTCGGGGTGATACAACTGGGGGAAGAGGACTAGTACCTCGCCCAGGCGGTCTCACCTGCTATTCTGAACAGGGGCCTTGTAAGGGGATGGGATGGGAAGATCGGAAGGGATAGATAAGGAAGAGTGAAGGAAGCGACCGTAGCCTTAAGTTAGGTACCATCCCGGCATTTGCATGGAGCAGAAGTGCGAAATCACTGAAAACCACTTCGAGGATTGCTGAGGTGGGAATCGAACTCCCCTCTACTCAGTTGACCTCCCGAGGCTGTGTAGACCCCGTTCCAGCCCTCGTACCACGTTTCAAATTTTGTGGCAGAGCCGGGAATCGAACCCGGGTTTCCGCGGGTGGCAGCTAATCACACTAACGACTACACCACAGAGGCGGACTCTGTACATTTCTACTGGTCAAAAAATAAGGAAATGTATCATCAAATGCTTTTGAACAATTCAAGACTTCAGTCTCATGTTGGCTGGTGTCGAAATCACGCGTGTTTGTGTTAAAATTGCGCCAGTTATATTCCTATATCTCTGAAATCTCTTAAGCTATATGAAATACTCATCTATGACCAGTTCACTGAACTATAGTGAAGAGACCTTTCATTATAATTAAAGCTATTTTTGACAGGAATAAATATTACGTAAGTTTTTTTATTCAGACAGTGAGAAGATCTTTGCGACGGTATCGGCTCAGTAGTCCTTTCTAGTTCCTTTAAAGTCTTGATGAAAATCATCATACATTCTTGATGATGATGATTGTCATATAAAGGGGCCTAACATACTAAGCGAGTGGCTACACGGTTCGGGTCACGTAGGCTATCTGTCAGCTTGCATTCAGGAGATAGTGAGTTGAAATCCCACTGCGGGCAGACCTGAAGATGGTTTTTCGTGGTTTCCCCATTTTCATACCAGGCAAGTGCTGGGGCTGTCTCCGACTCCTTGGCTGAGAGGTCAACGTTGTGGCCTTCAGTTCAGAGGATCCCGGGTTCGATTACCGGCCGGGTCGGGGATTTTAATCGCGTATGATTCTTCTGGCTCGGGGACTGTTTGTTTGTATTTGTTCCAACACTCTCCTCTTCATATTCAGACAACACACTACACTACCAACCAACACAGAAACATGCAATAGTGATTACATCCCTCCACATAGGGTTGGCGTCAGGAAGGGCATCCAGCCGTAAAACAAGGTCAAATCCACATGTGCTATACAATTCGTTCTCGCGACCCCATACGCGTGGGAAAAGAAGTGGTAGAAGAAGAAGCAGATGAAGAAGAAAAATGCTGGGGCTATGCCTTAATTAAGACAATGGCCGCTTCCTTCCCACTCTTAGCCCTTTCCTATCTGTGCCGTCCCGGCCGGGAATCGAAGTCAGGGCTCTATTAAGCCCGAAGCTTCTAAAACTAATCAACAATAACATAACACTGTTTTTTGTTAATAGCCGTGTTCTCCGTCTCTTCTGCTGCCCTCATCTCAGCTAAATGGCAATACTACTGCAATTATATAAACACTAACCCGTCAATGACAGGTAAAACAGCTGATAAATAATACACACGTTATAGCTATGCTTATATTTTAATCTGTAACATCTCTACCTCATCCCGCTTCCAGTAATAACCACAAACAAGGGGCGCGTGCGGATGTTGAGACGCAACCATCCTTGTTCATTATAATATGGGGGTTGTCTATAATAAGCATCTCGTGGAACATTAGTTTCCAACGGCAAAGTTTCACTACATTGCGTGTATTACACGTTAACAAGGCAATGTTCCGGTGGAAACAGAGCGGACCTTTGTACTTCGCCATTAAGCCGCGTCTGCCAAACAGAACAAGTGGAAATTGAGTTTGGTAATGAAGCTAAATACTAAACACGGCGTAATTGAATGTATATTACAAACTCAAAAGGATTACAGGATATTCAGGGGTGATCACATTTTGATGTGGAACTCTTGTCTGCTTCAAATGAAATGATAATGATAACTGTACTTTAAATTGACCTTACTGTTTCGTTATCAGGCTCTCATAATGAAATAAAACAGTACTAATGCTGGAAACTCATGGTTTCATAAAGCTGCTGGACTAAGTGAATAATAATAATAATAATAATAATAATAATAATAATAATAATAATAATAATAGGCATACGACTCAATAGACAGACAGACCCTCTACCACTTCTCTACCCTGCGCGAACTACGCCTAGATGAGAAGATCACCAGACTGGTCCAAGCTACCTTGAAGAACACCACATCCAAAGGCAAATTAGGGGTGAGCTCTCTGAGAGCTTTACCATCCAGACAGGAGTCAGACAGGGAGATGGCCTCTCTTGCATCCTCTTCAACTGTGTACTAAAGAAGATTATCAGGGAATGGACTGCCACATTGTCATCAGAAGCAGAACTGAAGCTCGGTACAAGAAATACAACCTCAATGTACCCTGTCTAGGCTTTGCTGATGACCTTACCCTACTGGCCAACAGCATGGAGGAGGCTACCCACCAACTACGAAGTCTCTACAGTATTGCAGGAAAATACCGGTTTGAGAGTCAACGACTGAGTTTATCGCTAGTATAAAGAAGGCTCCTTATAGAATCCCACTACAAAACAACACCATAAGTAAAGTTCCTGCAGTCAAGTACTTACGGGAATGGGTCTCGGCAAGCGAGAGCGAAACTTTGGCCACAGGCACTAGGTGCACCAAGTTAAAGAGAGCCTATAATTTTTTAAAAGCATCTACACCTCCAAGTAGTTCCCCAAGAACCTAAAGGTGAAGCACTACAACTCAGTACTTTACGTCTCCAAGTGCCTTTCGTTGAATCGAAAGGGTCCACTTAGGAAACTAGAATTTGAAGAGAAGAAGATCTTGAGGAGGATACTAGGACCATAAGAGAGGAGGATGGCACCTCAGGATCAGGCACAACAACGAGCTCTACGAACATCAAGCCTAGAGGAACTGCAGAACCCATTAGAGATCACAGAGAACCGATTTCAGTACCAACAGGCCATCCCACAGGGAGTCTTCCCACTGTCCCTCATAAGAAAAAAGAGTACAGGGACTTCCAGACCTAAGTGGACGGATGGGAGGAAGCAGGCACACAGCCAAGAAAAAGAAGAATACCTTAAATAAGAGTTAAGACGAGCCCCGTGGTTCTCAGTAGGCCAAAACAAACCGAAAAATAAAATCAATCGCAATCACTGCAAAACTAACATTACAACACTGTTGTAAAACCAGAAAGTTTGTACGCGATCGAATGAATTTCATAGAACGTTAAGGGCTTACCAGAAATCACTGACAAAAAAGAGAGAAAAATCTCGAAGAAAATATTATTGACTAGGAAAGTGTAACAAGAATTTCGACTATGACCAATTGTGGAATTATACAAAAAGATAAAATCAGAACATCATTTAGAAAGAGAAGACTTTCGATCAAGGAGCCGATCATATCACTAGTGAATTTTTGCAAGCCAACATCGCACGGCATGAAGTGCGAAATGGACTGAATTAGGCCTTACAAATTCCTACCGCCTTTGCCAGGATTGAACCGCGATCTTGGAATCCGGAATCCGGCACTATACGACTGATCAACAGATGATCATATTATTTTGTTATATTATTATAACTACAGGGCGAGTTGGCTGCGTAGTTCGTGTCTGTAGCTGGGAGCTTCCATTCGGGAAATGGTGAATTCGAACTCCTTCGCCGGCAGCTCTGTAGACGATTTCCGTGATTTCCAGTTTTCACAGCAGATTTCTTAATTACGACCAAGGCCTGTAAATTAACATCCCTCCTGCTTTCCTATTCTTGAGTCTGGGACTCCTTCCATGTGCTAGTGCAGTGTTTAACAATATCTTCTTATTCTTCCCCGTGGCCTTAATTCCAATTTATTGGGGTTGGCATTTGATATGGGTTTGATCTATCTTTACGCCCGGATGCCTTTCCAGGTGCCAACTCTGAGTGCAAGGATGTAGTGGTTAGTGATTTAGAGTTCTCTCTGTGTATATATATATATATATGCATAAAGGAAAAGTGCACTGAGATGAACACAACCACCCAGTCACCGAACAAGAGCAATTAACCATTCGCAATTTCAATACTCGGCCCGGCCGGGAATCAAACCTGAGGTCCACTAACCGAAGACCAGTATGCTGATAGTTCAGCCAATGATCTGGACTGAGATGTTAAACTACTACTTCTAATAATAATAATAATAATAATAATAATAATAATAATAATAATAATAATAATAATAATAATAATAGAAAGAAGAAATTTATTGCTTAAACTTTCAAATGAGAAAACTCACTCGTAAATACAGATGGTAACCAATTCTACATAATAGTGGTGATCCTTTAGGTGGTGTTTCTTTTAAAGTGAACCCAGCTTAGTTTGATAAATGAGCTGTTCATGCTTTGATCGCACCCCCAGTCCTGCGGGAGAACCATTTCTCACCCTGCGCTGTCAATCCCACGGAGGAGAGCGTTCAACACTTGTGCAAACACACGCAGTTTCTCAACTTCAACAACCCAACAGACAAGTTTAACGCCAAACGTCGCCAGGGACGCGCAAGTGTACCTCACACAACTTACCATGTTAGGAAGGCATTCTCTCCTTAGATTTCCTTACTGTATAGGGTGATTCATATGTTTGACTCTTTAGTTAAGTGGTCGGCGAAGCGATCTGCGGTTCAGAGGGTCCTGAGATCAAGTTCCGGTTCGGTAGGGAAGTTTAGCTTTGTTTGATTAATTCCTGTAGCTCAGGGACCGGGATTTTTTGTTTATCTTACTACGCAACGTATTACACTACCATCCACCCAAGAAACTCGGGGTAATACATTTCTCCATATAGAGTAGGCGTCAGGAAGAACATCCAATCGTAAAACTGGGTCACCGAGCTCGATAGCTGCAGTCGCTTAAGTGCGGCCAGTATCCAGTAATCGGGAGATTGTGGGTTCGAGCCCCACTGTCGGCAGCCCTGAAGAAGGTTTTCCGTGGTTTCCCATTTTCACACCAGGCAAATGCCGGGGCTGTACCTTACTTAAGGCCACGGCCGCTTCCTTTCAATTCCTAGGCCTTTCCTATCCCATCGTCGCCGTAAGACATACCTGTGTCGGTGCGACGTAAAGCAAAAAAAAAAAAAAAAAACTGGCTCAAATATTCATGTAAACCTAGTGCCGATCCAGATTGGAATTGGGCATAAAGAAGGACTTTGCGCGACCAATTTTATTCAACGAATGACAAGTGCATGCAATCCTGTGCTATTATTTATTTATTTACTAATATGTAAGCCTGCCTTCGACAGTCAAAATTACCACTTAAAATGTAATTGGAAAACTGAAATGAGCTTGTTAATGTTTGTAACTTACAAATAAAATGACACTTCCCATGTTACATAAGAGCCTCCGTGGCTGAGGCGGCAGCGCACCGGCCTCTCACCGCTGGGTTCCATGCTTCAAATCCCGGTCATTCCATGTGAGAGGCGGGACAGGATTTTCTCCGAGTACTCCGGTTTTCCCTGTCATCTTTCATGCCAGCAACACACTTCAATATAATTTCACTTCCTCTGTCAGTCATTAATCATTGACCCACAGGAGTGCGACAGAAATAGCAATAGGTGGAATAATAATAATAATAATAATAATAATAATAATAATAATAATAATAATAATAATAATAAACGACTTCTATCATTTTAATAATAATTGTTACTTGAACACTGTGTATTAACGTACTATTTTTGTCTGAAACTCACAGCGGCTTGCTCAAAGAGCGACCCTTCTATTGTTAAAATCATAAATGTAATGTTTAAGCACTTTTTATTCTATAGCAATATGTCGTAACGTTCATCATAAAGTTTATTGATCACTGAGAGATTGAGTGAAGTATACCTCTGTACGGCGGGGATCTGTAATAAACAGAGACTCTCTATCGCCTGCGTCCCAGGGGGTTATATAAACATCTAAATCTCCCGTAAGGGATGAATTACAACTCTTTATTTACTCTGAGAAAGGGAGAGAGAACATATGAGCAGCAAAATGTGCAATGATGCTCTGGGACGTCATGCGGAGAGAAAGCTACTGTGTGCTTGAGGAGCGTTGTGAAAAAAGGCCACATGCGGCTTTCGCTCTCGTTTCTCATGAACCTGTGCCTGTGCCTCGAGTCGAATGTCAGTCCTCTCGTCATATCGGCAGTTACTGGAGCTACGCTGTGTGTTTCGATTCACGCACTAAGGAGAATACTCTATGATTCAATTTTTATTTGTCTTACTGCTACTACTACTACTACTACTACTACTACTGTGATGTGTGGCCTCCAGCAAAGTCTGGTTCAGGTCTTTGTAGTTGAGGCCCATGGGTGACCTGCGCACCCGTGTGTATGTGAAGGTGATGTAGGGAGAGGGTGAAACCAGATGTCACCATATAGAATGCTTAATGTCCCCATCCGATGGGCGAATAATCATCAACAGCGTCATATACCTTCACTCCACACGAAACACTATGGAGAGGTTTGACCTTTTTTTTTTTTTACAATTTGTTTAACGTCGCATCGACACAGATCGGTCTTGTGGCGACGAAGGGACAGGAACGAGCTATTAGTGGGAAGAAAGTGGCCGTGGCCTTAATTAAGGTACAGCCCCAGCATTTGTCTGGTGTGAAAATGGGAAACCACGGGCTGCCGACAGTGGGGTTCGAACCCACTATCTCCCGGATGCGAAGTCACAGCGGCGCGACTATAACAATGCTGCTAACTGGCTCAGTTCTTCAGGAAATCGTGGAAAATTATTATTATTATTATTATTATTATTATTATTATTATTATTATTATTATTATTATTATTATTATTATTATTAAGAAACACATCGCAATTGGGAAATATCCCGATGGCAATGGTCACTTACAGTAGTGTGATAATAAGGTAAAGTTAAAATATAATTACCCAACAACAGCAACAACAACAACAACAACAACAACAGTACAACAAGCAATTCCATGGAAGGAAATTATTAAAAGAAATACTTTAGTTTAACATCCTAATTCTAATAATGTCCGGCTCCATGGCTAAATGGTTAGCGTGCTGCCAATGTTTGGTCACAGGTGTCCCGGGTTCGATTCCCGGCAGGGTCGGAAATTTTAACCATAATTGGTTAATTCCCCTGGCACCGGGACTGGGTGTATGTGCGCCGTCTTCATCATCATTTCATCCTCATCACGGTGCGCAGGTCGCCTACGGGAGTCAAATCAAAAGACCTGCACCTGGCGAGCCGAAGTCCTCGGACATATCCCGGCACTAAAAGCCATACGCCATATTATTTGTCTTCTTCTTCTTCTTCTTCTTATAATAATAATAATAATAATAATAATAATAATAATAATAATAATAATAATAATAATAATATCATTTTAAATAAATCAAATATTGTTTTCATCCTTTAACTATTTATTCTCTGATTGCATTTGTTTAATAGAAACTTTTGAAGGGGAGTGGTCATCCGCATCAGTTTCACCGCTACGCTGTGTCTTACTCGCTGAACCTGCTACAATCGTGTCGTCTGCCCTGAACTTACACGCTTGCACCGTGTGCGTTCCTGGTGGCGTTTGAGCTTGCTGTAACTGCTGCTATAATATAACTTGCTATAGCATGATGATGGTCATTAAACACTATCAGATAGTATCGTCACCAGGCAATTCCATAGACGGAGTGTTTCCTGAAGTTCCTACTTTCAACTAGGCATTTCAGATATTCAAGTGATTGAAGTTTTAATCAAGTCTGTCCGTCTCATTCTGCTTTTCTTACAATAATAGCCTTGTATTTTGAATCGTACTGCTGTAACGTAGTCATGTAAATATTATAATAAAAATAAACGGAGTGGGCCGATGACGTAGATCTTAATAATAATGCTATTTCGCTTTACGTCCAACTAACTACTTTTACGGTTTTCGGAGACGCCGAGGTGCCATAATTTATTCACGCGGGAGGTTTCTTTTGCGTGCCAGTAAATGTACTGACACGAGGCTGACGTATTTGAGCACCTTCAAATACCACCGGACTGAGCCAGGATCGAACTGCCAAGTTGGAGTCTGAGCCACACAGCCCGGCATGACCTAGATTTTAGGCCCCTTTAAACAACAAGAATCATCATAATTAACGGAGTATTCTCAAAGTAGTTACATTATTTTCACCAGTATACTGTTATGCCTTATAATAAATGACCCTCTGCGCTAGCCTGAAAGCCGGAATATGTGATAGGCCTAAGTGAGTATCAGTATGGTTTTAAATGCGAGTCTTTCTAAGGAACTGAACGTTATCATCTTGCAGGCTACTTTTAAAAGAAATTGAGAATTCCATCTTCAAGACGTTTCTTTCCGGAGTATGAACTTATTTCTTTGCAGTATGTTGAAAATCTCTCTACGGGGGCTTCGGAAATACAATAAAAGCCAATAACCTCCTTCACCCATCCTTCCGGGAAGTTTCCACTGGAGAATATTGCCAGTTGTAAGGGAATTTATCCCATTATCAAGGCCTCACCTCGAAGAATTCTTTGTTCTCCCCCCGTGAGAACATCATATTTAGTGGCTATGAGAGTTATGACCGACTTACATGTCAAAGCCGGTTAGGTATCTCAGACACTCCCTATGATCAGTGTTTACGAGTCGAACCCAGACACAGCCAGTACGCATTTTAAGATTATCACACTGGTGGCCGTGGATCTAATCTATACAAATTCATGTGGGATTTTTGAAATAAGACCTGGAAACGAATTCCACGTAATACTACAGATTCCGTGGCTGTAATAATGTAATCAAAAGCCACGAAAACCTGCAAGTATGCTTCTTTTCATTTTTAATGGTTTTAACATCACACTTATTGAGGTAGGATCTCGGCGCCGATGAGATAGGAAAGACTAGGACTGGGAAGGGAAGCGCCGTGGTTTTAAGTGGGGTACAGCCTGAGCATTTAACTTGCGTGAAGGGGGAAACCATCAAGTCCTGAATACAGGCTTACAGCTTGCTATGACCGAGTATGTGGCACTCCAGTATATGTTGGGCAGCAGTCTTCTTGACAGGCTAAACCGGGCGAGTTGGCCGTGCCGGAGATAGTGGGTTCGAATCTCACTGTTGGCACCCCTGAAGATGGTTTTCTGTGGTTTCTCATTTTCACACCAGGCAAATGCTGGGGCTGTACCTTAATTAAGGCCACGGCCGCTTCCTTCCCACTCCTAGGTCTTTCCTATCCCATTGTTGCCAAAGGACCTCTCTCTGTCGGTTCGACGTAAAGCAAATTCTAAAAAAATTATTAAAATATTGGCAGGTTAATATTCAAACGTGTCAAAGTTTTTAATGAATGGTCCATTATAAACTTATAAAATACCTCATTTCAAAGTAAGTGTAAGTCACTCTTGCTTTTCTTAAGAATTAATAATTTTTTAGCTTTGCTAGTGTTCTAACGTCGCACTAACACACCAAAGGTTTTCGGCGACGGAAGAATGGGAAAGGAAAGATGGTGGCCGTGCCCTTAATTAAAGTATAGCCTCAGCATTTGGCTGGTGTGAAAATGGGAAACCACAGAAAACCATCTTCACTCCTGCCGGTAGTGTGGTTCGAACCCACTATGTCCCGGATGCGAGCTCACAGCTGCGCGACTCTAACAATGCTGCCAACTCACTCATTTCTTAAGAAAATGGTGGATATTATTATTATTATTATTATTATTATTATTAAACACACATCGCAATTGGGAAATATCCCGATGGCAATGGTTACTTACAGTAGTGTGATAAAAAGGTAAAGTTAAAATATAATTAGCCAACAACAACAACAACAACAGTACAACAAGCAATTCCATGGAAGGAAAATATTAAAAGAAATACTCTAGTTTGACATTCTAAATCCAGCATCATCATATACTGTTTCACACACAACTTAAGTATATCCAGTGGTTAACACTACGGCTTATAATACTATAGCTTGAGCTTACTACTAGCTTAACATTACAAGTGATAATAAAGTTGCGCTAAAACATAACTACCCAACAACAACAACAGCAACAACAGCATGAGTACAACAACCAATTCCATGGAAAGAAAATATTACAAGAAATACTACCCAACTTGGGCTCAAAAGACCAGGGCCGTACAGACCGAGCTACTCTGCCCAGCTTGGAGCGAACACTTTTGCTGACTATAAAATAGTGTGTCCCAGATTTGATCAGTTCCGAAATAAAATGTAGTTACAGTGAGCTATTTCATTGCTGGTTTCAAAATGGACCAATTGAATTTTTGTGGATTGATGAACAGAATTTCATAATGGAGAACACTAGTAAATTGATCCTCTTATAAAACTTTCAGTTAAATTGAGTATCATTTTTGTAGGAGTTGGAAACTAATTACGAATGGACTGACAAGGTAAATGTTTGGGTTGGATCAGACGGGTTGCAATTTAACTTGGTAAAATGATCAATTAGGACTTGACATACTTAATGATAATAGTGATTTTGTCGTAAAATAATATTTACTTGCTTAAAAATAGTAACTAGTTGCTGCCGTTTCAATGGAACGTTTTGTACCTGGCAGTTTTAGGTTTTATGATCTAAAATAGGAAAATATAGGACAGAAACGTTAAAGTATGGCTTTTTAAGATCTATAAAATAACCAATTCCGAATTTAATAGCTCACGAAAGGTAAGTAAACAATTTTTTAACAGAAGTGTATACTCAGATAAAAAAGACTTTTCCAGCTAAAGATCCACGGTCTAATTATAATAATGTTATTGGTTTTACGACCTTCTCCGTAGGAGTTCTTTTATATGCCAGTTAATCTAGCGACCCGAAGTTGTATCTGAGCACCTTCAAATACCACCCGACTGAGCCGGGATCGAACCCGCCAGTTGAGCTCAGAAGGCCAGGCTACTCATCCCGGCTGACTAATTATAATGCTACCATTGGTTTAACAGAGAAGGCGATTCTTACCATTGGATGTAGGAAGTTTTATTGAAATCTGTTTGGTCCAACCCAAACAGTTCCCTTGCCAGTGGTTCACTGTCCGATACGATACAAGAGAATAGAACAGAGCAAGATCGATGGTGCTTTAGTAGTGAAGTGTGTTGGCATAAACCCTTGACGGTGTGAATACGCTTAGTATCGATTGGTCCCCTCATTCGCCATTTGCTACGAGAGTTGTAATTTGACGTGTGAGTGGTTGCAGACACTCTACTCGTATCCCAGATATCCTCCCTGACTCGTCTAGTGCGGCAAGCAAAGCTTCGTACGCTCCGAGCAGTTTGCGTCGATTCAATTAACACGCTTCTAAGAATCCCTGATGCGATATTGGAGGAGAATTTGAAGGAACATTGTGCAAATGAGAGGTTTAATCTGATACTGGTCGGTAAATCCAGACCCATTAAACCCCAATTTCTTTTATAATGCAGCTTTCACTGCTTTTGTAACTTTGTACCTTACGTGCTGGCTTCCCATCCGAAGGAAGGGTTCGAATCCTGGCCGATCCTCGGTTGATATTTTCATAAAAAAGTCACGTGCGTCAGGAAGTGCATCCGGCCTTAAACCTTTAAACTTTTGATGCTTCCCGCTCAACTCTTATTTAATTTCTGCAGCATGGGCAGCAGTAGGAAGTGAGAACATAAAAAATCCAACACAAAAAACTAATTATATTACACAATTACTGTGTCATGTTTATTTTGTACTTTCTCTTCCTAAGACTATTCTGATAATTTATCTTCATAACTAAATGTATTACTTACCGAGCTCGATAGCTGCAGTCCTTAAGTGCGGCCAGTATCCAGTATTCGGGAGATGGTGGGTTCGAACCCCACTGTCGGCAGCTCTGAAGATGGTTTTCTGTAGTTTTCCCATTTTCACACCAAGCAAATGCTGGTGCTGTATCTTAATTATGGCCACGGACGCTTCCTTCCCACTCCTAGCCCTTTCCTCTCCCATCGAAGCCATAAGACCTATCTGTGTCCGTGCGACGTAAAGCAACTTGCAAAAAAATGTATTTTACTATCAACTTCCTCTTGTTTGGAATCTTCAAATACTGAGCGATTGGCTGCGTGGTTTGGGTCTCGTAGCTTTCAACTTACATTCGGGAGATAGTAGGTTTGAATCCCACTGTCGGCAGCCCTGAAAGTGAACAGGCACCTTGCGGAGGATGACAAGATTGGAAGGAAAAGACAAAGAAGACGAAAGGAAGCGGCCGTGGCCTTAAGTTAGGTACCATTCCGGCATTTGCCTGGAAGAGACGTGGGAAACTATGGAAAACCACTTCGAGGATGGCTGAGTTGGGAATCGAACCCTCTCTATTCACTTTACGTCCCGCGGCTGAGTTTACCCAGTTCCGATCCTCGTACCACGTTTCAAATTTCATGGCAGAGCCGGGAAACGAATTCGGGTCTCCGGGGGTGGCAGATAATCACACTAAACACTACACCACAGAGGCGGATAATTGTTTAATAGTATAGTTAATACCAACATTTTTATTTTATTTTAACAGACAATATTTGCTCTACCAAACTAAACCAAACCAAACGCCATGGCGCAACAACCCCGAAGAGTCAGTAGGGCGAATCCTCTCGGGCGTTATTCTTGGCTTTCTTGACCGGAGCTGCCAACTTACCGTCAGGTAGCTCCTCAATTGTAGTCACGTAGGCTGGGTGGACTTCGAGCAAGCCCTCAGATACATGTAAAAACCCTTGACCTGGCCGGGAATAAAATCCTGGGCCTCGGGGTAAAAGGCAGGCACGCTACACTTACACCACGGGGCCGGCGTATTTGCTCTACCAGTGATTAAAATCCCCACACAGGACTAATATGTATAGGCCTACTTTTTTACTTTGAAGTAGTCTTCTTCCTGTTCTTCTTTTTTGCGCGTGAATCCGTTCCGAATGTTGGTAATCAGCATGGTAACACATAATATATTTGTAACTGATCCGAAAAGTCCCTCCGAACTTGTACTGAACAATGTTTTCAACTTCTTCATCCAAAAAATTCTTCCTGGTTCCCTATTTGCTTCTATCTTCCCGTGGAATATCAAATCTAGTAAAGCATATCATTGCCTGCTCCTCATGATATGCCGTAAACACTCTAGCTTACGAGATTTTACTGTCAAAGGTATCTCTTTCTTCTTTCCTATTCTTTCCAGTACAGTGTTCGTGCTGATGTGGCCTGTCCAAGAAATCCTGAGGATTCGACGATACGAGCACATTTCATGGGCTTCCAGTTTCGCACTTGATGTTTACGTCAAGATCTAGGACTTGATTCCATACAGCAGTAGTGGAAAGACATAACATCTTTACTGTATAGTCTTATTTTACATTGCAGGAATAAATCGTGCCATCTAGATATCTTCAACATCCATAGAAATGCCACCCTGGAGTTTTCTATCCATCATTTAGTCTCTGATGGCTCATTCCAATCTTCGTTGATTGATGTTCCTAGATATGTACAATTTTTACCATTTTATTGGGTCAGGATGACGATATTTATTCTGGGAAAGAATCATATATTAACATAAATATGTCTTAGAGTTGGGGGGTCATCAGAAAATTTGTGTAAAGAAATAGTGTAATGTAAAAATTGTGTGGTGCGATGTTACCTAGCAACAGTACCTTGAGAGCTGTACAGGCCATGAATCTGTGTAAGAAGAGCTGCACAGGCCGTGGACTTGTATACCATGGCCATCCATAAATACTTCACATCACAGCATGCACGGTTGCTAGGGAACATCGCGTCACACATTTTACTGAAAGACTTATTTATGATCATTTTATTTTCTCACAGGGAAATTTTAATAACTTTTTTGTCTTGTATGTTGCTTCACACTCCATAATTCTGAATTGTCTTGACAGTATTCTGTTCATCAGTATCTGCAGGCCTTCTAGACCGTCTGCATACCGAATATTGTTAAGGCATTATCCACTAATAATAATAATAATAATAATAATAATAATAATAATAATAATAATAATAATAATAATAATAATACCTTTGTTAATTTCCTCCATTGCCTCCTGGAAATTTTGCTCTGAATACATAATGTTACGAATAAAACTCCATCTGTCTCATTACTCTAATTTATTTCAGGATGGCCTAATAATTGCACACGCACATATATGAACACAAGCAATTCTAACCAGTTATGAATGGCCATACTACTAATTACCAGTCTATTTACAAATCTCTCTTCTGTACACAGTAGGATGACTAGCCCACTCATCTACCTGCGGACGCCTAAGCCTCACTTTCACTTGCCCAAGTCCAGTCAATCAACTCATACAGCCACTGTGCGTAGACAGGAGGATTTGAACACAGTGCCCCTGGATGTACAACACACGACGACTGTTCGTCGGTTCGACTCCAATGATAGTCCGGTACTTCACACAGTCACACGAAGTAAACAACAATTAGCAACAACTCAACAGTATCCAACAGCAGGACGATACTCACAACAGCTAATATTAACACAGTCCAATTATCCTCACACTCACGATAACTGCTACAATCGCTGATTCACGGTGGTCCTCAATCCACAGAAGTACACACACACAGTACTGTAAGGCAGTACACAGTCTTCTGTCCCGTACGCCGTCTCCCATGCAGCTACTCACTGGACACTCCAACACCACAACAACAGCTCCTGGTTCAGACCTCGGTGGGACACTAGCGACAGCCAACAGCTCTGTCGCCCTCAGCCCAGCCACCTAACCCCAACTCACTGAGTGTCACACTGGCTCCACCTCGGAGCCCAACTGTCGCTCACTCTAACACTGACTCCCACACGGAGTCCAACTCTGACTCATTCTCCGGGGATCGTCTCCTTTTTTATAGCTCGCGTAATTTGATCGAGAAATTTCACGATGTCACTGGAGGAAGAACAATCCCGTTGAATCTCAAAGAAATTCACAAGTAAGTCGGCCGCCGAGAACAATACACAGAAAGGCCGGCCCCACCTCACAGGCCAACTGGGAGATTCCAGGTCGTCTGAGTCACCAGCCCCTTCCTGGAAATACCTAAAGGAGCTACCACGGGGCTGACACGTAAAAATAATAGTGGCGACAAGGATTTAGGGTAACTATGACCACGTCACAGTACACGCGAGCACTGTACAGCTTTTGATAACGCTGTCCATGTATCGTATTTGAGCAAGTAGGTCCTCTGAAAAAAGTATTCTACGTAAATAAATAAATAAATAAATAAATAAATAAATAAATAAATAAATAAATAAATAAATAAATAAATAAATAAATAAATAAATAAATAAATAAATAAATAAATTTAAATGAGAGTCATCAAATATTGGCTACATCATCTCCTTCACATGCAAACGTGATATATCAAAAAAACCAGAAGTTACTCTGCCAGTCGCATTACATATTTCGATTGTTTCCTCTCAAGATCGTGGCGTTATCAAGTTTCACTACAATACTCTGTTACAAAAGAGACACAAAGCTCAAAATCTACTTCTGTTGAGTTACGCTCCGGTGCGTCTGAACAAGATAATGGCATACAGGTGCGTGGAACAGCGTTTCACAAAGTATGAATAGATTTCAACTTTCAGCCGAACAACCAGATACTTGGGCGGAGAATTGTCTGCGTCTTAAATTACACCAACTGGCTCCACGCCTTCACTTCAAGTCTCCCTGGTGTGGGAAGAGCCATTTTAAATTCAAATATTCAGTCCGTTCGATCTTTGATTGTTTCAGCAGCGCAGCTAGAGATAAAAACAGAGCACTGTGGGATCACCACGACGCCAGTAACAACACTGTGACTGGAATAACTTTATCTTGATAAAAAGACAAGAAGTATCGATAAAAGAGTGAAAGATACAATTATGTATGCATCATGGCCATACATCAGAGGTAGGCTGGTCACATAATATATAGGGGTAATGTTTCACAAAGCCAGATATATATTTTTTTATTTAAACCTCTCCATTGTCTTTCTAGGCCGGCGGAGATCTCTCTCAGTCAATTTTTCGCAGGTAGGCGATCCAGCCGGGACCCACCAGGCTAGCTACTCCTAGACTTGACACTAGCCGTGCCCAAGCTTGCGATGCATGTAGAAATCACCATAATTTTCAATAAAGTTCAAAAATAAATACATATTACCAACGGAATGGATTGTGTTAAACGATCTATCTATATATATTGAACCCGAGTGACTTAGGCCCATAATCAATCATGATTTGATCGGTAAAATAATATGAGACATTTATTGAAATACAGAGGAGTGTATTTGAAAATATTTCGTTTATGTAATGTTGAAATCAGAGCGAAGGAAGGACGACAGACTGGAGCCTGACGGATTAGCTCAACCCGACAACTTTTAGCTACTTCACAGCAGGGAATATCATTAGTTGGCGTACAAGTAAATACAGAGTCCACAAATAAGTCTTGGTCAGAAAGAGGAAGGGGGGAGAGTCATACAAAGAAAACCCACCACATGAGTAAGACCTTGGGATATTTTTGGTAGGACGGAAATTCCATGACTTCATGGAAAATTACAGCGGCTGAGTGTACGTTCGCTAGCCTAAGTTCGAGCAGGTGGAGATTTAAATCACGTGACCGCTTGCCGGCCAATAGTAAAAATTTGATGGGAGACTCAGTGATACCATCTTAAGGAATGATGGATGAGATATTTTCGTAACTACAAAAGTATTCAGTAATAAATTAATATGAGTACGCGGATGAATGTAATGAATTTATTAGGGGTCATGCATGGAAAAATAATCAATACTTATTGGCAAATTAAATAAATTGAAGGCTGGATTTCTTGGAAACCGGACAGCTTGAATCTCATTGGCTGAAAGAAGACCACGTTGTCAGGGACGCTTACAAAGGCGCGAAATGTGAGGAGCGAAATCCATCCATATCTCCTAAATCTGTGATCACCTGGAGTTCATATTTTATCCAGCAGATATGCTAGCGGAGTGGATTAATTTGATGTAAATTTTAACTTCCAATTCGGAGTGCAAGTACCGATATTAAAAATCCACCCCCTCCCTCAGGGGTATGACGTCAACAAATCCGCGGGAAAAAGGCTTCATCCATATATACGGAGCTGAATTGACGGTCGCCAGCCACTTGTCTTGAATCGTTGGAGCTGAATTGACGGTCGCCAGCACACGTGAATTGAATATCGGGAGTTGAACTGTTGGTCGCCGGTAACTTAGAATTCTACGGACGTACAGTCATTTAATGGCGCGAGCATCCGCCAGTGTTTGTAAAGTGTGATCGCGCTCAAGCAACATGTTAAATCTGGAAATAGTTAACGTAGGATAGTGTTTTTTATTTATGAATAATCAGTGACGTAAAGTAATTACCCTGCAAGAGAGTAGTATAAAATATATCACCATAAGTACGTACATAATAGACTGTGTGACGAACAGTACTTTAAGGAAGTAGTAGCCTGTACTTAGCTATACCGAACCGATGTCATGAACACGTCAAGAACGCCGTATAAATCGGGCGTATCGCGACGGGCGAAATAGTTGACACCTCGTCGTACGTGTCCAGGTCCATTGTGCGGTAGGTGGACGAAGATTAAAGAGTGTAAATATATTAAATTCTTGGGTCTAGGATAGAAATTTGTTGTATCCAAATTAAAGTATACAGTGTTAACGTAGTAAATGGTGAAGGTTTGTGGAAATCAAGATATGAGTGTAAAATAATAATAATGTGCCAGGAAATCTTTTGTGAAACTACGCCATCAAGGATGGAGGAGTAAAACGCAGAGAGGGGCTGGATGAAGCCTCTCGTCTGCAAAGCTGCAATGGAATACCGATAACTAAGATGAGTACTAAACTGTAAAATATATTTGGGAAATGTTATCGTGATGGGAAAAATGGGAATAACTTGATTATACTTGGTTACCTTCTGTAACAAGATGGGTCGCTTAACGACCCCATCCTAAATTTGTAGCACGGACAGTAGTAAATCATAATAATGTAAATAATCGGGTCTTTTATGTATTCAGTTTGTTGGAGATGTAAATTTGTATATATAGTGTAGTACGTTAAGTCATGCATGCATTCATATTTTCTTTGTAGTCGATAATTTTCTTTACATTTGATTTTGATTATGCTAGTTAAATAAGACCCGATATGTGCTTTTATGTTTGTCATTTTAACGAGCCATTTAATGACATGGAAGGAAAATCCAGCTTCGCCATACCAAGAGTGTTTTGTTGAAATTAATATGGTCATATTTTCAAAGTGAAGTTGTTAAATTTGTGAGATGCGATTAATATAATAATTTCCAAGTAAATCATATCTGGAGTGATTAGTGCCAGAATAAATTGACTTTGTAAAAGGGGTTATGCGTTAAACATGTTACGAGTGGACTACCGTATTACAGGCGAAATTATTATTTTTTTTTAAATATTAATAATAATAATAAATAAATAATATAACTACTTTTTTTGTGAAGATATTTTTTTTATACGATTTGGAGATAATAATAATTCATGTCATTCATGTGATCAAGTGTTGAGTTTATTGGGAATCATTTAATGACGGGAGGTCGTTTTAATTTGGAATTAAAGTGCGTGATAACTTAATTTGATCGATTAATAATATTGAAATGTAGATCGGTGTTAATAATCCGTACATGTTAATGAACGTGTGGTTTAAATTACGGTCCAAATTTTTTTACGTATAAATGTCGCGTTTTGAAGTTGCGATTCATTAGCCGGAACATGTAGTGCTAATATTACGAGACCATGATTGTCAAATTTTGGTAAATATAATTTCAAGATGTTACGATTATTTGTGGAGAATGAACTAAGGCATAGATCCAAATGAGATAGAAAATGTGAAAGAATTTGCAGTCAGATAATAAAAGGTCGTACGATGTCCGAAATGAATAAATAAGTCAGTTGATAATTCTGTGAGGAATAAATAAATGAATCGAGGAATATTGAGATAGAGAGGAAAATAAATTCCGTACGAGAGACACTTAGGATATTGATATGAGTGTAAAATGTACGGGCAGTGTCACAGAGAAAGGCTGAGTTACGCAGCGGGTAGAATTCGAACCCGTGACAGCATGTACGAAATAAATAGACTGTACAGCTATTCGTTGAGATACAACGGATCTAAGGATAATGAGAGTTCAGATTCCACATAAATGGTCGTATATTGTATTCATTGTAATGACGAGTGAGGACAATCATGAGGTCGTGATAATAATAATAATAAATATTGCAGATAAAGGATTGGACCGCCTTAATTAATTGAGCGTTGATAAGGATGTTAAACGGGAATCTAAATGATAATATGCAACCGATAATAATAATAACAATGTGGGACGATGTTAAATCATCGCGGTCAGATTAATAATAATTGTAATAATAATAACCTTTTTAAGTGACCGGTCTATTAATAATAATAACCTTTTTAAGTGACGTGAATAATAATAATATCTTGAGTCACCTAGTCATTAATAATAATAATAACCACGAGAGGGATATAATAATAATAATAACAGTAATAACCATTTGTGTTTGCATCCCGCATAATAATGATGATATTAATCAAACGTGACAGTGCCAGGAACCGTTGAGTAATAATAATAATAATAATAATAATAATAATAATAATAATAATAATAATAATAATAATAATTTCGAGGATGATAATTTCGTGGATTAAATTATTTGGTGACGATATCCCTCTATTCGTATGTTTGAATAATGAGAATGATAATATTAGAGTCATTTGGTACCTCTTTATTGTACGGTCTCCGTATGGGACGATGTTACATACTTGCGTGTTTGTTTACTTCGCTCGCGATGCGAGGGGGGCCATGGCCACGGTATTTCCCACCGCTTCTCGTTATCTCATCTGTGGCAGTAGTCTACTGAGGCTAACTGGAAACAATTCAGATCACATGTAAATAAAATGTAAATGCTAATTCATTGGTATGGCATCAGCTGGATATCGTAAGATAGGAACTGTCCGTGGAATCCAGTTTTCGCACTTCACGAGAAACATTACCCAGTCCGAGTACCGGTCTCGGAAAAATGTATATAGCCGGAGTACATCATCTTAGTTAAATCGGGAAGCCGACCGTAACATGGGTTATGCTCGGGCTCCCGATAGAAGGAAGCTATATCCTTGAGTAACGGTTCGATTCAAATGGAATCGATCCGTAAATTATACCTCCAAAATGTCATTTTATTTCAGAAGCAACGCAGCAAGATATTGATACCACTTGCGGTATGGCAAGTGATTTATATATGTAACATGTGTGTAAATTCAAATATTGTTGACACGTGTATCAAAGTTTTATACGTCAAATGGCGTAATAAACCGCTCCTTCTGGCAAATTATTTCAAAGGAAACCACTCTCATAATCTTTTTATTGTAGTTAGATAATGCCTTTTTTTTAAAGTAACAGTCACTTCCTAGTCCTATCATGGAGTCCTTAAATTCAAGTTACAATCGAGCCTTCCCCCTTTTAATTTTATGTTGCTCCGTTCATCCCCGTGTTCTATTATGCCGTTATATTTATATTTGATGATTTAAATAATGAACCGACACCCCTGAGATAAATGCTAGTCTGGGACTCGGGAGGTGGACGGGTGCAAAATGGCTGGCCCAAAGTGGGGCTTTAAGAACGGCAAAGTGTTGCTTTAAGAACGGCAGAGAGGCCAATTTTATTGCTAATCAATTTTTATATTTTTATACTTTTTTTTCAAAATTTTATATTTTTTAATTTTTGATTTTTATTAATTGATGACCGCATCACGGTCAAGTGTGTGTTCACTTGTAACGTAGTATCATGCTAGAGTAAGGTTAGTTTCGAACGGAGCTAGATTTGACTAGTGTATTATTATAATCCATTGCTAATCTCTTCAAGTTTGGCAATGATTCAAAATTCAGTAAGCTCGAAGATTTGATGTTTCTCTTTTTCCCATATGAAATTTAATATTATTTTGGTAATTCAGGACTCCATTTAAATGTCATTGGACATGAGATGAATATTATAAACAGGTGTTTAGGAAGGCTTGAGATGGTAAAAATTTTACTGAGCACCAGTTCAAGTTATTATTTAAAAAGAGGTTGAGATGGTATAAATTTAAAATTAACGTATTTCAGGGCAGGAGATTTCCAACTTCATCGTCGTTTTTAATGTTGTTGTTGTTGTTGTTATATTGGAGCGGTTTATTGTGAAATCTTAGGCGCAAGCCAGCATTCAAGTTGAATGACCGGCAAATGTAAACAAGTTTTATAGTCAAAATTTTTTTGTTAAATGAAAGTTAGCGTAGGGGTATAATGTTATAGGATAGGGCCTAGACCCAATAGCGTATTCCTTCGTGTGCAGCAAGGTGAGAGGCCGATCGGCCCTTTTGCTTTCTCAAGAAAAGTTATAATGTCTGACGACGGTGGGGAGCGATCCCAGGACATAGTGGTAGAAGGACAAGGAGAGATGAAAGCTCTCACGTTAGAGGATTTAATGCGGAACTTAACTCTGAACATGGAACGTAGGTTAGATCAATTACAGGCCGATAGCGTGTCAGTTAAGCAGACAAATGACAAAATCATAAATAAAGTTGATCAAGTACAGGCTGCGAGTGTTTCACTAGAGAATAAGATCGACCGAGTACAGGCTGCGTGTGAAATAAATAAATCAGAACTCAAGGCGCAAATAGATGCAGTTCAGGCCGCGAGCGTAGCGATGGGACAGGAACTTAGGGACCAATTAACTCAAGTCCAGGAAGCATGTCACTTCGCGAAAGACGAATTAAAAGTGCACATGGATGCGTACATTACCATCGTTAATGAAAAGGTTGACCGCGTTAGAGATGAGGCTCAAATGGAACGCGCAGAAATTAAGGAAAAATTGAACGCTAGTGTCAAGGAACTCGCCGCTCTACGATTAACAGACAGAAAAGACATAGAATCACACATAGAGGAAATTCGGGATGAATGTCGGAAGGAGAATGACATCGTCCGGGGACAAGTAGAAGAAAAATGCGCGCAGATAGCTGGCACCTTGGACAAGCATGACAAGGGCATGAACGAGTTACGTGGGGAAGCCGCACGTACACTTGTCATCGTAGCAGGACTGAAAAACAAAGTCGAAGAACTAACTATAAATTTAGAAGACCGTAGCCAGAGAATAACTAAGTGCGAAGACGCAAACTTAGCGTTATTCCAGCGGACGGAAGATCTAATCGAACAGGGCCAATCATTTGCCGACACGGAAGTTCGCCTATTAGAACAATGCAAGGCGTATAATGGGCAAAATTCCGGCACAAAAGAAATAGCCAGTTGTAATCCCGACGGAATGGATGACATCCGAAAAGACTTGGAGATGTTGAAGGCTAGGTTGGAACCATCAGCGTTTAGCCAAGATTTTAACCTCCAATATCGCGAATACGAACCCCATGATAACCAGGGGATTCATAAGAAAGGAGGCCTATCCCATGCTGATACACACGGTTTCAAGTTTGAAAACAGAGATGGGTCGTCTACGTCATCAAATGCTATCCCGACATCGGTGGTACACGTCATTAAGATGTCTGATGACAAGCCACCAAAGTTCGATGCCCGTGGGCATATCACCCCGAAAGGTTTCATCCGGGAAATCGCCGGTTATATAAATGAGAATAAAATACCAGTAGAGCGACAACTGCGAACGGTCGAGAAATTCCTAGACGGAGCACCAGCTGTATGGTTCAGGGCTTTCTTGTATACTTTTGAAGATTTTGAAGGATTTCGGCGGGCTTTTCTCCAAAAGTTCTGGAGTATTCAGGAACAGCAGGAGTTAAGGCTGGAAGTATACTCCAGACGATATTCGACATCTTCACCCACGAAATTCTCTGATTATTTTGTGGCACAATTCCACAAGCTACGGGAGCTTGATAATCCAATGAGCGAAACAGAATTGATTAGCGCCATTGGAAAACAATTGCCATTCGAGGTCCAACGAATGATGATAGCGTCAAATGTCCAGACAGCTGTCGATGCGGAGGCTTTATTACGTCAATTAGACCTCACAACGCATCATTCGAACCCAAGACAAATTAGGAGCAGGGACCAACAGGTGAATAATATCGAACGGATAATCGAACCGAAGACCACTAGTACGAAGAACCAGGGAACTAGTACGGATCCGGAACCTCGTCGAGCATATAATACGGAGTGGAAGCCGCGACAATGGACGAGACCAAGGAATTTTGCGGAAGGCAACCGGCAAACCAACCAAGGGAACTTTCGAGCTGACAGGGGATACCGTGGAGTCCAGAGAAGTAATTATAGGCCGTTTCCAGCTAGGAATCAAGGGAACCCGAGATATTACCAGGGAGGATCTCGTCAGGAGAAGGATGACAGATATCAAGAGTCTAGGCGGTATATAGAAGAGCTGAACAAGAGAAAATGGAAGGAGGCGATCCATGATCGAGGCCGTGATGAGGAAGCGACAGGAGCGGAGAGCTTGCAATTCCAAAGAGCAAGGATAGGTGGCAGCGACTTGAACCCGAATGCACCGACGTTCGATTCGGGACAAGGAAACAAAGAGATGTGACTAGAAGCAGAGGATGAACGAGAGGAAGCAGATGACGAGCCGGAAGAAGATGATGTCGAAGAAGAGGATGAAGAAGATGACGGAAGGGAAGGAGAAGTCCAAGTAATCCATACACCAATTGAAGCAAGGCCATGTCCAGAGTGTGGAGAGATAGACAGCGACGTGCAGGAATTTGTCAATGCGATCCATGATATCGAAAGACAGAACGAGGAGTTAAGGTTCAGGAACCAGATGTTGAGAGACGAAATCAACAGCCGTCGCAGAACAGAGGATCCAATGTCAAATCATGATAGTGATGATATGGACACATCATAAAAAAAAATCTCATGATGCTCACTAGATTTTTTTTACCTGGGCAAGAGGAAGATGAACCCGAGTGACTTAGGCCCATAATCAATCATGATTTGATCGGTAAAATAATATGAGACATTTATTGAAATTCAGAGGAGTGTATTTGAAAATATTTCGTTTATGTAATGTTGAAATCAGAGCGAAGGAAGGACGACAGACTGGAGCCTGACGGATTAGCTCAACCCGACAACTTTTAGCTACTTCACAGCAGGGAATATCATTAGTTGGCGTACAAGTAAATACAGAGTCCACAAATAAGTCTTGGTCAGAAAGAGGAAGGGGGGAGAGTCATACAAAGAAAACCCACCACATGAGTAAGACCTTGGGATATTTTTGGTAGGACGGAAATTCCATGACTTCATGGAAAATTACAGCGGCTGAGTGTACGTTCGCTAGCCTAAGTTCGAGCAGGTGGAGATTTAAATCACGTGACCGCTTGCCGGCCAATAGTAAAAATTTGATGGGAGACTCAGTGATACCATCTTAAGGAATGATGGATGAGATATTTTCGTAACTACAAAAGTATTCAGTAATAAATTAATATGAGTACGCGGATGAATGTAATGAATTTATTAGGGGTCATGCATGGAAAAATAATCAATACTTATTGGCAAATTAAATAAATTGAAGGCTGGATTTCTTGGAAACCGGACAGCTTGAATCTCATTGGCTGAAAGAAGACCACGTTGTCAGGGACGCTTACAAAGGCGCGAAATGTGAGGAGCGAAATCCATCCATATCTCCTAAATCTGTGATCACCTGGAGTTCATATTTTATCCAGCAGATATGCTAGCGGAGTGGATTAATTTGATGTAAATTTTAACTTCCAATTCGGAGTGCAAGTACCGATATTAAAAATCCACCCCCTCCCTCAGGGGTATGACGTCAACAAATCCGCGGGAAAAAGGCTTCATCCATATATACGGAGCTGAATTGACGGTCGCCAGCCACTTGTCTTGAATCGTTGGAGCTGAATTGACGGTCGCCAGCACACGTGAATTGAATATCGGGAGTTGAACTGTTGGTCGCCGGTAACTTAGAATTCTACGGACGTACAGTCATTTAATGGCGCGAGCATCCGCCAGTGTTTGTAAAGTGTGATCGCGCTCAAGCAACATGTTAAATCTGGAAATAGTTAACGTAGGATAGTGTTTTTTATTTATGAATAATCAGTGACGTAAAGTAATTACCCTGCAAGAGAGTAGTATAAAATATATCACCATAAGTACGTACATAATAGACTGTGTGACGAACAGTACTTTAAGGAAGTAGTAGCCTGTACTTAGCTATACCGAACCGATGTCATGAACACGTCAAGAACGCCGTATAAATCGGGCGTATCGCGACGGGCGAAATAGTTGACACCTCGTCGTACGTGTCCAGGTCCATTGTGCGGTAGTGGACGAAGATTAAAGAGTGTAAATATATTAAATTCTTGGGTCTAGGATAGAAATTTGTTGTATCCAAATTAAAGTATACAGTGTTAACGTAGTAAATGGTGAAGGTTTGTGGAAATCAAGATATGAGTGTAAAATAATAATAATGTGCCAGGAAATCTTTTGTGAAACTACGCCATCAAGGATGGAGGAGTAAAACGCAGAGAGGGGCTGGATGAAGCCTCTCGTCTGCAAAGCTGCAATGGAATACCGATAACTAAGATGAGTACTAAACTGTAAAATATATTTGGGAAATGTTATCGTGATGGGAAAAATGGGAATAACTTGATTATACTTGGTTACCTTCTGTAACAAGATGGGTCGCTTAACGACCCCATCCTAAATTTGTAGCACGGACAGTAGTAAATCATAATAATGTAAATAATCGGGTCTTTTATGTATTCAGTTTGTTGGAGATGTAAATTTGTATATATAGTGTAGTACGTTAAGTCATGCATGCATTCATATTTTCTTTGTAGTCGATAATTTTCTTTACATTTGATTTTGATTATGCTAGTTAAATAAGACCCGATATGTGCTTTTATGTTTGTCATTTTAACGAGCCATTTAATGACATGGAAGGAAAATCCAGCTTCGCCATACCAAGAGTGTTTTGTTGAAATTAATATGGTCATATTTTCAAAGTGAAGTTGTTAAATTTGTGAGATGCGATTAATATAATAATTTCCAAGTAAATCATATCTGGAGTGATTAGTGCCAGAATAAATTGACTTTGTAAAAGGGGTTATGCGTTAAACATGTTACGAGTGGACTACCGTATTACAGGCGAAATTATTATTTTTTTTAAAATATTAATAATAATAATAAATAAATAATATAACTACTTTTTTTGTGAAGATATTTTTTTTAATACGATTTGGAGATAATAATAATTCATGTCATTCATGTGATCAAGTGTTGAGTTTATTGGGAATCATTTAATGACGGGAGGTCGTTTTAATTTGGAATTAAAGTGCGTGATAACTTAATTTGATCGATTAATAATATTGAAATGTAGATCGGTGTTAATAATCCGTACATGTTAATGAACGTGTGGTTTAAATTACGGTCCAAATTTTTTTACGTATAAATGTCGCGTTTTGAAGTTGCGATTCATTAGCCGGAACATGTAGTGCTAATATTATGAGACCATGATTGTCAAATTTTGGTAAATATAATTTCAAGATGTTACGATTATTTGTGGAGAATGAACTAAGGCATAGATCCAAATGAGATAGAAAATGTGAAAGAATTTGCAGTCAGATAATAAAAGGTCGTACGATGTCCGAAATGAATAAATAAGTCAGTTGATAATTCTGTGAGGAATAAATAAATGAATCGAGGAATATTGAGATAGAGAGGAAAATAAATTCCGTACGAGAGACACTTAGGATATTGATATGAGTGTAAAATGTACGGGCAGTGTCACAGAGAAAGGCTGAGTTACGCAGCGGGTAGAATTCGAACCCGTGACAGCATGTACGAAATAAATAGACTGTACAGCTATTCGTTGAGATACAACGGATCTAAGGATAATGAGAGTTCAGATTCCACATAAATGGTCGTATATTGTATTCATTGTAATGACGAGTGAGGACAATCATGAGGTCGTGATAATAATAATAATAAATATTGCAGATAAAGGATTGGACCGCCTTAATTAATTGAGCGTTGATAAGGATGTTAAACGGGAATCTAAATGATAATATGCAACCGATAATAATAATAACAATGTGGGACGATGTTAAATCATCGCGGTCAGATTAATAATAATTGTAATAATAATAACCTTTTTAAGTGACCGGTCTATTAATAATAATAACCTTTTTAAGTGACGTGAATAATAATAATATCTTGAGTCACCTAGTCATTAATAATAATAATAACCACGAGAGGGATATAATAATAATAATAACAGTAATAACCATTTGTGTTTGCATCCCGCATAATAATGATGATATTAATCAAACGTGACAGTGCCAGGAACCGTTGAGTAATAATAATAATAATAATAATAATAATAATAATAATTTCGAGGATGATAATTTCGTGGATTAAATTATTTGGTGACGATATCCCTCTATTCGTATGTTTGAATAATGAGAATGATAATATTAGAGTCATTTGGTACCTCTTTATTGTACGGTCTCCGTATGGGACGATGTTACATACTTGCGTGTTTGTTTACTTCGCTCGCGATGCGAGGGGGGCCATGGCCACGGTATTTCCCACCGCTTCTCGTTATCTCATCTGTGGCAGTAGTCTACTGAGGCTAACTGGAAACAATTCAGATCACATGTAAATAAAATGTAAATGCTAATTCATTGGTATGGCATCAGCTGGATATCGTAAGATAGGAACTGTCCGTGGAATCCAGTTTTCGCACTTCACGAGAAACATTACCCAGTCCGAGTACCGGTCTCGGAAAAATGTATATAGCCGGAGTACATCATCTTAGTTAAATCGGGAAGCCGACCGTAACATGGGTTATGCTCGGGCTCCCGATAGAAGGAAGCTATATCCTTGAGTAACGGTTCGATTCAAATGGAATCGATCCGTAAATTATACCTCCAAAATGTCATTTTATTTCAGAAGCAACGCAGCAAGATATTGATACCACTTGCGGTATGGCAAGTGATTTATATATGTAACATGTGTGTAAATTCAAATATTGTTGACACGTGTATCAAAGTTTTATACGTCAAATGGCGTAATAAACCGCTCCTTCTGGCAAATTATTTCAAAGGAAACCACTCTCATAATCTTTTTATTGTAGTTAGATAATGCCTTTTTTTTAAAGTAACAGTCACTTCCTAGTCCTATCATGGAGTCCTTAAATTCAAGTTACAATCGAGCCTTCCCCCTTTTAATTTTATGTTGCTCCGTTCATCCCCGTGTTCTATTATGCCGTTATATTTATATTTGATGATTTAAATAATGAACCGACACCCCTGAGATAAATGCTAGTCTGGGACTCGGGAGGTGGACGGGTGCAATATATAATAAGAATTTTGTCTCTACATTGGTCACAATTTGGAAAGAATAGTGTTTTTGTATCGGTCGTGTCCGCAGTAACAAGGACATGCACTGTTTAATTTTCCGTCATTTCTATATCTTTGTATGTATGTATGTATGTATGTATGTATGTATGTATGTATGTTTTCTTTTGCTATTTGCTTTACGTCGTACCGACACAGATAGGTCTTACGGAGACGATGGGATAGGGAAGGCCTAGGAGTGGGAAGTAATCGGCCGTGGCCTGAATTAAGGTACAACCCCAACATTTGCCTGGTGTGAAAATGGGAAACCACGGAAAACCATATTCAGGGCTGCCGACAGTGGGATTCGAACCCACTGTCTTCTGGATGCAAGCTCGCAGCTGCGCGCCCCTAACCGCAAGGCCAACTCGCCCTGTATATGTATGTATGTATGTATGTATGTATGTATGTATGTATGTACGTATGTATGTATGTATGTATGTATGTATGTATGTATGTAGGGCCTACAGTATGTATGCACGGGCATCACGAGAAAATGGCTGAAGAGAGGTTAATGAAAATCATTATGTAAATTCGGGGAATAAGGCACTAAAATCTAGGCTATAAATGATTTTATTCACGCTGAGTGAAATGATAGTTTAGGGGAAGGCCTCAAATTTAATTCTCAAATATCTATGTTATTCGTGGTCTTATCGATAAATAGTACATAACTAAAGTTATATATAGTTTAATTTTACGATCATTTATGCCTCATAAATGTTTTCCTTACCGGCTATGATAACTGAGAAATTCATGAATTTCGATTTTTGTTGCTAAGTCCATATCAAGCCGAGCCACGAGAAAATGGGTTCAAATAAGGCGTTACAGTCTAGGCTGTAAATAATTTTATTCACGTGGCATAAAATGGTAGTTTAGGGGAAGGGGCCTAACATTTCATTTTTTAAATACTTATGTCATTGGTCCAATCGAAAAGTAGCTATAACTTAATAAACGTTAAAAGAATACAATTTACGATCATTTATGCCTTAAAACAGTTTTACCTTACCGACTATGATACAGAATTCACGAATTTCGACTTTTGTTAATTAGTCCATATCAACACCGAGGATGGTTAAGATGGAAATACTGTTCAATAGTGTTAACTAGTGATGGTTTTTGTCACGATTGTGAAGATGATTATAAAAATGAGAAAAAATCGTGAAGGAACGATCCATTGAGGAATAAGACGAGAGGGAGCTTTGCATTAGATGCCCTAATATCACAGAGTCGGAAGAAAACTAAATGTAAAGGCCTACAATATCCAAAGTTCACAAACTTGATCAACTTACGTTGACCATTGTTGTGATATGTATTGTCTCTTCTGCTGCCACTTTTCTCCGATAGATGGTGTTACTGCTGCGTTCCGAGTAAAACAGCCTGCCTGAATATTGGCGGGAAGTAGCTGGGGAATTAGATAACTTTGCTTTTTTAGCATGCCATTCCTCTGGTTCAAAAATTTCTGATAACTACTGGTTCATTATAGTATTCCAGCTATTCGAGCCCTTCTCTGAGGCGCTAATTGGAATGCGCAGTGTGCACGCTTAACGGAATACTGACAGAGGAGCGTTCACTGCTGTCAGCGGCCTGCTCATTCCGGGCACGTCAGCTAGTAATATACAAAAGCAGGTAACTCAGTTTCATAGCATTTTTCAAATTAAACAGCCAAAAGGCATTCAATGTTTTAATTGCGCACATTATATTTCTGTTTAGATGTATTTAACATTTGAATTAGGTAAGGTTTCAATACACGTCCTTTTTTCCTAGATATATTATTTCAGTGTACCTTACACCTTGAACGTGGGTTATTTGAGTGAATCAGGAACATTATTCCGTCCGGCTCCATGGCTAAATGGTTGGCGTGCTAGCCTTTGGTCACAGGGGTCCCGGGTTCGATTCCCGGCAGGGTCGGGAATTTTAACCATCATTGGTTAATTTCGCTGCCACGGGGGCTGGGTGTATGTGTCGTCTTCATCATTTCATCCTCATCACGACGCGCAGGTCGCCTACGGGAGTCAAATCAAAAGACCTGCACCTGGTGAGCCGAACATGTCCTCAGACACTCCCGGCTCTAAAAGCCATACGCCATTTCAAGAACATTATTGATCAGAACTGCAATGACAATCGGTTAAACCAGATTAATAATATTTTACTGTATTACAAATTTTTAGTCGGCCGCCTTGCCTGCTGCCACCTAACGGGATCACTTCAATGGAGTTTCACATTTTGTGTATTCATAGTAAATATATTAAAAAATTTCCTCCGCGCATTACGGTTTTCGGTGGTAAAATTTAATTTGGATATTCAGGAAACTTGGAAACCCAGGAAAACTATAGGTAACCGGATTTGAAATAATTTTACCCCCGGATTTAAAAAAAATGTTTACGCTAACCTACTTATGCTGTTTTGCTTCTTAGCCCTAATTTAGACCACGTTCGATATCGGAGTTTAGGGGATTCTCTATTTTTCTATTCATCTTGAGTGTGTGGGGTTTCCTAGTATCAAATTTTCAAGTTTCTTATCTAGAGTGCCCTGAAGTACCTGGGGTCATGAAATGAAATGCAACACAGGATAATATGTGGCTGGTTTAACTGAGATGAGCGGAGTATATTTGCCTGGCGTGAAAATGAAGACCCAACACCTCCCGAATGCAAACTCACAGCTACGGGACCACGTGGCCATTCCGCTCGGTAGTTTAATATTCTACCAGTCTAACATAATTGCTTTTCCCACTTTTGGCAATACTATTGAAACAATTTAGAAGGAAAGGAATAGTTTTTACATATATTCGAAAATAATTGGGGAATTGTAACCTTCGTGTGATTGAAAGTATCGTATCACAGGCTAATGGCAATATTGTCACGATATTTGGTTGCCTCTTTGTTGCTTCTAACAAAAGAGGCGCCGTTGCAGCTTTTACTCCTCAGGAAATGGGCTGGAAGTTGAGAGAATTGGGGACTCTGAGGAGTGAAGCATATCACGTTCATACGAAACCTGGATTTCAGTGCATTGTTTCTTCATAAAGCTAAAAGGTCCGCAAGTTGGATCCCTTGTTGCTTTCAGAGTACGTGGCTATTCAAGAGAGACAGATGTTTAGGCACTTCTATCTTATATATCACATCTCCATCGTCCCTCTGCAAGGAACCGTGTATCCCAAAAAAGTGAACATCAGACTTCTTTCAAAAAATTTCAAAATAAAAACCAGAAGAAACATAATAAATGACCTGGAAATAGGAAGGTCAATAGATTCTGCCCAAATAGCTTTCAAGGTCACGTCTTTTGGCTACGATGGAGCAGGAAGCGGTTAGGAATTGGAAGGAAGCGACCGTGGCTTTAAATTATTACGGCATAGCGCAGCATTTACTTCATGTAAAAGGGAGAAACGACGGAAAGCCACCCTCAAGGCTACCAACAGGGATGTTCAATCCCACCAACTTCGAATGCAAGATCAGAGGTACGCGACCCTAACCGCGCGGCCAACTTGCTTGGTCTTTCTAGGTCAGATGGCATAATAGTGAGTGGCGCACGCATCCGGCATTTTACTGTGAAATCGGAGCCCGGAGCACGCGGAAATTAGCACATCTCGGAACTGCGACCCAATAGCAAGTATCACAAGGTGCTACGCAAGATCTCTGTATCTGTAATAATATTCGTGAGTAAATTTGGTTAGGTACTTGAAATATTCGAAATAACGTAAGTGATCCAGTAAATGACCAGTGGAGGACCATAATTTTGCACATTTACGTTTGTCCATTTTAATCAATTGTCTAAGAATGCAACATTTTACTCCCTTTATATCTAAAGAATGGGGACTTAAATTGCATCATTTGGTACGCTGAAATACATAAGCCGATACAAGAAATAAATGGTGGCAAACTTCCTGTTAGCTTGAACACCAGTGAATGACCATTTCGTTCTATTCGTTCACTACTCTTGCACCAGAAAGTGATTAGAAATATAACCCGAATGCGAAGACTTATTTTTTTTTTAATTCTACGAGTACATTTTAAAACTTAGCTGCTGACTTACCATCCGGAAGGCTGAGTTTTGATTCCCGGTCAAACTTGGGTTGAGAGTTTTCATTTCAGAAGTCACGCGGAGTCAGGAAGGGTCCCGGCCAAAAGCAAAATAAGCCCAGGTGGCTCCAGCACCCCGTTCAGGAAAGACGCAAGGCAATTTAGTAAATACCATAATATTAGTTATTGCAGTTCTTGATAAAAATGGGACACAATACTTTCGTACCTCTGACGTCTAGCTCCTTGGCGTAGTGGTCTATGGTTCATAAGATCCCCGGTTTGGGCCGGGAAGTTTAACCGGGACTTGTCGATTCCTTTATCTTCTTCATTTACATACATTTATACACCGATCAGGCTGCAGACGGTAGCTGAGGCCATATTATTATTATTATTATTATTATTATTATTATTATTATTATTATTATTATTATTATTATTATTTTTATTATTTTATAGCGTTAAATATACCCATCTGTAGAGCGTGAGAGAAAATTAGCTGATGATTTTTTCCTTTTCCCAAAATCTCTTCATCTGGGCACTGAAAATTTCCGTCCGTTCTTCAGTCCCCGATTTATTGGTCCCAGTATTAATTTTCTCAGCAATCCGGCACATTGGCTGAATGGTCACCGTTGAGGCCTTCGATTCAGAGGGTAACGGCTTCGATTCCTGGCCGGGTCGGTGAATTTAATCGCCTTTGATTAATTATTCTGGCCCGGGGACTGGGTGTTTGTGTTTGTCCCAACAATGTCCTCTTCGTATTCAATCAACTACCACAGAAATACGCAATAGTGATTAAATACCTCCACACAGGGTTGGCGTCAGGAAGGGCATCAGACCGTAAAACAGGGTCAAATATACATGTGCGGCACAGTTCGCACCCGCAACCCCACAGGTTTGGGAAAAGTGGAAGAAAAAGAATAAGATTAATTTTCTCAGCAAAATCGTGTTTGTTGACTGCTTTTTTGAACTGGAGTCGATCTTGAATAATTTTTCTGTGGGATACCAAATTTCATTAAGCCAGTTGTTCTTGATATTCATTGACAGGGCAACAGTGAGAATCCTTTTGGTGAGCCTGTTATTGTTCATTCTGTGAATGTGGCCATTATTATTATTATTATTATTATTATTATTATTATTATTATTATTATTATTATTATTATTATTATTATTATTATTATTGTGAACATGAAGGTAGAGTTTGCATGGGGATGCTGGGATCGGCGAGAGACCACAATATATGTGTATGTGAGTACATCCCTCTAAATAGCATTGATGAGAGGAAGGCCATCCAGCCGTAAAAATGAGCTATATTGATACAGATTTCTGACCGCAGGTGTTTGGGAAAAGGCCAAGAAGGAGAAGAAGAATAAATATTCCACAAGACTTTCGTAAATTTGTAAAGTCCCCTCTTTGATATGGAACATAGCCCTTGAACTACAATCTAGCCCATGCTCATTTCGTAGATACTAGAATAATGTTTATCCCACCAAAGTAATTAAATTTAATTTCCAAGTTGCTTTATGTCGTACCGACACAGATAGGTCTTATGCCGACGATAGGATAGGAAAGGCCTAGAAGTGGGAAGCAAGCGGCCGTGGCCTTAATTAAGGTACATCCCCAGCATCTGCGTGGTGTAAAAATGGGAAAACATGGAAAACCATTGTCAGGGCTGCCGACAGTAGGATTCGAACCCACTATCTCCCGGATGCAAGCTTACAGCCTCGCGCCGCTAACCGCACGGCCAACTCGCCCGGTAGTTAAACTTAAGGATCCTCTTGAGACTAAATAAAATTGGTAGTCTCTACATAACATTTCAAAACATTATTTATTTTTAAGAAGTTTTCCTACTCGTATTAAGGTTGGAAGAGTTATCAGAGAAGTAACTTTTAGCCAAGACTCTAAATAAAAATGTTTTCTCTTCAATTTTTAATTTGAATTTGAATTAGCACACCTCTTAAATGAAAATATAGTTCATTTAATACTAATTATTTTTCCTGTATGCACAATCAGTATTTGAAATATGAATCCAGCACTCTGACTAAGAGCCTTCACGAACTACTCCTAAGCCCAGTTCTTGTTGAGACATACGGAGTGACGTTTCTATTATGTTAGAGGAGACAAAATGGCGAGTTAGGGAATTACACGGCCCTAGTGTGAGAAGGAGTTGCACCCCGCAGGAAATATCAACAGTGTGCACGATATAATCTGGCTTAGCTCTTAAGTGCACAAGCGAAAACTCACGAGGCTTTTTCACTTTGAGCGAGTGACTAACGCAGATTATGTAAAGACTCCTGATGTGTTCTACGTCTGACTTCCCGTTTTGATTGCGTGCACAGTCTGTTGAAACTACTTTTACTGATAGCAAAACTGGAATTAGAGAGATGTTTTCGACCTTTTTGCTAGTGCAATTTCCAGACAACAATCTCTTTCCGAATTTATTATAGATGTCCTACAGTGCTCTTAAAAATTTCGCATATTCTTATTTAGCGTATTTTGTGCTTTGCTGTGTATATATGTACATTATAAATTAAGAACAGTTTATACAAAGAAAAACAACATGCAACCAGCTATAAAAATCAACAGAAACACAACAGAATACAAAGTTGATAATGTGGGATTTTGAACGAAAATATTTCGGATCCTGAGTCGCTAACAACGCGTCACCTAGTAATCTCCAGGCCTTCTGGCTGAGCAGCGGTCAAGGGTCCATCAGGCCTGTAGCGCCATGGGTTAGATTTTTTTGCAAGTTGCTTTACGTCGCACCGACACAGATAGGTCTTATGGTGACGATGGGACAGAAAAGGGCTAGGAATAGGAAGAAAGCGGCCATGGCCTTAATTAAGGTACAGCCCCAGCATTTGCTTGGTATGAAAATGGGAAACCACGGAAAACCATCTTCAGGGCTGCCGACAGTGGGGTTCGAACCCACTATCTCCCGAATACTGGATACTGGCCGCACTTAAGCGACTGCAGCTATCGAGCTCGGTTTGATTTGTTTTAGTTACAATTACGATAACAGCAGTAGTTGTATGTGCCAACATTATTAGACACTGAGGGATGATAACTTATTAAATGCAGAGAAAAGTAAGGTGATCGTTGTGTCTACGAGTTTTATTTAGTCGAGTCAGAAGCAAACAAAATATGTGGTACCGGACGAGTTGGCTATGCGGTTAAGAGCGCGCAGCTGTGAGCTCGCATCCGGGAGATAGTGGGTTCGAATCTCACTGCCGGCAGCCCTAAGGATGGTTTTCCGTCGTTTCCCATCTTCACACCAGGCAAATGCTGGGACTGTACCTTAATTGAGGCCGCGGCCGCTTTCTTCCAATTCCTATGCCTTTCCTGAACATCAAATGGTGTCTGCCCAGAATTCGGCCACGGGCGTCGTTTGTCGAAACCATCAAGTCCCCCATTGTTCATCTTAAAGTACACTTGCTGCAGTTCACGTAATGGTCATTGTTTGATATTCAGCCTGGAAGAACAGGGAAGAACTACTTTACAAATTTTGGATCTACCAACACCAGTACTAGTACTGGTCTAGAGATTTCCAGATAATCCTTTCTCACATAACCCGAAAAGGGATGTTCAAATGGTAGTATAAAACCTACAAGGTGCGTACTTCTTGTCCTTTATAATCTTAATCTTGCTATTTGCGGTCATTCATTTAGGCTTTCGGTTGTGTGAAGGGAACTCTTCTTGCACTTCGTCCGTTGTTGGGCAGGCTGGTATAATGGGTATACATCTGAAGCAACTGATATGGACAATAATCTTGATCTCAAACAGACAGTGATAAGTCGGCACGTTTAATTTAGGAAGACAAGTGCAATACGTAGAGACTAAAGTAAACTTGTGTCCTCATCCTTAGGTGGTGGAGCATTTTTCAGGCACACCCCCATTGGAGGTGAGCTGCATGCACCATTTTAACCACATATCAGCCCTCCTGCCATTCTTAAACTTGTAGCAGTACCGGGAATCAAACCCGGATCCCCAAGGACGGCAGCTAATAATGTTAACCGTTACGCTACGGAGGCGGACAATACGTAGATAAGAATAGACAATTACATCACTGAAAATAATCTGTATATGAACATAGTCGATAAAAATAAACAAATTCCATCTTCTTTGTTGATGGGATTCATTTCGTGGCTTTAAAAGATGCTAAATTTCATTTAAATTTCAACCGTGGCAAATATATATACTGTATCTGGGAAGGATAATCGCTCAACAAGCAGATCTGTCAACAGATTATATACGGGATTATAATACGATTGTGCCGTCTCTTAACAACGATTACCAACACTACCACCCCCCTTTTACTTTGGAGGATGCAGCTGTTATCGATAAATAGTCTGTGCTATAAATTTCAACTCCACAGAGAATATGCTGCTGTTGATTACTTTAAGCATTATGCCTTCGTGTGTCACGTTAGCCATGTAAATACGATTCATCTGCGAGTTAATCTATTTCATGACATAGGAAAGCTGTGATAATGTATTGTAATGTACCGCGACGGATATCCGTTCCGCACCGTATCTCTGTCACTAATGGCTGTAGCATCATACACAGACAGGCGCTTCACAGTAACGCAATAAAAAGTCAGCATTATATTTACCAAAACATTAAGTCATAAGCGTTTGCCACTGACAATACAGGACATAAAATTCATGTATATTTTATTCTCGATAGAAGCTTAAAAATGAATTACTTATTCACTAGCAGTCATTTTGAAAGTATTCAGGTCCGTTCATACATTTCAACATGTAAATCAAGATTTTAAACACTATTAGAAATGTGGAAACCACACGTACAATTACGGAACTCAACATGACAAATAATAATAATAATAATAATAATAATAATAATAATAATAATAATAATAAAAAAGAGATTAGAAATGGCGGAACAGAAGATTCTCAGGAAGATATTGGGACCGCGAAGAACAGAGCACGGTCGGTTTAGAAGACGAGTGAACCAAGAACTGTATACCAAGATAGAGGAAATCTCTGACATCCTACGGAAAAGAAGGAACATGTTCTTCGGACACATCCTGAGAATAGACCAGAGGAGGTTCAAATTGCAAATAAAACAGTTTGTGAACAAGTGAACCAAAGCACGCTGGATCCAAAAGGTACAAAGGGATCTAGAAGAAATGGGAATACAGAAATCATAGCAGTGAATTTTAAATAAAACATTCAGGCTTGCACAGATTTTTAGGACAGAACTAGGCCCAGAACAAAATATCATGGTCAGAAGAGTGAAAAAGTTTGCAAATTGTGAGAATAAAGAAATATTGGACAAGGTGAAAGACCAGAAGAAACGAAGCTGATACGAATTCATGTGGTGCTCATATGGCCGAAATGAAAATAAATAATTAAATAAATATTAACTAATAATAATAATTATAATAATAACAATTTGCATCCAGTTCATGGGCTGAATGGTCAGCGAAGCGTTGTTCGTTTCAGAGGATCCCGTTTTCGATTCCCGTTTGGGCTAGGGATTTTAGCCATGGTTCGTTAAATCCTCTGGCTCGTGAACTAAGTGTCTGTGTTAGCCTTAATGCACACCTCTTCGTATACGGTATACACAAAACGCCACCCTACGAACCCCCTCAGGAAAACGCAATAGTTAATAAATCACTCTGTGTAGTATTGGCGTTAGGAAGGGCATCCGACCGCAAGACTGAGCCAAGTCCACATGCACGATCCGTGATCCCAACAGGATGTGGGAGAAAGCACTAGTAGAAAATAATAATACTGTGTAGACGGAGTAGATCAGTAGTTGCTGTTGCCGGTCCCGAGCCCGGAAAAAGGATGAGGGTTGGCATTAGGCAACGCCCTCCAGGACTATCTATCCTGCTTGCATTCGCAGCGAGCAATTACTACAGATCAAACTCAAGTTTACAAGAGCATGACGGCACATAAACGCCAAAATGTATTGTGAAACTTATCGTGGTCCCTTGTTGGCCGATAAACGATTAACAAATAATAATAATAATAATAATAATAATAATAATAATAATAATAATAATAATAATAATAATAATAATAATAACAATAATAATAGGGTCCTAGGAGTCAACCTAGAAAGGGCCTTCACGGCCCTGGAAAATGGGAACGAAATGCGTCGTTGCGACCATCTGCAACAATAACTATTGGATTCAGCAAGACAATCCAACTAGCCTTTTTCACTCCAACTCCAGCACGTAACCTACAGGAGGTGCCCCTGTTCAGCCGAGCAACCCAGTGGAAGGTTGGGTAACCGATCCCAGCGGGAAACTGAATCGGTGAACCGATCAATGCTGGGGGCTGCAAGGCTCACAACCTTGGTAGTACCTTGGTCGGTGTGAAATATCACCGACCCCAGTCTACAGTTTTCCAACTGTGAAAAGCATGGAGGAAATTTCAGCTAAAGCTACTACCCCAGGAGGTAACCAATCCAACGTCGTCTTGTACAACGCTAGCGGGCCTTCGGATTCTGGGGAGCCTGCACCGACATGCTCGGAGGTATCGGAGACTCCACGGAAGAGCAGACATAGAGCCAAGAATTTCTTTGCTACCTTTAACGCTAATTCTTTCCAGAAGGTTTGAAAACTGGAACAGCTTACATACATCCCATCTGAACAGCATAGTTTGATTGCAGCAATTCAGGAAACGAGTCTTGTACATGAGCAGGCCTTTGAATCTGAAAGTTACAGGATATTCAAGGGTAAAGCTGGTAAACGTGTCATACAAACTCCCCCACCTCGGCACAGGATTTGTAGGGAACAAAGAGATTCTGGAGTCAATCACAAATTTCACCTCTGTGGAAACCAGAGTCTCGACTCTGTCCTTTCGAAGCACAAACAAAATGTATACTATTGTGAAGGTTCATGCGCCGATCAACCAAGCGAACAAGAGAGACCCGGAGGGAGCTGATAGATTCTGGGAAGAACTTGAAGATATTTTATCCAAGATTCCAGACAAACATACCATCATCTTGCGGGGTGATTTCAACGCCCTGGTAGGCAACGAGAGAAAGTTCCGAAACATCGCTGGACACTATCTTGCTCACCTGAGAACAAATCGTAATGGAGGAAGGCTAATAGAGCTGTCTGTGTAAGGCATTTAACCTCGTAATGAAAGTCTACTGATTTCAAACACCTGCCCAAGAAACAGATGACCTGGAAAACTCCAAATCCCCACCTTGATGAATTCCAGATTGGTCATGTCGCGATCGCACGGAAGGTTCCAAGACAAATGAAGAATGTGAACGTTCTAAGAAATGCAGAACTGGACTCAGATCACTATCTATCCGAGATAAATATCAAACTGCTCCCGAGAAACACAAAGAGAGTTCGAGTCAGAAAGATTGAAATATTTGATAGGGAAACACTAGGATCTAACCATGAGTTCACGCAGAAACTACAATCCGTGGATGCAGAGAACAGGTAACAACTGCGCGAGGTCCTGGTGAAACAGCTAAAGAGATGGTTCAGCTTACTAAGTCCAGGAAGCATGCTTGGTGGAACAGTGAATGCGATGCAGTGATAAGGTAAAACAGTTCGCCTGGCAGAAATGGAACTCGCTAAAGAACCAAGTCAACTGGACAAACTTCTTGAATGAGAGAAAGTGTGCGGCAAAAACCATCCGCAGCGTTAAACGTTCTTTTGATAAACACCAGCTGGCTCAAATTGAGAAGGATTTCAAGAAGAACAGTACACGTGACTTTTATAAAACATTCAAAAGCAACTTGAGGAAATACGACACACCGAGCCTACATTTCAGAGATTCCAATGGAAAACTAGCCGATAACGACAAGAAAAACGGCCGGCTCCTTGCAAAATACTTTGAATCCCTTTTTAACTGCGAGTCCCCAATATCCAGATTCACATTTGAAGGTAAAACACAAGTCCACCGAGATACAGCCCAACCCACGAAAGAGGAAATCAGACAGATTATCCAATCCTTGAAGAACAAAAAAGTGCCGGGTGAAGATTCGATAATAGCTGAATTGTGGAAGTTTGCTAGTGACAATACAGTGGAGAAATTAACGGAAATCATGCATGAAATCTGGAATACCGAAAGATTTCCAAGTGACTGAACATCTGCTCTAATCCACCCACTTCATAAGAAAGGTGACAAGTCGGATGTTAAGAACTATCGTGGCATCCCCCTGCTACTAATAACCTACACAATTCTCTCTAAAGCTCTTCAGATTAGGGCATAAGAACAGGTAGATCCAGAGCTGGGTCATTACCAAGAAGGTGTCAGGAAAGGACGGTCATGTGTGGAGCAGATTATTAATCTGAAATCTGTCCTTTGTAACGGACTCTTCACTTCATCGGCAACTACTGTTATGAAATTCGCCACGCACATAACCTCTTTTCTACGATTAGTATGGACTTACCCTCATCATGATATAAACTGCATTTTTTCTCCAACTGGAACTTGCATACTTCTGTGAACTTGCATACTTCATACTTTGCAAGAACTCTACTCAATTCATCTTCACCATCTTCGATAAACTAACGTGACCGCCTGGTTTATTCGCGCATGCTTCACTAATCTCTGGAATCTTCCAGATATATTTCTCATTCTACTCCACACTATAAATACCTGGCCTCCTCTGGAAATATTGAGATGGACTTAGGCCTGTGTGGAGGGAGCAACATCCTACGTCAACTTCGTCCTTAATTACATGTGCCCAGAAGTCTTCATTTGCGGGCAGTTCAATTTGCTTCATGATGAGGTATGACAAACTGATTTCTTTACTGTAAATATTTTTAATTGCATTGGGACAGACTTTCCCTGCAAAATTAAACTGGGAGCATGGCATTTCCAGGCCGAAATTTCACTTGCCCTTTTTGTATTTAAAACTTTTCATTGACGACCTTCGTAACAACTTTCTTTTGAAGTGTGCGTGTGGTGTATTGGCAACTGTGCGACTTCTACTGTACACACACTTCTATTCGTTCAGTGCTTCGGGATATTGTGAAACTGGTTTAATGGAACTACATTGTGATTATTCGGCTGTAGAACTACGTTACCTAGTGTTAATCTGTGTGATAACGGAAGTGGTGGTGACCTGCATATAGTATTTGCATTTTTCTGAGATAATGTTTCTGCTGGTATACTCGGATTTGCTAACTGAACATCTTCCCTTTCTTGTCGTTCTTGATTTCTCTTTTTATTGCAGTATTCATCCTTTCCTTGTTTGTCCCTTTCCTTTCCTGCGGCATTTTCTCTTTTTCCTTTCTTTCTCTTGGATATCTTATCTCTTTTTTATATAATGAATTTGTAATCCGTGTAAGTGGTTGGAAAATTTTTATATTTGTATAGTCCTCCTTTCATGTAAATTGTCAGAGGTTTGATTTATTATTTCAATATATATATATATACATATATATTTCTAAATTTTATATTGTTTTCTGATCTATTTTCACTTATCATGTCCCTTATTCCTCCTTACATTTTTCTTTAACTTTCCAGGTTATGTAGCATCCTTTCCTTTGCCCAATATCTTGTTACTCAGCAATGCTTGTTGGAGATTTCTAAGACCACGGACTCCATTCTTAATTTGATAGTTACTTCATTGCATAAATCTTACTACTTGAGGGAAACTATTCTTAGATTTTCCCTTAGCACTACTATACATAATATATGTATATTCCTCCCATGGGCCTCGTTACACCTTTCATATCTTAAACTAAGGAGCAAGCCTTTCGTA